>NC_037684.1:26205440-26524299 GCF_003255815.1 Theropithecus gelada | reverse complement strand
TTTTTTTTTTTTTTTTTTTTTTTTTTTTTTTTTTTTTTTCTGAGACTGAGTCTGGCTCTGTCGCCCAGGCTGGAGTGCAGTGGCCGGATCTCAGCTCACTGCAAGCTCCGCCTCCCGGGTTCACGCCATTCTCCTGCCTCAGCCTCCCGAGTAGCTGGGACTACAGGCGCCCGCCACTTCGCCCGGCTAGTTTTTGTATTTTTTAGTAGAGACGGGGTTTCACCGTGTTAGCCAGGATGGTCTCGATCTCCTGACCTCGTGATCCGCCCGTCTCGGCCTCCCAAAGTGCTGGGATTACAGGCTTGAGCCACCGCGCCCGGCTTGGTTTGTTTGTTTTTTGAGAAACAGTCATGGTCTGTTGCCCAGGCTGGAGTGCAGTGATGTGATCTTGGCTCATTGTAACCTCCGCCTCCTAGGTTCAAGTGATTCTCATGCCTCAGCCTCCCGAGTAGCTGGGCTTACAGGTGCACGCCACCATGCCTGGCTAATATTTGTATTTTTAGTAGAGACAGGGTTTTGCCATGTTGGCCAGGCTGGTCTCAACTCCTGATCTCAGGTGATCCACCTGCCTCGGCCTCCCAAAATGCTGCGATTACAGGCGTGAGCCACCACACTCAGCCCCACCCCGACAATACTTTTTAATTTTTTTTTTGAGGTGGAGTTTCACTTTTGTTGCCCAAGCTGGAGTACAATGGCGCGATCTCAGCTCACTGCAACATCTGCCTCCCGGTTTCAAGTGATTCTCCTGCCTCAGTCTCCCAAGCATCTGGGATTACAGGCACCTGACACCACGCCCAGCTAATTTGTTGTATTTTTAGTAGAAACAGAGTTTCACCATGTTAGCCAGTCTGGTCTCGAACTTCTGACCTCAGGTGATCCTCCTGCCTCGGCTTCCCAAAGTGCTGGGATTACAGGGGTGAGCCACTGCGCCTGGCCCCACCCCGACAATTCTTATGCCTAGGGGACCAAGGGGGAAGGGAAGAGGTGGGGAGCTGCACGCATGCTCATGGACTGTAGCCACAAGCCCCTCTCTCCACTTAGGCCCTGGGAGGTCACCCAGAGTGAGGTGGGTGCTAGAAACCCTCTCCCTTGCCATTATTCTTTCCTCCTACAGAGAAGGGAGATCCACTGGCATCAGCATCACAGAGCATGGACCTGGCACACAGCAGGGGATCCGGGATCCAGTTCCAGTCTCCAGCTTGGGCAACAAAAGTGAAACTCCATCTTAAAATAAATAAATAAATAAATAAATAAAATAAAATAAAATAATTGTCGGGGTGGGGCACGTCTGTAATCCCAGCACTTTGGGATGCCGAGGAAGGATCACCTGAGGTCAGGAGTTCAAGACCAGTCTGCCCAACATGGTGAAACCCAGTCTTTAATAAAAATGCAAACATTAGGCCGGGCGCGGTGGCTCACGCCTGTAATCCCAGCACTTTGGGAGGCCGAGGCGGGCGGATCACAAGGTCAGGAGATCGAGACCACGGTGAAACCCCGTCTCTACTAAAAATACAAAAAATTAGCCGGGCGCGGTTGTGGGCGCCTGTAGTCCCAGCTACTCGGGAGGCTGAGGCAGGAGAATGGCGTGAACCCGGGAGGCGGAGCTTGCAGTGAGCCAAGATCGCGCCACTGCACTCCAGCCTGGGCGACAGAGCGAGACTCTGTCTCAAAAAATTAAAAAAAAAAAAAAAAAAATACAAACATTAGCTGGGCGTTGTGGCAGTTGCCTGTAATCCCAGCTACTCGGGAGGCTGAGGCAGGAGAATGACTTGAACCCAGGAGGCAGATATTGCAGTGAGCTGAGATCGAGCCACTGCACTCCAGCCTGGGTGACAGAGTGAGACTCCATCTCAAAAAAAAAAAAAAAAAAAAAAAAAAAAAAAAAGATAAAGAAAAGAAAGGAAAAGAAAAGAAAAAAGAAATGCGAATTCTCAGGCCCCTCCTCAAATCTGTTGAATCTGAGACCTTGGAGGGCGGGCAGCAATCCCTGGTTTAACATGCCCTCCAGGCGATTGGGCTTTTCCAATTACTTTGAGAGCCACTGCCCTACCATAGGGGGAGCCCTGGCTTAATGAGGGGAGCAAGGTGCCTGACTCAAGGAGCTCCCGGTCTGATGGGACAGATGGAACCATTGCCATCAGACAGGGAAGAGAGCCTTGTGCTCAGGAAATTCCCACTGGGAGGGGAACACCTCAGCTTTTCACTCCAAGCCCCTACACCGGTCCTTCCCTGCCAGAAGCATCAGGATAAGGTTCTCTGGAGGAGGCTGGCTACAGCTCCAACCCCAGAGAACCTGACTCCACTTTCTCTCTCCATTCTTCAGAAAGCGGGTTTGATGTGCTAATGAGGGTATCAATTAGGGAGCATCATTAGCATTCATTACAATAACAAGCAGGGAAGGGGGGATGGTCTTTAGAAATTTACTGCCACTCCCTCCTCTCCTATGGAGTGGGAAGAGGAACAGGAGGGTGAGGAATGTGAGAAGGGAGGCTTAGGGGCTCTGGAAGACCAGGCTGTGTTCAGAAACCCCCAGATGCAGGCCTGGGGCAGGGGGAAGCACCCTCTTCCTCCTTGGCTCCTCCCCCACCCCCTTGTGCCCCAGGTGCCACGTCACTGCCCTTGTTTACTTGCTCCAGAATAGGACCAGGTCCCCAGGCCCTCACTGTCTGCAGGCCCCCCTTAGTGGAATGTGGATGGTTCCTTGGGGTCTCCTGAAGTGCCTGGCCAGACAACAGCCTCATGGACCGGGGGCTTTCTCAAGGATACTGTGCTGGGGGTGCTCCAAAACAGCAGAGTGAGCAGTTTGGGGTGTCCCAGCCATTATTTCCACATCACCCTGTACCTTCTCCTAGAGGCCCAGACACCCCTCTCTGCCCATCCCAAGGCCCACCTCCCTTTACTTGCCCAGATGTTTCTCCAGATGCAATCCCTGTTCCTATTGCATCTTGGGGAAGGAGAGGCAAGGCTGAGAATTCTCTCCTCTGGGGTGCACCCCCATAACCTGTCTCTTGCAGACTCCCAGGAACAGGTGAGGACTGGGTGGGATGTTTGGGGAGGCAACGTGAGTGGTTAGGATCTGCTGTTCCAAGCTCCAAACATGCCAGCTGCCCTCTCCCAACCAAATACACTGCCAGAGGCACAGGGGAGGGGGACCAGAGGGAAGTTACCTGTTGAGGAATGAGAGCGGGGGCGGGGTGGCACCTGAGGCATCTCAGGTGGAGGCAGCTGGCAAATTGGTTGTGCCTGGGCACCATGCCAGCTTACAGGAGCAATTCTCGTCTCTCAGCTGAAGTAATACCTGTGTTGCTTTCGCCCTGATCAGTGGAGATGGTGTCCCCAGCCTTCTCTCTCCACCAGGAACCCCTCCTTTTGAGACCTGGTGGGAGGAGGGAAAGGCACCTATTTTTCTTGGGGTCAATGAGGGGTGATGGTGCCAGGCCATATGTTCTGTGGCTCCACTTTCAGCCTTGGGACTTTGGGTTCTATTCAGGGAGCTGTATCCCTTCTCACCCCTCTGGGGGACCCATGGAGTCAGCTGGGTGGGGTGGGTGTGGACAAAGCATCTTTGGGGAGGAGAGGGGAGAAGGGTCTCAAATGAGCTGACAGCTGTGAGGATGATCAGAAATGCTAAGGATTCATCATTAAAAGGTGAGCTATACAAATTAAAAATATTACATATATCTGATTTAAGCGCCTCACTATGGAGGTGGCCTTCATGATGAGCGAGCTCACCTTAGGGTGGGTAAAAATGGATGTTTCATTCTGCTGACATCTTTGGAACTGCTCCCAATCCCTGGGGGCTGCATCACAGAACATTTCCCACTCCACCCCAAGCCAGTGGGGTTGGGCAGGCAAATCTCCACTCGATGGCACAAGCATCTTTTCAATGGTCAACTAGAGGTAATGCCTCAGGTCACTCTCCCCACAACAGGACCAGATCCCTGTCTCCTTCCTGATTATGGCATGGCTATACATCTTAACTCTCAGCCACATTCCTGATCCCAGTTCTCTTCTAACAACTGTATGGTTATGAGACTTTGTGTCCCAGGGGTTGTCCCTGCTGTGGCGGCCCACAGGGTTATGAGATGATGGTGATAGAAGACAGGCAGGGAGCTTTGGCGTAAGGCAGATGTGGGTTTGAATTTCAACTTTGCTGCTCTTACATTGGGCAATTGGCTATATCTCTCCGATAGGGGGTTGAAAATGCTCACTTCTGTCAGGCTGTTGAAAGGGTTAAATTAGAGATTATGGGTAGAGCACCTGCTGATTTTCTTCCCCTTAGGCACAAAGTGGGGGAGGGAAGAAATCTTGTTCCTTGCGGGGAATCTGAGTTGGGGGGAGGTGAAGGGCAGGAGTCCTGTGCAGTGGGTGGGTGGGGAGTCTGAATGGAGGAGCGACGTGTGCCAGAGCTCTGGGCTCCCAGCCGCCTGGGAGGTGGTGTCCATGTGCTGAGGGGAAGCTACCCCTGCCTCCCCTCAGCCTCCCCTACACAGAGCCTGCTGCCTCCCATGCCCATCCTGGGCAGGCAGCCAGGCAGGGCGCTGGATGGATGCCCACTGTGCTCTCAGAGGCCAAAAGATGGGCACCATCCAGTTGGCAGAGGGAGAGGCAGTTGGCCCAGGAGGGAAGAAGTCAGGGTGCTGGCCGCTGGGGTCGTGTGCCCAGACTGTGTGTCCAAGGACACAGCTCTTGGCTGTCTTCCTGATCTGTGCCGCTGGAGCTGGGAAGGGCCTCTCCTCTGGTCCTGGCCCTGGCATCTGAGTTACTGCAATTGGTTATTGATCTCTAAGAGGAATCTGGGACCTTGTCCCTAGCTGGGCATGTAGTTGGCTCAGGGGCAGGCCGGGGGGGTGGACAGGAAATTGGGAGAGCCCAGATTAAGGTTGCAACTGGGTACACCAGGAAGTGGGGAAACCGGTTTGTCTTTTGGGCCACTTGGGGTGGGGTCTCCTCTCCTGGGCTCTCTGCCTGCCTGCCACTCTGCCTGATGGTCCATAGTGAATAGAAGTACTCTGTTCCCTCTCTTGCTCACCTAAACTGCTTTTGGAAACGCCAGAAGTAAATAAAAGGGACAGGGGACTCAGCCCACCTTCTCCTCCTCAAGAAAGCTTGAGAGAGAAGGGACTGGTCAGAGCATCGGAGCGAGGGAGGGAGGGGGCCGCTGGAGCACGAGGTGTCTGTGCGGGCCTGGGTCTGGGTCTGGGTCAGCGCTGGAGAAGTCTGCGGAGCCAACAGGTAGGCCAACGAAGGTGGGACGCGGAGGGGCGGGGGACAGCAGGGTGGAGCCGAGCTAATGCTCTGCCGGCTGCGGTAGAGGCGGCAGTGGCGCCGCCAAGCGAGGCGTGAGCAGGGACCGTCGCTGGAGCGTCCTGCCATGGGCTCTCACTGGCCGGAGGGGCGCAGACCACTTCCCTGCTAGCACGCGCGCCTGCAGTTCCCGCGCACGCCTGCAGGAGGGGCCGCAACCCGGAGCCGGGGCCAGGAGGCGGCCCAGCAGGGGGCGCCGGGGAGCCCAGACCCTCTCACTGAGCCGCTTCTAGGCGCAGTGGGGTGAGGGGTCGCGCGGCAGAAGCAGAGGAGGATCTAGGCGCTCCCGGAATGGGGCGGCTGTTGGTTTCCGAGGTCACCTTGGCTGAAGGGAGCCCCCATTCTCGCCGCCCCGCCTCCCCACCCAGCCCCGAGAGCCTTTCCATCCCTAGGCGCGCCCAGGCTTGGAGACCCAGGAGTCCTCCACCCTCCAAGTGTTCCCGGTCCCTGGTCAACGTATTTGTCTCCATCGTGGTGCGAACACTACTTGGGGTGGGAGAAGCAGGTGGCGCGGGGAGGAGAGTGAGCGTGCCTCGCGCCCGGCCCCGGCCGCGCGCTGCGGGATCCCGCCGTGCTGCTGGAGGGAGCGAGAAGGCGCAGTGCCCCCTCCCCTCCCCCGCCTCCTCCGCCCGGGGCGGCCCTTTGTACGTTCCGGCCACACGCGCGCGCCCGCGCCGCGCGCGCGCCCGCCCGCAGTGACACACCCGCGCCGGCCCGCGCGCGCGCACACACACTCACACACACACACACACACTCGCTCTCGCACACTCGGTGACACGCCCGCGCGCGCGCGCACCCACACGCCCGGCCGCCGGCGCCCTCCCAGCTGGTCCACCCCGGCGGGGCCCGCGCCCCCGGCCCGCCCGCCTGGCACCGCGCCCCGGGGCTGGGGCCGAGCGAGGAGCCCGCGAGGCGGCGAGAGGGCGAGCGCCAGGCAGGCAGGCCCGGGGCCCCCGCCCCCCGCGCCCCCGCCCGATGGGGAACGCTCCGTCCCAAGGCATGTCCCTGTCTCTCTCCTCCCTAATGTGCCTCCATGCTTAAGTGGAAGGTATTTCTGTTTTCTTTGTGTGTTTTCCCCCTCGGCCGGGGGCGGGGGCGGCGGCCGGGCCGGGAGGCGGTGGCCGGCGGGGCGAGGGATGCTGGGGTGCAGGTGTGTGGGGGGCAGGGGACCGCTGTGCGCTGGGCTTGGGAGAAGGACCCAGGCGAGAGGAGTGCTGGGACCGGAGAAGGGGGCAGGGTGGGGAGGGCCTCACGACGCCCCGGGGTGGGGGCCAGAGGGGTTCAACTGTAAAGGGGCTTGTATGGAGGGGGGAGGGGGAGGAGAAGAAGAAGGGGGATGGATGTTGAGCAGGGTAGGGGGAGGGGAGCGTCCATCCGAGGTGAGGGAAGAAGAGGATGCAGGGGGAGGGGAAGGGAATGGAGAAGTGAGGGGTGCATCAAAGGCCTCCCTCTCTCAGCTCCCAGAATGGGGTGCACGGGCTAGGATGGTGGTGGTGGGCCCTTTGCGCCAGCCCCCAGGGACGGAAGGGGATGAGTGAGTTCTGGGGTTGGCCGCGTTGCCAGGATACAAGCCCGTATTCCACACACCCCAGCTCCCCGCACCTCGAGGCCCTAGCCCTGGAGACCTCTGAGCCTCAGCAGCAGTTGCAGAAACTGGGGACCAGCTCCCCGCTCTATCAGCGAGTAGGGAGGGCCACGAGAGGGAGGGGTTTAGGGAGGGGCTATTTAATCTTAACCCCTCCCCCCGCAGAGGCCAGAGGGCAGGGGAGGGCGCCCCCAGCTGGGGAGGGCATCTAGGGTGAGTGAGAAGATAGGGACTGCAGGCGGCTGAGGGGTGGAGGGTGGGGCTGGGAAGGGGACGCACCACCGTGGCCCACCCTCCCCTCCCACGCACCCCCCTGCTACGTCAGAAGCTCCCGGGCCAGCTCCGAGTCCTGTCGGTGGGGGCAGCAGGATGCTGGTGGAAGCAGAGGGGACAGGCCGGGTGCCTCCGCAGCTCGGCTGTCAGGGCCCGGCGGGGCGTGTGAGGCTGCTGGTGCGCGCCCCCCAGCCCCACGCCTCCCCATGCAGCCCTGGCAGTGCCTCCGGCGCTTTGCCCTGGCCTGGTGGGAGAGGACGGCGGAGGGCAGAGCCCGCTCTCCCAGGGAGGAGGCTGGACCGAGGGACCCTGGGGGCCGAGGGGAGCCAGGTGAGCAGGCGCGGGGAAGTGTGCAAGGAGGGGAATCTTCCCAGCCCCTCTCCTCAAATGTTGTGGGACAAGGAGGTCCTGCAGCACCCCAACTTTAAGGAAAGTGGGCTCCCCGAGCTGGGGTTGGGGGTTTCTGGCAGCAGCCTTTCAAAAGGAGATGGAGGATCTGCTGTCTGTTTTGGGGAAGGGAGAAACAGGTGAGGCTTGGGAGTGAGGGAAGCTGATCAGACTTCCAGGTTTGTGGGCCTGAATGTTCCTTTGGGTGGGGTTTGAGCACTTTTTGGGGGTCGTCAGGATACCTTCTTCCCGACTCTTGGTATCTTGGTCTGCGTGACCTTGAGCCAACTGCTTTGCTGTCTAATTCCGTGCCTCAGTTTATCTTATTCCCGTCCCTTTCCCTCTTGTTGGTCTTTAAAAAATTGATGATGCATTTGATGGAGATTGTGAGGCTGTCACCACTGGTGGCAGCTATGATGGTGATGGTTTCTGGTGTGGTTGTATGTGGGGAGCAGCTATGGTGCATTTGAGGGGTTTTGCTGGTTCTGGTTGGTGATGGGCCACTCCGTACAGGTGTCAGGGACACGGAAAGGAACATTCACACAGGAAGGAGTTCTCCAGGCAAGCTGAGAGTTGCTGGGGACAGAGACTTAGCTAGTAGTCTGGGGTAGAAGCAAGGGATGGGGTGAGGGCTCTGGGCATAAGGGGAGGGATTCCAATAATAAGATCCACCACCACTACCCCCCACCCTGCCATCCCCACCCAGACTGCCTGGCACCCAGGCACCATTGGCAGCAAGTGCAAAGGCTTTGCCCTGGCTTCCTGCCATTCTGCCTTGGGGACAAGAGGGTCTTTGTCCAGTCCCCCCCACAACAATTCTTGCTCCTTCCGCCCTTTCCACGATGGCTGGTTCTCTGTGATGACCCTCAGGGCTGGGATGGAGGCACAAATCCCCCTTCTGGCTCCCATTCTCTGTGCCCTGGAGCTCTATCTGCAAAAGGCAACTGTGGTCCTTGGGGAGTGCTGAGTGGAGGGGGATACTCCACTAGGGGAAGGGTCGCTAGAATGAGCCTCTCAAAGAGCTACCCCCACCTTAGGCTTTCCCCCGCCCCTCTACTTGCCTCCTTGCCTAATGCAGAGGGTCTGGGGTCTTCGTGGCCTGATCCCTGCTGGGTTCCTGGCATCTTAAAGATGTGCAGAGTACTGGGTTGGGCGCTGGGATGCAGGGCCTCTCTGATGCGCTCTCGCTCTCTCTGTGTCTGTCTCTTTCTCTCTCTCTCCCTCTTCCCTGTCTCTCTCCCTCTTCCCTCTCTCGCCAGGGACCCACCCTGGAAAAAGGGTTTAATTAGAACCATTGATTCCTTCTTTGGCTGTGGGCATCGACAGTGTGGTCAGAGCTAGAGGGTGGGGGTGGCATGGCTGCCGTCTGCCCATGCCAACCTTGGCATTCTCTGCCAAAACCCCAGCCCTGGAAGTGCTTGGGAGGGAGGGGGCTGGGCTCTTTGAAGTACCCAGTTTGTTGAGCCCCCCCCCCCACCCCAGGTTAGGTTTTGGGGAAAGAAGGGAGACAGTGTTGAGGATTGGAAAGGAGGGAGCTGAGTTTGGGGCTCAAGGAAGAACAGTTCATGGCGTCTGTCACACTGGGTAGCGGCCCGGGCACATGAAGAGGCAGATGTGGTGGGGGGCGCTCCTGCAAAGGGGCCTGTGGGTGTTGGGCAGGCAGGGAGTTCAGGGGAAGGATCCAGGGCGTGCCATAAAAGCTGCTCTTTCGAGGAATCCCAAGCATTTATCTCCTCCAAGCCCTGGCAAGGAGATCTGTTTTCTTCCTTAATTTATGTCCTTGAGGCCCAGAGAGGGACAGAGACTGCCTCAGAGGCCCAGCAGACTTAAGTCTAGCTTTAAGCCTGGTTTCCTGACCTAGGGACCCCTGCTTGGATACAAGCTGCTGAGGGTAAGGCTCCTGGTAGCCGAGGCTCTGGACTCTAGGACTTGTGGGGGGTTGGGGGACAGGTTGTGCCCCCCAAGTCCTGGCTGCCTGCTGTGGGTGGGCTGGTGCAGGTGCAGGTGCAGGCTTCAATGAGGCACTCAGATGCTCTTTGAAGAATACCTCATTGGCTTCCTAGGGCCCATTCGAGCAAAGATAATAAAAATCTGGCCGTCAGCGGGTTTAAGGGCTGTACTCGCTTCCCCTTCTTTCATTCCAAGCTCTGAGAAGCGGAGATGAAGGCTTCGGATTTGGCTGGGAAGCAGTGCCTGCCCCCAGGGAGGAAGGGAGGGAGGCAGTGAAGGAGGGAGGACTGAGTTCCTGGCAACCAGGGGAGTTTCTGGGGAGGTGGGCAGAGGGGCAGGGGCATGGTCCCTAACTCCTGCCAAGCAGCCTAGAACCTCGGGGTCAGGGTTCCTCTACCCGATACCTGGGCTCCAGAGTGCTCCCCTGGATGCCCTCAGTCTTCGCCCCTCCCCCATCTCTCCTCTGTGCCATTCCGTCTCCCCATTCCTCCCCTGCCGCTCCCTGCCCCTCAATTTCTCCTGTGCTGCCCTTCCTGCTGTCTCTCTCTCTAACCCTGTCTCCCTGTCTCTTCTTCTGCCTCCCCCTTCCTCCCTCTGACCGCCCCTCCCATTGTCTGCCGCCCCTTCCTTTCCCCAGCTCTGGCCCTGCTTTCGAGGACTGTCTGGAAGGTTGAGAAGCCAAGTTGGGGGCGGGGAAGTGGCCTCAGAAGGGATGGGCCTGGGTTAACTATTATGGTCTGTCAGGTGCCATAATTGTCAGAGTCCAGGAAGGGCTGCTGAGCACTTAGGGATGTGTGTGTGTGTGTGTGTGTGTGTGTGTGTGTGTGTGTGTGTTGAGGGCGCCATCCCCCTCCCCACACCACAGCGGGCACCTTGCCCTGACATTGGGCTCTTCCTCCCCAGCCTCAAACACCCCAGGTTCCCTGCTCTTCTCCCCTGCCCCTCGGATTTCTCCTTGCCTACCTCCGGCCTCCCGCCCCTCCACCCATTGGCCCCCCAGGTGCTATGCTGCCCTTGCACTGCCCCTCACACCCACCAGACCGTCTCCAGGTGCAGAGGCGGTAAGGGAGGCATCCAGGAAGCCTCTCGGCTCCATCTCCCACCCATGTCTCTGATGGGCCTGCCTGGAGCCCCATCCACTCCCTGGGGCCCCTTTGCCATGTTGTAAACCCCCCAGCAGAAAGACAAGACCCTGGTGGAAAAAGCACTGCACTAAGTCGAGAGAGCTCATTCTTATCCTTCCTCAGTGCCCAGATGTCTGCGTGACCTTGAGCAAGTCCCTTCCCAGCGCGGGCCTCTTTCCTCACCTGTGAAATGAGGGGGCGTGGGCTGGCTGATCTCCAAGGTCTCTTGTGACATTCCAGCGGTGTTGTGTCTCTCTTCTGGGTGATTTGCATATGCTTTGCATATATTAATGGTGCCTGCTTGAAGGGGGAGGGTGCCGCCCACACCCGGCCCAGAGTCCCACCCACCATTCCAACTCCCCTTGCCCATTGGCCCATGCTTTTGCTGCTCCGATTTCCCAGAGGGGTGAAAGCTGGGCCTGAACATTCCCTGGGGAGGTGAGTCTGGCCCCTATGTTCCAGCCATGCTGGGGGCAGGGTGGGGGGATGACTGTAGTGGAGGAGACCCCTGCCTTCAGCACTCCTGCTGCAAAAGGTCAAAACAGAGAAGCCATGTGGTGGGTGAATTCACCAAAGTTGCCTGTGGCTAGAATAGGGGGTGCAAAACCCCACGGAGGCCTGACCCTGCAGCAGGCAGAGGGGCTTGAGGCTGTGCACCCTCCCAGGGCCTGCTAGCCCTGTGCCGGGAGCTTAGCCAGGTGTCAGAGCTCCTCCTCTGGCTTCACCTCCCAGGCTCAACCCATGGCAAGTCCTGCCCTTGTACCCCTGCCTACTTTTGCCCATTCGCCTGGGCTCTAGGGATGTGTGTGCTGAAACCTGAGCCTCAGAGATGGTTACTGAGAAGGACTAGGTCATTCATTGCCTCTCTGGGCCCTCTTAGCTACCACACAGAAGGTGGGGCCCAGACCCCCTGCAGGCGTCATGGACATTATGAGGGAGGAGAACCTGCCACCCCAGTCCTGCCCCTACCTCCAGCAGCCCCACCTGACCTCTTGGGGACCTCCCCCAGAGCCTCCTTGCATGCCTTAGTTCCTTTTACTTACATATCTCCCCACTCCTGGGGCAGGGCTGGGTAAAGGTTGATAGCCTGGAGAAGATCATGTAGGTCACTGAGTCATGAGAAGAGTCTCTGAAGACAGGAACAAAAATGCCACCAAGGAGGACCGGGCCAGGGGAAATGCAGCAGGAGAGATCAAGGTTAGACTTAGTCTTAAGGAAGGACCATCCCAGGGGACAGATTCGTTTCTGATCCTGGAATTTTTGTGAAGATTAAATGAAACAACAGATGAAAACATCCCGCACAGTGCCGGACATATAATAAACAATCAGTTTATTGTTGGGATAATAAACAATCAATTATGATGGGATAGGTGACAGACATCTCTGAACCCAGAGAAGATAATAATCCTTAGAGAAGTCTAAGCCTGAGACTTAGTTAGGATTTTGCAGAGGATGAGGACTTGGAGGGGCAATTCCTAGAAAAGCTGTTTCCCCCATACCCAGGCTGCTGCTCCCTCATCCCACCCTTCGGGCCCCACGCATGCACTGGGCTTGGGGCCCAGCCACCCAGGGACACCCTGCCCTCATCCTGTCTGCTGGGGGTGGGCAAACAGAAGGGTGTGGAGGCTGGAAACCTGCTTTTCTCCCCCTGCCTCCATCTCTGCATAGGACAGCTTGAGAGGAAGCAGGCCCACGCTGTAGTAGGAGGAATCAAGGTTAGATAGGAAGATAAACCTCCCAGCATGTGGCCACTCCAGGATGGGAGCCTCTGGTGGTATTTTTGCATCTTTCACCTCAATGACAGTGGTCTGTGAGCACCCGTAGACTAGTGTTGGACCTAGGGGCAGGGGACTGCTCAGCATGACCTTTCACATGACCTTTGGGCATCCTGAGGAGTGTGGCTGGTGTGGTTGCCAGAGTGCAGGGGGCCCTGCTGGAGAGGGATCCAGTGCTGCGGGAGAGGGAGAAGAGGAGGAGACAGAGAGAAGCTGCTCCTCTGTTCCTTAGGGCAAAGAGGTAAGTTGTAAAGAACAAGCGTTGGGCTGGAGTCTACTTGCCTGTCTCCCCTGCTGCTGTGTGACCTTGGCAATTTAGTTGCCCTCTCTGGTCTTCAGTGTCCTTGGTATAAGAAAAGAGGGTGGGACTAGAGGACCTTCAAGCTCCCTTCCAGTGCTCCCAGGCTCTCTCTACCTCCTCTCCCTTGGATAATATTGCTTTGCCACATGGAGGGTGGGAAGACTGTTTCCCAGCTTCAGCTAAGAAAAAAAAATGGAGATTTGGCCCAAGAGAATATTGGAATACATACACATGTACACACACACACACACACACACACACACACACACACTCATGCCTTACAGACAGCCCCCCTCCTGTTCCGAAGGCACACCTTGCCTACATCTGCCCTCCCAGCCCAGGGGATGGAGAAGGGAGTGGCTAGAGGATTCAGCTGTCCTCTGAATTCTAAACTCACTGTTTTCCTCCCACCCCAGCAGAACTGGCTGTGCCACACTCCATTCCATTCAGGGACAATAATCCAGTTCGGGTTTTCTTCCACAAGGCACTTCAAGCTGGTGGCTCAGCTCCCCCACAGCCTTATCCTGGCTCCCGGTAGCCTCGGCCACCTGCCTCGGTTGCCTGCATGTCCTGGTATGGAGTACACCAAGACTGGAAGGGAGTTGGGTTTTCTCACCTCTGCAAATACACGCATTTCAGGGCACTGGCTTCTTTTCCATTCCAGCTGGCAGAGCATGCTGGAGACCCCAGACCCAGGGACCTACAGAGGGGCCCCCAGACTCAGCTTATAGAGAGACCCCAGACCCAGAGACCCCGCAGAAAGAGCCTAGCTGTTTCTGTTTGTGCAGAGCTGGGGAGATCGCCAGGGCACGTGTTCTGCAGTCTCCCCTCACCCCTAGGATGCATGATAATTGCATACGGAGCAGACATCACTCCAGGCACCAGCCTCTGCTTCTTATGGGAAGAATGAACGACTCCAGCTTGTTGGGAAGGCCTTCCATGGCTCCTTGAAGCCCTTGGGATGGGCCTTGCTGTCTTCTCTCTTGGGCTGTCCCCTGCCTATTCCACCCCACCCAGTGACTAGGCTGGCCTGATGAGTTCCCCATTCTTGTCCCCAGCCCCCTTATCCATGGAAAGTTAGGGCTCTGTGGAAAGGCGAGGGCTGTGGGGACTGCCGCAGACTCTCACTTTGTCCACCCCAGAACAACTGGGCTCTCTTCTACCTGGGCACTATGAGAACTTCTGGTTGGTAAAACGAGAAGGGGCTTGTGCGGGGCTTCCTGGAGCTTCTTCTCTCCTGGAAGTGGGAGGGGCAGGAAGGGGCTCTTAGAGAGGCAGATGTCACCTAAAGATGAAGCTCAGGAAATCCCGGACCCGCCTGTCTCCTCAACCTGATGGCTCACCCCAATCCTGGTCCACTGGCAGCCTTGGGTTAGAACAGTCTGCCTCCCACTCTTAGGACGGGACAGAGACAGAAGAGAAATCTTCTCTTCTACCTTGCTGCCCATAGGAGATAATTTCTGCTGGAGCATCCAATAGAAAGAGGTTAGACTTTAGGCAGAACTTCCCAGAGGCCACCAAAAGGAAGACAGCCAACGACTGGGGAGGGTGGATAGGAGACAGTTTAGCTCCTGGGTCAGGAGCTCAGGGTCTGCAGTCAGACAGCTCTGGGCTGCAATTGCAGCCCTGACAGTCATTCGCTGTGTGGTTTGGGGCAAGTTGCTTCACTCTCTGAAGCTCAGTTTCCGTCTCTGTAGATCGAGGGCATAACAGTGGCTTCCTCACAGAGTGGGTAGTAGGATTATATGAGGTAATTTAGGCAGAGTTCCTGGCACATAGTAGACATTCAATAAATAGTCACATCTTTATCTTCCTCCTCTTCCTGTGTCTGACTGAATAATTGAATAGGGTCCTCCCTCCACTGAGGAAAGGGCATACATAAGAAACCTCTTTAGATTTTTCTTTTTTTTTTTTTTTTTTGAGACGGAGTCTCGCTCTGTCACCCAGGCTGGAGTGCAGTGGCCGGATCTCAGCTCACTGCAAGCTCCACCTCCCGGGTTCACGCCATTCTCCTGCCTCAGCCTCCCGAGTAGCTGGGACTACAGGCGCCTGCCACCTCGCCCGGCTAAGTTTTTGTATTTTTAGTAGAGACGGGGTTTCACTGTGTTAGCCAGGATGGTCTCGATCTCCTGACCTCGTGATCCGCCCGTCTCGGCCTCCCAAAGTGCTGGGATTACAGGCTTGAGCCACCGCGCCCGGCCTAGATTTTTCTAAGACCCAGATCCTCAACTCAGCCTGTCTGGGGCTGGGCCCCTGGAGCTGCCACTAAGGGCTGGTGGTAAGAAGGAAGCTGGAGCTCCTGAGCCTTCACTTCTGTGCCTCCCACTGCCTCATCCAGGAAGCCCTCTGGGGCTAGACACATTAGTGAGCATTCTTAATATTTTCTCCCAGTCCGTGTCCCAACAGCTGTTTCTCCCTGGGATGTCGACGTTTTAGGTAATCGGTGGGAAAATTGGAACCATGAGATTGGCAGGGGGCTCTGAGAATACTTGTAGCCAGACGTGTTGTGGGTATGGATGGGTCTGAGCCAGCCAAGGGAGGGCTGTGCCTGAGTGGGTGTGGGCCACAGTGTCTCCAGGCAAGAAAGGTCTTACTGCTGCATGCCCCAGGGTAAAAGGCTAATCAGTATTGCAGCATGAGGGAGGTGGAGTAGGTTTAGAAAGAACTTCCCTGCAGGGTGGGGCATGGTGGACAGCTGCAGGGGACCTGCCGTGGCAGGTTGAGGGTTGGGGGCGTGGAGGCAGTAGCTAAGTGAAGGACTTCAGGCACGTCTGTGCTCCTGGCACAGTGTGAACCTATGAGTGCCTTTTGGGTGGGAAATGCCTGTCTCTAACGCAGGCAGGGGAAGCGGGGCTATCTCAGGGTTAGTGGGGAGTGGAGCAGATGGGGGTCTCTTAGGCTGGGGAGAGGGTTGTCACCGGGACAATTATGGCAAGCCTCTCTGACCCTGAAGCCATCAACCTTCCAGAATGGCATAACCTTGCATGAGGGAGGTAGGCGGGCTATCATTTGGGGTCTAGGTTGAGCACCCCAGTAAAGCATCTCCCCCTGTTTCTGGGAGGAGAACCAGGCGTGGCTTGTTGGCTGTCTGTCCTGGGAACCCAGTTCTGGGGACCCCATGTTTTCTGTGTTGTCCTGCTGTTCGTCCCCCTGTCTGTCTCGCACCAGTGTCTCTACCCCCTCAGTCCCTGCTCTTCCTATGACACCCAATCTCTATCCTGTCTGCCCTGGGGGGCCCCAAAGGGAGAGCTCCTAAGGCTCTGCCTTGCTCTGTACCTGCTTCACCTCCCCCAACCTCATGGCCCATGGCCCATGGCCCTGCCCCTGCCCCGGCCCACTTTGGGAGCCCCTGCCCCGACCCCTCCTCTCTCCAGCTCCTCTGCTGCAGCCGGGCCTTTCTGGGCATTCATTCACGACTTTCCTCCTTTCCTGTCCCTCACCCAGGGCTCCAGCGTGCGGCGGGAGGGAAGCCTCCAGGACTCTGTTCCCTCTGTTTAAAGTCTCCAGGTTAGTAAGCCAGGAGGAGGGAGGCCCCCCATGATTCCCCCTCCCGCCAGCTCTCTGTAGTCAGATGCTCCTCCCCAGCCTGGAGGGCCAGAAATGGGGAGGGGGCTATCCCTGGTGGGCCCAGCCTTTGCCAGGGGAGGGGGCAGCAGATACCTGACTCTGGGGAGGGCACTTTGGCTGGTAGAGAACATGTCTGTATGTGCACGTGTGTGCATGTCAGTGAGTGTGCGTGTACAAGCACGCGTGCATGTACATGTGTGTGCAGGCTGCAAAGCCACCATGTAAGCTGGGGCTGGGGTGAAAAGAAGAGGCGGGAATCCTCTGCCGAGGGGGCTTGTGGTCTTCGGAGAGGGATCAGGAGCAAGGGGCACCTCTTATGGGAGGATGTCCATGTTCCAGCGATGCCCAGAGGGTGGGGGATGGGAGAAGATGGGACCGTTTTGTTTAGCTTATAGTCACATGCAAACTTGTGATCTCATTTCATTTATTCAATTGTTTGCTTGTTCATCCATTCATCCATTTATTCAATAAAGACTTACTGAAGGCCAGGCGTGGTGGCTCACGCCTGTAATCCCAGCGCTTTGGGAGGCCGAGGCGGGCGGATCACGAGGTCAGGAGTTCGAGACCGGCCTGGCCAACATGGTGAAACCTGTCTCTACTAAAAATACAAAAATTAGCCTGGTGTGGTGGCGGGCATCTGTAATCCCAGCTACTCAGGAAGCTGAGGCAGGAGAATTGCTTGAATCCAGGAAGCAGAGGTTGCTGTGAGCTGAGATTGTGCCACTGCACTCCAGCCTAGGTAACAGAGCAAGACTCTGTCTTGGGGGTGGAGGGGGAGAAGACTTATTGAACACTTTCCCTGTGCCAGGCACTGGACTAGGCTCAGAGTCTAACAGCAACCAAGGCAGATAGGTTCCTGGATGCTTTGCTTAAGTGTTGAGCAAGTAGAGGTTGAAGAGTTGGAAGATTTCTTGGCTGTGGGGGCCTGTCCTCTGTCTATCTGCCCCTGCTCCCCCTGCTGGCAGCTCTTTTGTAACTTTATGTCCCTGTGGAATGTCCCCCTCATAATGTGACCCTGCCAAGCAAGCAGTTACTTGGCCTCCAAGTCCCTGGTGACCTTGATGACTAAGGGTAACATTATTAGGCTGCTCCTGAGGCTGCTTCAGAGGACATCAAAGAGCCCGGCTGGAGGAGGGTGTATAGGCGGGGGAAGCCATCCCTGCCCCCAAATCTGGGCCCAGGACCAGCAGCCTGGAGCATTGGACTTGAGAGTCAGCCTGCCCTGGGTTCAAACCCCCACTTCAGCCATTTCCTAGGTGTGTGAACCTGGACCACTTTCCCTCTCTGAGCCTCAGTGTTTGTGCCTATAAAGTGGTACAAGAACACCTCCCAGGCAGCATTGTTGAGAAGAGTAAAGAAAAAGAAGTGATGGGCCCAGACTTGGCCCACAGCAGGGGCTGCCTAATTGCAGGTACCCTTTGCATCCCCACCTACTGCCCAGGGTTGGGCAGGCTGCACCTGGGTCGTATCTGGGTGCTGCCCTACCTTCTTAGGAGAGGGGCTATTTTCAGGTCCCATGTTCTCCAGCCCTTCTCCAGTTCTCTGAACTGCTATTCAGCCACAATCTAGGTGGGCAGCTGGGGGAGGCAGCTCTCCTTGCCACTGTGGCTGCCGCCGCCTTGATGGCTTTTTAATAACTTTGCTCTGAGACAATCTGCAGAGCGCTCGTTTGTCTGCCTCTTAATTAAAATTACCGTTTTCCTAAAAGAGCAACGACACTGCTCCCCTCCCTCCCCCATCCTCGGCTGCTGCCGGGAGAAGCCAGGAGAACGAGGAGAGACTTGAAATTGGAGCCCTTTCTTCCCTCCTTGCTCGCGTGAGTTACCCCGCTTCTCCACACAAACAGCAGAGGGGCCAAGGCTCAGCCTGCAGGGTGGGCTCAGGCAGTGAACCAGGCAGAGGGGGCCAGCGCAAGGGCCTCTGAGATCCGAATGTTCGTCTCTTTCATCCACCCTTTTCTGGAATACCCCCGGTGATGGGGAGCTCAGTACCTTACAAGACTTACTTTCTACCTCTGCAAAAAGGTGAAGCAGCCCCTGTCCTGGCTTTATCAGCCAGAGTGGAATAAGACATGGATGGGTTTTGAAAGAGTGCTGTGAAGGATTATTGAAATGCCTGTTGAGGGTGTAGGGGGTGGGAGTCGGGAGGAGGCCACCATGGTAGTGGACACCGGGGTCAGTCCCTCACTGTTGACTCTGGTTTTGGTTAGAAGAGACCTGTGCTCCCTCTGTTGGCTTTCAGGGGATGGGGCTCATTTAGTCATTGCTGAGTTTTGAGAAGAAAAATCATCACTGGTAATAATGAAAATACTGATGGCCAGTATTTATCGGGTGCTTCCTCGGAGCCAGATGCTGGGTTGTGCACTGTACACGCGTTAGTTCATTTCATCCTCACAACTGTCCTGTGAGCTCACTGCTGCTGACTGTTTTGTGGGAGAAGAGACAGACAGACCTGAGGGGTTAAGTAGCATGCCTGAGGTCAGAGAGAGAGTCCCAGTCTCTAGCAGGGTAGCCTCAGCCCTACACCCTCCCTTCCACTCCCCGCACCCCCCACCCCGCCTTCACCTGAAGCTTTGTGTGGGTCTCACCCCATTCCCTGGTGCACCTTTGCCTCCCTCTGCACTCCGGCAGCAGGGCTCCTCTGGCCCAACGCCGTGGAGAATTCACGCTGATTCATCACCTTCCTCCCCCACCCTGTTCCTCCTGAGGAGTCCGTGCTGCAGCCAGGTGGGGGCCCCAGCAGCTCCCTTGGGTCTGGCCTCTTCCCCTGTGGTCCTTTGCCTCCGCGGCTCGGCTCCTCTTCATCACCTCCCATTCCTGCTCCTCCCTGAAATGCCCTTCCCCACAACCGCCTCTGGGCTCGCCCCTCCGATCTCCCGGAGCACTGTCAAACCTCTGGTGGCTCCTAATGTAACCTTTCTTGAACAGTCATCAGTTCTGGACATAACTAAGCCCATTAGCCTACTTTTGCTTGTGGGGGCAGCAAACTCAGTACCTTCAGGGGCAGCAAATGAGGGAAGCGATGCATGAGGATGATAGGGAATGGTGGGGACTGTGGTGAGGAGAGGGGTGCCTTCCTGCCTCTGCAGCCCGCCCTTCCTTACCTCACTTCCTGTGCTCCTTAGAGGTATTAAAATTCAAAGAAATAAAACAAAATACCATTAGCCATCCCTGCCTCCCGACAAAAAAAAGAAAGCCTGTGCCTCAGTGTAGCCACAGTGTGATCCTTGCTAAATCATCTCATTCATCTTGGCATCCCCCTATTGCCTAACACATTAAAGTAACTGTGTATGAATTGCTTGTTGAATGACTACATGACCACACATGTGCCAGGCACTGTGCTATTACACACCTTATTTCTTCCCGTCTTCACAAGGGAGGCGCTGTTTTCTCCATTTTGCCATTGGGGAAACTGAGGCCTGGAGGACTGAAATGATTTGTTCAAGGTCACACGTATGGCAAGTGCCCAAGATGAGATTTGAGCCTTGACTTGCTGTGTCCTTCTGCCTGTTCTGTTTGGTCATGGGGATGCATACATGGGACACATGGCACCTGCTTTCAGTACCTGCCCCGGGTAACAGGGAGCACTTGTGTGGCTGGTGACCACCTGGTTGAAGTGTACTGCTCACCTTGGGGAGGCAGGGCGGGGAAGTGAGGACTGCAGAAGCAGGAAAGGTGCAGATGCCCCTCACCCCAGCACACCCCTCCTCCCTCAGCTTCCGGTCCCATCCCAGCAGCCTGGGGATGGTGGCGTGGTGACAGGTGCTGAGCTGCAGAGATGACGGCACTGCTGATTCCCCCATAATTACTGTCTGATGAGACACCAGAATTAGCCACTGTGCGAGCATGGGATGCAGACATGGGGCACTTGCAGGGAAGCAGCTGAGGGTGAGGGAGCCTTTCCTTCCAAGCCTGGGGCCCTCTGGCAGCAGAGCAGGGAGGAGGAAGTAGGTTAGCAAGGAGGAAGCACTGTGTGGTTAATATGCCTCAGATATTATCATGTGGGCTTGTGGTTTTCCAGTTCTCAGAGTGACTGGCTGCCAGACAGGGGCATCCTGGGCCTCAGGCCACTAGCCCGAGAATTCCAGGCAGAGCAGGCTGCCCACTCAGACTCCCGGGCACACCCTTTGGTGTCTAGAGCTGGGGCTCTGAGGAACATAGTTGCTGGGAGATGCTGAGATTCAGACCAGACCCCTTGAGTGACATTAGCAAGGCCAGGCACCAGAAGGTGAATGGAAGTGACTGGAAGGAGCAGTTTCAGCCGACTGGGCCAGGAACTTCACCCCTCCCAGGAGGCAGAAGTCAGGCTGGCCCCTGAGGTCTAAGGCTGCGGGAGGCCTGAGAGTTAGGGGCAGGGGGCGAGGAAGGTATGTTCTGGCCCTGGAACAGGGCTCTTAGGCCCTGAGCATTTGTTTTTCCTGGCACACGTGCTGTGTGGGCAGGAGGGGCACTTGCGAAGACACTTTAGTAACAGAAGCAGACAGGAGTCACCTGTGCTGCTCAGACCTCATCTGGACCATTAGAGCAGTTCTGAAGGCCACCAGCCAAGAGAGGTGGTGACACAGGGCTTACCCAACAAAGGGCAGTACAGATGGCCAGCGGGGCTGGGCCACACAGGAAAGACCTGAGGGCTCATGACAGAAGGTTCTGGTTCAGGAGCCTCCACTCTGCTCCAAAGGGAGAGGTCATGACCTTCCCCCAGGTTCCCCTGAGGGCCATGGGCACAGACTGTGGCTCATTTTAAGGAAGGAGAAACCCCACAAGATGATTGGTGCTTTGGATGTAATGAGTTCTCCATTCCTGGAAGTATCCAAGACCTGACTGGCTGGAGCTCCTGATTTGCAGTTCTGTCTCTGCACAGCCTGTGGTAGGGGCTGGGAGGGCTTCATATCCAGCGCAGGTACAAGAAGGCTGCGAGGAGGTCTGTGGAAAGGTGGGTCCCCCAGAAGGTCTTTCAGGACTGTGGGACCCCCACTTCCAGCCTGGGTTTCTGTGATCTGGGGGTGGCTCTGCTTCCTCCCTCTCCTCCAGCCCTGGGGAATAGACTCTCCCTAAAAGGACTGGGTAGATGGCGCCCAAGATTAGCTGGGAAGGAGGATTGTTTCAGTGTTCTCTTCTTAGGGAGTAGGACAGACAGAGGGGACCTGTGGGACTCTGGCTGAATGGCTTAGATGAGTACTCACAGATGACCTGGTGGCAGAATCAGTATCTTCCTCAGGGGCAACAGGGAGTAGGGGAAAGAAGAAGGACCTGGGCTAAGCACTCCCGCAGTTGAGACCAGCCTCTTCCACTTAACTCTGACCTTGGACAAGTCACTCCTTCCTGAGCCTCAGTTTCTTCACCTGTAAAATAAGCAGTTTGCAACCTCACAAGGTGACTGTGAGAATGAAGAGGATGATGGCTGCACGAGCCCTTTCAGATCATCATGAATATGTGTGGGTGTTCAAGGGTTGTTATAATGGCTGGGTACGGTGGCTCACGCCTGTAATCCCAGCACTTAGGGAGGCCAAGGTGGGCAGATAACCTGAGGTCAGGAGTTTGAGACCAGCCTGGCCAACATAGTGAAACCTTGTCTCTAAGAATACAAAAATTAGCTGGGTGTGGTGGCACGGGCCTGTAGTCCCAGCGACTCAGGAAGCTGAGGCAGGAGAATTGCTTGAACCTGGGAGGAGGGGTTTGCAGTGAGCCGAGATTGCACCACTGCACTCCAGCCTGGGCAACAGAGCGGGACTGTCTCAAGAAAAAGAGTGGTTATCATTTCATGGCTGGTCCATATTTCCCAGGGGTTCCAGCAAGCGCGATGCTGTGTTTAAACCTCGTCACTCAAGATGGATGTGTGGATTGGAGAAGGGAGGATGGGAGTATTTGTGTCTTTCGCAGAAGGGGAGACAGTTTATTTTTCCCCTGCCTTGAAGCCTGTGCTCCACCTTCCCAGATGCTGCTCTGATGGGAGGGCTCAGGTTAGACAACAAAGAGAACTTCCACAAGATGCCCCTGGTATCTGACCAGGCCCTGGCTTCCAAAGACTGCCTGGATCCAGAGGCCAAGCAGGAGACTTGCCAAGTGTCCTACCTTCTCCAAACTGAACCAGGCTGCCTTCGCCCCATCCTTCAGAGTCTCTCGGGATACTAACGGGGTGTCCCTAGGGAGAGAGAATCATGGACTGCAGATTCGGCTGTTTGTTCTTAGCTAGCTTGCAGGGTGGCAGATAAAGTAACCCATGAGGTGAGAGCTAAGCCTTGGGTCCCAGCAGTTCTGTCCTTCCCCATCAGCAGAGCTGGAAGCTGGGCAAAGGCCCTCCGGCCCCCCTCGCCCTGGTGGAGGCGTTGAGCACCTATAGAGGTGGGATGAGGGCTGGAGGCACCCAGCTCCCAGAGGAGGGTCTCACTCATGACCATCATCCCGTTGGCTAAGCATTGGTCAGAGTGGGGTGGCCTTGAGGTTACTGGGCCGACTCCTCTATTTTAAGACATTGTGTAAACACCTCAGCAAGGGAGCCCCGAACCTAGCAAAGAGGAAAAGGAGCTGAAGATGTCGCCTCCATGAGGGACTCAGGATGGGCAAGTCCCCGCTGTCTTTCACCCCAAGCTGGAGATGCATCTACCTGGCACTTTAGCGGGCCCCAGATGCCCTGCATGAGCTGCGTGGACTGGCATGGCACCCTGTCCACGTGGCATCTAAGGTGGCAGAGTGGGGCACCCTGGTGGGCCCAGGTATGTAGACCCCTGCATGTAGAGTGTGATGAATATGTGTGGGTGTTCAGGAGTGGTTATCATGGCTGGGCGCAGTGGCTCACGCCTGTACGCCCAGCACTTTGGGAGGCCGAGGCAGGTGGATCACCTGAGGTCACCTGAGGTCAGGTGGAGCGTGCAGGTGAGGTAGGCTGTGGCTGGACCCATGTCAGTCAGCAAGTACTGGGCAGCCAGGCGAGGTGCACAGGTTTGACATAGAAGCATGAGTGAGCAGATGTGTGTGCCTGGGCGATGTGTCTGACTGAGGGTGTGCTGGGAACCTGGAGGAACCCTGCTGTTTCTAGCGGCCGAGGGAGCTGTCTGAGTGCTAGGGTCATGGGGCTGGGACAAGGCCTCCTAGGGAGAGCCTCTCCCCATGAAAGGTGGTGTCTCTGAGAAGTATATCAAGAACATCTGGGCAAGGCTGAGTCTCCTGCCCAATACTGATGAGCCCGTTGATGAGTACTTGGTGTTGAAAATGCTTCCCTATGGGGAGGCAGGGTGGTGGGTGGGGCTTCTACCACTCACTTCCAACAGATTGGAGTCTTCCCCTGGAAACAAGATGCTTCCCCCTGGGCATGCTTTCAGCCAGAGGTAGCTGCAGGGTGGGGGAAAGATCCCTTTCACACACAGAGGGGCATAGCACTCAGGCTGGAGTGCCCCTTGGGGAGAAGGCGCTCTGGCAGGCTCCTCAGAATGATGGCAGAGCTGAGGACAGGTACCGGCCCCCCTCCCTTTCCACCCTCCAGTGTTCCCTCCTCCCCTCCCGCTTGGCCTGTGTTCCCCTTGGCTGTTTCTCCAAGGAGATGTGGAGCTGACAGGACACCTTCCCTGGGAGCGTGAGCAGCGGAGTTGCCACACAGGAGTTAGCTGGTTAACATAGTGCCGCGTGGGCACATGCCAGGGCTGTTCCCAGCCTTTCCAGCTCCAGCTTCAGACTGGGGGTGACATGCTGTCCTCCATATCTCTGTCCCCTTCCTTCTCGGGGAAGCCAATTAGCCAGATTTTCTTTTTTTTTTTTTTTTTTTGAGAGGGAGTCTCGCTCTGTCGCCCAGGCTGGAGTGCAGTGGCCGGATCTCTGCTCACTGCAAGCTCCGCCTCCCGGGTTTACGCCATTCTCCTGCCTCAGCCTCCCGAGTAGCTGGGACTACAGGAGCCCGCCACCGCGCCCGGCTAGTTTTTTGTATTTTTTAGTAGAGACGGGATGGTCTTGATCTTCTGACCTCGTGATCCACCCGTCTCGGCCTCCCAAAGTGCTGGGATTACAGGCTTGAGCCACCGCGCCCGGCCCAGATTTTCATTAGAAGTCAAAAATCACAGCCCCACAGTCCTGGGTCTGATAGAACTGCGACAGTGAGTGGAAGGAAATCGGGCTCGGGGGTAGATCAGAAGGAACTGACTTCGCTCACCCGGGGTCTGCAGTCTGCATGCCTGTTGCCTGTTATTAGCTTCTGTTTCTTCTGCTTCTTCTTCTTCTTCTTCTTTTTTTTTTTTAAAAAAAAAAAAAAAAAAAAGCAAATGAGAGGACTGAGGCTCTGAGCGTCCCCTGACCTACTCAAGGGCACATAACTAGTCAGTGGATGCAGTGGTTTTTGGTAATGTCACAGCTTTGCCTGCTGTCTGTGAGAGAGGAGGGACTGGGGGAAGAAGGGGGATTGTATCTCTGGAATTCTGGGCAAGGGGCTGACTTGCACATTTTGCAAGGATGGGGAGTCCTGTCTGAATGTGCAGCTGGGATGCCCTGCGGGGACCCTGATTTCTGTGTGGAGAGCATCCCCCTGGGCTGGGGGCATCACTGGGCCGTGGGCCCCAGCTTATCTCCCTGGCGGCCAGCCTGCTGCGGTGTTTCTGTCTTGCTGCTGATCCTTCCTAAGGAGGTTGTTAGTCTGTCCTCCTGGGGCCCGTGGCCTAGGGAGGGGCTCCCCAAGCAGCTGCTTTCTGGAAAGTGGTATCGTGGAATGGAAAAATCCTTGTCCCTGAGGGCCAGGACCCCTGGGTTCCACTTTGGGCTCTGCCTTCAGCTCCTACAGATTGGGTCAGGCTTATTCTCTGGACCTTGGTTTCCTGCCTGGGAAAGGCATCTGGCTGGAGAGAGAGCACTGTGGTTTCCCCATCACAGTGACGGGTAAGGAGGGGGCCACCGCTTCCTGAGAGATGAGAGCTGAGGGGAGGCCCCACCTCACTGCCAGGGTCTGAGAGCTGCTGTGCTGTGTGGCCTGGGGCCCTGGGGAAGGGACAACTACAAGCAGAAGGAAGCAAGGACTCCACAGTCACGCAGAGCCAGTGCAGTTGGTGGAGGTGGCACCGAGGCCAAGCCTGGGATCCTTAAGAGTCCCCAGAACCCCATCCCACTCCTGATGTGGTTGGTGGGCCTCCTGACCCCACCCAATTCTGCCCTTCTGGGTGGAATGGCCCCTCTGCCGTCAGGAGGCCCCAATCTAAGGGAGGAGAGGGTCCTGCTGTGGGAGTGCCCCGTTCTGTGCAAGTGGACGCCATCAGCCTGGGATGGAAGAGCTGGGCCGGGGAAGGATCTGATGCCCCCCCACTCCCCGGGCGCCCACCCACAGGGAGCTTGACCCCCTCAAATCTGCTCTTCCCATGGAAAGTCCCAGCAGCTCCACCAGTAGCAGCCAGGGCCCAGGCCCCCAGCCTCACCGCTCTTCCTAGGCAGGTGTCAGTGCCTTCCCCCAGCCTGGAAGAGGTCCTTTCATTAGATTCCAACTCATTTACCAACTAAGTGACCTTCAGTAGGTTTCAAATCTGCACATATTGGTTTGTGTTTTTCTGCCTGCACAAAGCTGTGACTGGCAATACCCCACACCCTCCCCAGCCTCCCTTCGTAGCCCCATGTCCTGTGGGCTTGTGAGCTGGTGTCTTCACCCTGAGCGCTTCCTGCCCTCCCTTCCCACCAGGGCTATACCCCAGCTCCTACCCCTGCCCAGACAGTGGGTCAGGGGCACACATGTGACAGCCTCTCAGGTCCCCAAAGTCCTCCAGGGCTCCATCATCCCCCATCCCACCTGGATGCCCAGCTTCTGTGGAGCTTGGGAAGCGGGTGGTGGGATCCCCCGGCAGGGGGATGGAAGAACCACAGGGTCATAGGCCACAGTCCTAGTCCCCATTCTTACCCCCACCCCTGGGGAAGGGAGTCCATGTGGTGACTCAGGTTAGGTCACTCAACCTCCCTGAGCCTCAGTTTCCCTTGCTGTGTGGTGAGAAAAATCAGCCTGCTCCAGACCCTTCTCCATGGTGGCTTTATAGATCAGGGCTGGGAGGTGGGGGGGGGGGGCAACAGGTGTGTCACCTGCCAAGAACCACCTGACACCTCTTGCCTTGTCCATCTTCCCCCGCCCCTGTCCACTACAGTGCCCAGGAAGTGAGCAGGGCCCACGCTGGGAGGATGGCCTCAATGCCCCCTGGCCTCGACCCTCTTCTCTGTCCTCCTTGTCACCCTTGGTGGGGAGGGGAGCTGGTGTTCCTTGGAGACAACTTGCCTGGCCTTGCCCCGTGTCCCTAGTGCCCTGCCCCAGTCACCAGGAGTCTTTATTTTCTAGCCATCTCCTCCATGCCTTCAAGTCAGCTCCTCCCAGGCCCTGTCTCAGGCCTTCTGTCCAGTGGGCTCCCTTCCCCCTTCCTCTTTGTCTTCCCTCCTAGTCCAGGCAGACTCTTCCTGAATTGGAGCCTGACATTCAGGGGGTGGTGCTGGGCTGGCAGGGAGTGGAGATCACTGTGGGGAGGTGCAGAGTTTCTGGCCACCCCCCCTCCCCCGTGCCAGGAGCTAGGCAGGAGCCCCCTGTCTCCAATCCTCAGTCCAGCTGCCTCTTTCCCTCTATTGCCCTTCCCCCATCACACGCCCCCATCTCCGAGGCTGTAGTTGGAGTGACAGGGAGACTCAACAGGGCGCTGGGTATTAGCAATTTGGGGGGATATTACACAGGAATGTTTACAGAAAGGCAATTGCCCGGAAAATGACTTTGGTTGCTGTGGTATGGGGCGGAAAAGATGGTTTTAGAAAACAGACACAGATGGGCTTCTGCTCCAAGGACCCACAGCCAGCCAGCCAGCAGAGGCTGAGGGGTATGGGCACATGAGGAAGGCAGAGCCAGGGAAACCCGGGGACAGGGAGGCCGATTCCTTCACTAGCCGGGGAAGCAAAGGATCCCCTCCCCTGATCCGGGTTCCCAGAGCCTCTGTCAAGCTTGAGACATATCTGGTCCTGGTTGACCTTTGTCCTCTGGCCTCAAACCTCCAAGCACACAGTGTGCTTCCCGACTGCAGCAGGCACCAGCAGGATGGAGTTGTCAGGCACAATCGAAGGTGGCAGTGCCTCGGGGCTCCTCCTGGGTGACGGGCTCCTGTAGCATTGGCTGCAGAGGAGGGACTGGGGGAGCCTCATGCTGCCTCATGTGTTTGTGTGTGTGCATGGGTGTGGCCTAAGGCAGGTCCTCCACCCTTCCAGCTGTCTTCACACTTCTCTCCTGCTGCCCTGCGTAGCCCCATGTCCTGTGGGCTTGTGAGCTGGTGTCTTCACCCTGAGCGCTTCCTGCCCTCCCTTCCCACCAGGGCTATACCCCAGCTCCTACCCCTGCCCAGACAGTGGGTCAGGGGCACACATGTGACAGCCTCTCAGGTCCCCAAGGGAGGGGTTTTGTCCAGCCTCCTGATCTCCACAGAGAGGGTTACAGGGACCTGATTTCCAGATCTTGATCTTGGGCCTGGGGAGGACTCATGTCAGGGGCCCCAGAGAATCCTCTTCTCCCTTTCCTGAGCTGGTGGCTGGCTTCGCTCTTCCTCTACTTTGTCCCTTTGCCTCTCTCCTTCCTTCTCCCTCCCTCTCCTCTCCTCTCCCTGTTCTCCTCCTCTGCAGATGACGTCATGTGTGCATGTTGCCCAGGGGTGGCCAGAGGACAGAGTAGAGGGTTACATCTGGGGTAAAGATGCCAGTTGGCGACCGGCTTGGTGGCTTATGACATGGTGTCACTAAGATGTTGGGATCTTAATTCTCCTAATGAGTTACAGTGATCTCATATAAAGAATGTGGTGGAGGATAAAAATAAATGAGGCTCATAAATAAACGTGGAATTTGGATTGTTCGAACAAATGACAACCTCACTCTTCCCAAGCACCTGTGCCGTCCTCCCAGCCGGCCACTGGGGGGCGCCCGCCACTTCCCGGCCACCCCAGCCTCAGGCCACTTTCACCTTCCACGTTTCCCAGGCTGGGCAGGCTGAGCCCAGGGTGGCAGAACCCGCCTTCCTCACCCTGCCCTTCCCCTCATTCAGATTCTGGATTTCGCCAGTTCTCGGCATCTTCCTTGTGGCTTGAATCTCAGACTCAAAAAATTTAGTCAGCCTTGCACACTGAGGTTCCTTGGAGAAAAGAGAAGCCCTGAGCCCCTCCCTTATGTCTCTGGCTTCCCCAACCCCATCCCTGGGTTGCGGGGAACCTTCAGCCCGACGCCCCTCCCCCAGGGTACCCTAGCCTTGCTTGCGTTCCCCCAGAGTTCCCTGTCTCCGTCTCTCTCTATCGCAATCCCCCAGGATAACCCAGCCCTGCTTAAGACCCCTGCCCGGGTCTCTCACGCCCTTCCTGCCTGGACCAGGATGCATTGATCTGTGCAGGGCTGGCCGGTGCCTGGATCTGCTTGCTAGATTGGAATCGATCCCTGTGTCTTTTCCCTGGGCTGCTCAGGTTCAAGGAAAATCAGGGCCACTCCGAGGACTTGCTGGTGGCTGGAACAGGCATAGGGGTAACAGGGAGGTCAGGCTGCTATGGCCCAACAAGCTCATTGCCGCTCAGGAATGTCTTTCATTGAAAACAACCTACTTTCGCCCCGCGCGGTGGCTCACGCCTGTAATCCCTGCACTTTGGGAAGCAGAGGTGGGTGGATCACCTGAGGTCCTGCGTCGGAGACCAGCCTGGCCAACATGGTGAAACCCCGTCTCTACTAAAAATACAAAAATTAGCTGGGCATGGTGGTGGGCGCCTGTAATCCCAGCTACTCGGAAGGCTGAGGCAGGAGAATGGCTTGAACCCAGGTGGCAGAGGTTGCAGTGAGCCAAGATCACACTATTGCACTCCAGCCTGGGCCATAGAATGAAACTCCGTCTCAAAAAAAAAAAAAAAAAAAAGAGAAAAAAATAAAAAGGAAAGAAAACAACCGGCTTTCTCCACCATTGTCTTGCCAGCCTCTCACTCTGTGTCCAAAGGCAGAGTTTAGACATTAACATCCCCATTTTACAAATTAGGTTCTTAGGCTTTGAAAGGGAAGAGATTTGTAGACTGAATAAATACCTAAATTAATGAGGCTGGGTATGGTGGCTCATGCCTGTAATCCCAGCACTTTGGGAGGCTGAGGTGGGTGGATGGCTTGAGCTCAGGAGGTGGAGACCAGCCTGGGCAACATGGCAAAACCCCATCTCTACAAAACAAAACAGACCCCCAAAATAAGTTGGGCATGGTGGCACGTGCCTGTAGTCCCAGCTACTCAAGAGACTGAGACTGGAGGATAGCTTGAAGCCAGGAGGTCGAGGCTGCACTTAGCCATAATCTCGCCACTGCACTCCAGCCTGGGCAACAGAGTGAGACCCTGTCTCAAAAATAAATAAATGGATAGCCTGGGATCTCAGAAAAGTTGCTAAGACACCCAGGGTGTCTCTGGCCTGGGTTTTTCTCTCCCAATGTTCTGATTTCAAGTGCCTAGCCTGCTGAAAGAGTTAAAATCATTCCTGAGTCTTCAGAGCCCCCCAGAAGGCTGGTCACTGACTTCCCTCTCCTAAGGACAGGATGTTCCCCCACCCTCAACCAGAAGCCCAGGTTCATCCTCCCAGCTCAGCTGGGGCCCTGCAGAAAGAAGTTAAATCAATACAAAGTAGGAAGCCAGGACAGCTAGGCTACCCAGGCACTCCCTTCTCCCTGAGCCTCAGTTTACTTTTTTTGTTATATAAAAGCCAAGGATCTCAAAGGTTCTTAAACAGATTCTAAAGCTTTTCACATCAAAGCTCCTCCTTGCCACCGCCCCTCAGAGAGAGCAGAGCATCTCTTCTACTCCCTCCCCTCTTTCTGCCACCCCTTAGTATCTAGCTCCTGCCCACCTCACCCCAATGGCCCCAATGCCAGAGCACCTGAGGGCTGAGCGGCGGCCTGGAGGAGGCAGTGAGGGGTAGTCCCTGCTCCCCTGTCTGTGCAGGCTGCTCAGCAGCCCCTCCCCACTGCCAACTGTTAGATTTGTGGGACTGCAGTCATAAAGTGCAGCTGTGAGCTCCATGCCCTACCCTCTGCCTGCTCCAGCAGCTGGGAGCTGGGACCCCTCCCTGCCATAATCTGCCTGGGAAAACTGGGTGACCTGGGGACCCTCCCACTCCACAGTCACCACCCATCTCAGACTGGTACACTGTTTGCTCCACTCCAGACACACTGAGATCCCCCAGGAGGTAGGGAAGGAGGTGCTGGCATAAAGAGGGGGTAAGAGAGGGGATGAGGAGCTCTTTTGGCTCCAGGAAGGAAGCAGCTGGGAGATGATAATTGGAGACCTGTCCCAATGTTGTCCTGAGCCCTAAGAGGGCAGAGGAGCCTGGCTGTCTGGCATAAAGGGGAGGGGTCCTTCTGGCTCAGGCAGGACTAGGCCTGAACTGTGGAGCTGGATTCCAGCAGCAATGCCATGGCAGAATCTACAAGGCCTGGGCAAAGGGAAGGCTCTTGGCCTCAGAAGGTCCCCTCCTTCTCACTTGTACCCAATGGGCTGCAGACCTCTGGCTGGTGTTGAGGGTGAGTGGAGGAGGAGGAAGGTCAGGGGTTACTGGAGGCAACCCTCTGACTTTGGTTGGAACTATTTCTCCAGTGCCCAGGGAACCCCCAGCCTTCTCCTAGAGGCATTATTCAGGCCACTCTCCTTCAGCCACACTTCTGGCCACTGTGGGTTGCCACAAGTACTTCAAGGGCAGGGACTGGGCCCTTGGGAAGATGGCCCCAGTGTCCCCAGTCTCACTTAGTCAGGGGTTGTTTCACAAATGGCCATCATATCAGGAAACCTTTTGTACTGTACTAATGCAATATATATTTTTGTGGCTGGGCGCGGCGGCTCAAGCTTGTAATCCCAGCACTTTGGGAGGCTGAGACGGGCGGATCATGAGGTCAGGAGATCGAGACCATCCTGGCTAACACGGTGAAACCCCATCTCTACTAAAAAAAATACAAAAAACTAGCCAGGCGTGGTGGCGGGTGCCTGTAGTCCCAGCTACTTGGGAGGCTGAGGCAGGAGAATGGTGTAAACCTGGGAGGTGGAGCTTGCAGTGAGCTGAGATCCGGCCACTGCACTCCAGCCTGGACGACAGAGTGAGACTCCATCTCAAAAAAAAAAAATATATATATATATATATATCTCTTTTTGTTAGCCCACTTTGAACTTCAAATTTACTTAAAAGGAAACTTTATTTCACTACTATCCCAAGGAACTATATCCATGAAATAACTGGTTTGACCTTATAGTTGGGGCTTTTTCTAATCCTTATGAAAAATAAAGGTATTAAAAAAAAAAAAAAAAGAGCTGGGTGTGGTGGCTCACTTTTTTTTTTTTTTTTTTTTTGAAGCAGAGTCTCACACTGTCTCCCAGGTTGGAGTGCAGTGGCACAACCTCGACTCACTGCAACCTCTGCCTCCCAGGTTCAAGCAATTCTCCTGCCTCAGCCTTCCAAGTGGCTGAGATTATAGGCATCCGCTATCACGCCCAGCTAATTTTTTGTACTTTTAGTAGAGACGGGGTTTCACTATGTTGGTCAGGCTGGTCTCGAACTCCTGACCTCGTGATCCACCTGCCTCGGCCTCCCAAAGTGCTGGAATTACAGGCATGAGTCACTGTGCCCAGTCTGTGGCTCACACTTTTAATCTCAGCACTTTGGGAGGCCAAGGTGGCAGAATCACTTGAGCCCAGGAGGTTGAGACCAGCCTGGGCAACATAGCAAGACCCCATCTCTAAAAAAAGGAAAAAATTCACTGGGCCTGGTGGCATGCACCTGTAGTTCCAGCTGCTTGGGAGGCTGAAGTGGGAGGATCTCTTGAACCCAGGAACTTGAAGCTGCAGTGAGCTATGATCACATCATTGCACTTCAAGCTGAGTGCCAGAGTGAGACCCTGTCCCCCCAAAAAAAGAAAAAGGAAGGAAGGAAGAGAAGACATAAAATAATGTTCTTCCCAAAGTCCTCTCTCATGTACTTGGACCTTAGTTTGGGGAGCACAACAGAGGATGGTGACCACGGTGAGAGGGACCACCCCAGATCCAGGGCCATCATGGGGATAGCAGCAGGTCAGTGAGGAAGTCCACACATGCCATGTGGTGCTGTCAGTGTTCACTCAAGAAACAGTCATCATGGAGAATGTGGTGGCACATACGTAACAAATATTGAAATCAAATCAGACCTCTACCATTCAGTGTTGCTTTGGGCTTGTCAGTGGACTTCTCTGAGTCTCGGTAGCCGTTTCTGAAATAGGGACCATGATAACACCCCCCTGATGGGGTGTAGGGAGGCACGCAGCCATGAGGCAGGTGGTCAGCCCCTGGTGAGCTGCGGCTCTCATGCCCATGGGAGCCCTTCTTCCCTTGGTTCGGTGCAAGGTGCTGGGTTCTTGCAGACTCTGTGCCCCTGATGGACACACCCCAACACACCCAGGGAGGGGTGTGTGTGTGTGTGTGTGTGTGTGTGTGTGTGTGTGTGTTGAGGGCAGGTGGCTTTTCTTGAAACCTGGCTGAATCTCCTCTTTCCTCTGTGGCTGGGCAGGGGGTGGCAGACCTGGCAGCTGTCCACAGACCTCCTGACAGTGGATGCTTGGCGGGAGGAGGCTTGTGGCAAACCTGGCTGGTTTCCAGCATTTCCAGCCGGGTCCCCTGTTGCCTTGGTCTGCCCTTGGAGGAGCCCTGTGAGTCAGGCCACACAGCGGGCAGGAGTGCATGTGTCTGCTGCAGCGCCTCATACCCCAGTCCGAGGCCACACTTGGAGTGCTGCTTTGGGGCTGGTGGATTGTGGGGCTGGTGGATTGTGGGGCTGGGGTGTGCATGAGAGGCTGTGCTTGTCTCCCTGTGGACTGACTTCTGAGGGGCACAAATCTATGCTTTATGCCCAGGAATATGGCTGAGGTAGGCCCCCAGCAACTTCTTCCACCCCCAAGGGCATGGGTGACCTCTGGAACCCCTGGCCACTGGTCGTTGAGGCTGGAGAGTGCGGGCCAGCAGGGTGACCTCAGGGCTGGTGGGCATTTGGGAAGGGGATTCAGAGTTCCGCGTGGGACCTCAACCCCCGGCCTTCTCTTTCTTTCGCTTCTGTGCTGTCCTTTGTCCGCTGTACGTCTCTTATGGGTCTTAAGCTTGTGTCTGTGTCAGGAGGAGAGACTGAAGAAGGGAGGGGAGAGGTGGGGGGAAAGTCCCTGGGAAGGACTTCAGCCGTTCTGTCTGCTTCCTTTCTCCTTTAAGTTTGTTCCAAATCCATCTCTCACTGTCCTCTCTGTGCCCAGCCTCTCCTGTCTGTCTATCTGTCTGTCTCTGGGGAGGGAAGGGAAAAGGGGTCCCACTGCCCCAGACCCTGGGCTTCCATCTCCATGGGAAACCTCAGAGCGATTTTTGCCTTCATTCTCCCCATGTGTTCCCTCCCGCCCTGGCCCTTTTTCCAGCCGGCCCCCAGCCTTGAGAATAAGTATGTCCTGGACATATGCTAGTCTGAGGGAGGAGTCAGGGCTCCCCCTACCCAACCTCGAAGGAAGACTACGAGCTCCTTTTCACGTCTTTTAGGGAGCATCTAAAAAGCACCCCTTCTTCCTTCACCTGCTGACACCAGCTTTAGGAGGAGAGGGGGTTGTGTGGCTGGAGAGGGTCTCAGGATACCTTCTACCCCTTTCATCCAAGCCCCCTCCTCTTGGCCTCAAAGGGCGGTACTCTCCCCGCGGTCATTACGGCTCCAAACCCACGGAGGAACAGGAAGTATCCAGCCCTTGTTCCTCACCCCTCCCTGGGGCCGTGGGCTCACTTTCCACGCCATTCACCCACCTCCCCCTTCAGTCCCTAGTGGGGTGCCGGGCAGCCTCTGCCTCGCGCCAGACGCCTCTCCACTCTCCTTAGTCCCAGGCCCCGCCCTTCCCCGCAGGGACCCCCGGTGGGGGATGGGCAGCCCCAGGCCGGGCGCGCTGTGACCCCGCCATGCCCCTCTCACCTCTCGCAGATCCGGAGCGGAGCAGCCCCCCCATGCTGTCTGCGGACGATGCCGAGTACCCGCGGGAGTACCGGACCCTGGGGGGCGGGGGCGGCGGGGGCAGCGGGGGCCGGCGCTTCTCCAACGTGGGGCTGGTGCACACGTCCGAGCGGCGGCACACAGTGATCGCGGCCCAGAGTCTGGAGGCGCTCAGCGGGCTCCAGAAGGCGGACGCCGACCGCAAGCGTGATGCTTTCATGGACCACCTGAAGAGCAAATACCCGCAGCACGCCCTGGCCCTGCGAGGCCAGCAGGACAGGATGCGAGAGCAGGTGAGTGGGCTCCCGGCTGCGGCTGCGGCCAGCGGGCAGGGGAGGGGGTCTGACCCCGTGCTCCATGCCCCCAGGCTCATTCCAACTCTGGGAGGCATCTGGAGCAGAGAGAGAAGGGGAGGAGTTGGGGAGCTGTCCCTCGGGGCAGTGGCTCCGGTTGGCCTTTTCTGGAGCCTGGGAAGGAAAGGGGTGGGGGCTTGGCCTCCAGACCTCTGCCTGCAGTCCGGAAATTGAGAGCATGTGATGGGGCAGAGAGAGCCCAGCCTCTTTAACTCAGGCTGTTTGGGCAGAACTCTTCTGGGAGGAAAGGAGAGGAGGATAGCCTTGGGGACTTGTTCTGTGCCCGAGAGAGTCCATCCTGTGGTGCAGATGAAATGCTGGCCAGGGTCGTCGGCAGCTCTGTGATATGGACTCTAAGAGAGGATCGGGCCTTGAGAGCCTCAGTGAGCTGCGTCCGATGTGTCCCCAGTCCCTGCAGCCTGCAGGAATGGAGCCCAGAACTGGAGCCTTTGACCTCTTTCCTCCCTGTTCCACCCCATGGCTTGCTGGGTGACTTGGAGCTGGAGACCTCCTCTCTCTGTGCCTGGGTATCTCTCCTGCCATCAGTAGGGCTTAGAGAGGAGACACAGCACCTCTCTCTGGACCAGGACCTGTCTCCTTCTATAGCGGGTGGGATGGTTCCTTTTTAAACCTCCCCCAGAACCTCGGGGTCCTGAATGCATCTCTCCACCCAAGTATGAGCTTCTTGTCTGTAAGAACATGCTTTCTGGGTCTAGCAGCCTGTGTACAGTTCTGCATTGGTGAGGCGCCTGCATGGTTGATGCATATTGGCTTCTGAGACTCAGCCATTGTGCCCCTGGGTAAAGGGACTGAGGGGAGGGATGCACATCCCATCAGCAGCCTTTCAGTCAAACCTGGGGTTGCGTCAGTCCCTGTCTCCCTTTTCCAGGTTCTACTGGATGTAATTGAGGATAGGGAGGAGTGTCTCCACTCCCATCCTCACTGCAGGGAACAAGACACATTGGCACATTTCTGGTACCTTATCTGCCCCCTAGTGCCACTTCCAGTTCTGTCTGGCTTTTGCCTTTTCCCAGCTCCAAAGTCCTTCTGGGAGCAGGATGCAGATCAGGATTAGAGAGAGTTGAAGATGCAGATGTGGCCCTCACCCTCAGGGAGCCCCTCTCATTGGGTTCCTGCTGTGTGCACTGGCTTGAGGAGAAGGGCAGGGGCATTTGTCTTCTAGCTGGGGAGGGGAACAGTCAGTTGGGAGGCGGTTTAGAGGAGGGAAGATCATAGGCAGGCCTGATCAGGGAAAGCTTCCTGCAGGAGGAGGTATCTAAACTGGGCTTAGAAAGATGAAAAGCATTTGCATAGGCCTAGAGGAAAAGAATGTTGTTTTAGGAGTGGTGGGGGGTGTGGCATGGGCATAGGCCTGAGTTGATTTGGGAACTGGCCCAGAGGTCCAACTGGCTGGCAAGAAGGCTCAGGTGGGAAGTAGTGGGATGTGTGGGGGCTGAAAAAGTGGGGCAGATGGTGGTGGCTAGGATGGCTGTGGTTGCTTTTGGATGGTGAATAGGAGGGGAGAAGCGGGGCTGGAGGAGGGGAAGGAGAAGAGGAAGAGTGTATCAGGGATGATGAAGGGGAAAGGATGGACAGATGGGGGTTGGAAGAAGACCAAGTGTAGGTCTAAGGCTAAGCTGCCTGGGCCTAGAAGGCAATGACAGAAACACCTGGGCTACAGGGAGATGTTGGTGCCTTGGAGAGAAATAGGAGGGTTGGAGGGAAATGTTTGGGGGTGGGGGAGAGGAATATATGGAGACGGGTTTGAGTAGTGGGTAGGGCATTCTTGGGGATGCTCTTAAGGCACCAAATGCACCACTCAGGACTCCAGAGAGGCCGCAGCTTCAGGAGGAGAGAGTTGAGCACGGTCACAGCAGATACGAAGTGGACCTGGGAGGCTGAGTGGCCATCAGGGAGGAATGGGGTCTAAGAAGAGAGAAAGCCCATGATGTTTGGGGAAAGGGGACCAGGAATGTTCTACATCCACGAGGAAGTCCCAGGGGAAAAAAGGCGCCTGGACAAGGGGCCAGCAGGAGGGTGACCAGCCCTTCAGACGTCCAAAAGGATGGGGAGAGAGAAACAGACATTGCGACTGACAGGGATCTGTGGGCGCAGAGGGTATTGAGAGCTTGTGTCTTGTGGTGTGGTAAAGTAATGGTCAGTTTCAGGGGTTAGGAAGACTGGGGTTGGTAAAGGATCAGGAGCCCCAGCTACAGACTTACTTTGGGGAGATTGGGCCAAGAAAAGGATGAAAACAGCTGGGTGGAACTTCCAGGGGCAGCAGGCCTGGGAGAGAAGGTATGTCTAAGGGCCTCCTATGTTCTAACATGTTCACCAGCACAGAGTGTGGAACTCAGTAAATACTTAGGAAATGAATCAAAGCCCAGCCACCCTCAAATTCATTCCTTTCTTCTTTCACTCATTCGTTTCCCCACTTAGAGTGTAAGTGGGTAGGATCTATGGCCCATTCACTTGCAATGGAATGCTTGGTGCCTAAGCATGGTGCCAGCTCAGGCAGTGTTTGTGGAATGAATGAGAGAATGAGGGAGGAATGAATCTGAGGATGCCAAGGGGAAAGAAGGCCATGGGAAACAGGTCCTAGAGGAATCTGGAAGGATGGTCTTAGGTGTGGGGTGGTCTTGGGGAACGAAGCGGGTGGAGTCACTTCCACTAAGATACAGAAAAGAAAGATATGCTGTGGGATAGAAACAACTGGGGGAAGGCTTCTCCTGCCCAGCGGTTCCTATTTTTGTGAGGTAGGTGTGACACCTTCAGTGAGGAGGGGATGAGAGCTGGGGAAGGGGAGATGGTAAGGAGCAGCTTCCTTGCCAGTGTGCAGAGGGGCATCCAAGAATTGGACACGAGGCCAGGCACAGTGGCTCATGCCTGTAATTCCAGCACTTTGGGAGGCTGAAGCAGGTGGATTGCTTAAGCCCAGGAGTTTGAGACCAGCCTAAGCAACATGGCTGTCTCTTAAAAATATATATGTATTTTTAAATTAGCTGGGCATGGTGGTTCGTCCCTGTAGTCCTTGCTACTCAGGAGGCTGAGGTGGGAGGATCACTTGAGCCCAGGAGGTTAAGCCTGCAGTGAGCTGTGATCGTGCCACTGCACTCCAGCCTGGGAGACAGAGTGAGAACCTGTCTCAAAAAAAATAAAGTGGAGATGAGGATTTCAGGAATGTCTGATAGGGAAGGCCCTGCCCTGGGCTCAGGGAACCCCCAGGTCTAGCAGAAAAGGCAGACATCCAGAAACAAAGCAGGGCTCTAGTTAGAGAGATACCCAACCTAAGGAAAGGACTTGCCAGCGTCGCTAGACCCCTCTGCAGTATGAGCTCTGTGCCAAGGCTTACCCCAGGAATGCCCTTCCCTCCCAGTCACAGTACCCCAGCGGCTCCTGCCCGCTTCCCCTAATGGGGTGTCCCCCGCTTCGCACACACAGGTTGGCGGCTGGACCGTGGACCCCGTGTGCCTCCTCAGCTCCCTCTGCTCCCACCTCCATGGCGACTCCGCCCCCTCCGGGGCTGGCCAGCCGGCCCAGGTGAGTCACCCACCTCCACCCCACCCCCCAAGCCCATGGTGGAGTTTGGCTTTGGGGAGGACTTTTTTTTGGAGGGGGGGTGTTCAGGATTTTTATTTAGCAACCTTTTCTCTTTGGTGTAGGAGCCCCTACTTTCAGGAGACTTCTATGCCCCATACTCACATCTGCCCGATGTCTAATTCCCTGTCACTACCTCCCCAAGCCTGGTTGACTTTGGAGAAGGAATTTTTTGAGGGAACATACTCAGGATTTTTAAAAAAGTTTTTGTATCCCTTTCTCCTTTAAACAGAAATCCCCTGACCTTGCCCTGTGGGTTTTATGCCCTCCTCCCACTGAGGACCATCTTATTCCCCTCTCCACACCCTCCCCTTCATTTCTGAGCAGATCCAGCCTTCCCCAGATGTCCCACCATCAGGAAGTTCTGCATGAAGTCTCTCTCTCACCCTTCTTGCTAAGTTCATGGCTTAGTCTCTAATTTTTAAGAAGACTTGGGTATCAAGTCATCTGTTCTGAACTTATTTCCCTCTTCCTCATCAAGCTTTGATGTCCATTATGGGAAGATAGATCTTAGCTTAGACAGGGGCACATGTAGGCAGGATACTAGGGGCCTGGGCTCCCGGCTAGGCCTGGACATTGCTATGGGAGAAAAATGGGCATCTGAGGCCCAAAATAAGCATCAGAGTTGCAATGGGGAGGGGACAGCCCAGGGGAGGACTTGACTTGAGGATGTTCAGCTGTAGGAGGCAGAGGAGGGATAGTGGCAGGGAATCCAGTGGAAGCAGAGTGCTCAGGTCCTTACACACCCTGCTTCCCCCAGAGGACAAAAACGCTTGGCTTTTTCAAGGAGAATGAAGAGAAAGAAAATTGTGACCACCAAGGAAATGACAGGCCTTCAGAGGGAGGATGTTTTAGCTGAGTGTAACTCAAGTCTAGTAACAGATTGGCATGCTTGGCATCACTCACAGGGCATTCAGCCCAATTTCTTTCCCAGTTCCCAAGCCCCATCTTGGCTGAACTTTGGGGAACAGGAATGTGTCTGCCCCCAAGGCTTGATGGCAAGTGGGACAGACTTGTCCTGAATGGCCAAGTGCATGGTGGAGACCAAAGTGGGGCTAGGACAGGAATGGTGATAGGACAGAGGAGGATGTGATATGCACAGGCAGGGTTGGGGTGCCTTGGCTGCCCAGAGGTCCTCCCCAGATGGAGCGTCTTGGGGCTGTGATAGGGGTTGGATGATGGACAGGAGTGAGGCTGGACTGGGTGAGCTCAGTTGTCCCAAGTCAGGGGGCTAGGGGGCTGGGGATTTTGGCCTGTCCACATCTGGGATCTGCTCTGATGGGGGAAAGGGGAGCGCTTGAGCAGACCTTCTCCTGGGGCTCTGTAATTAACCAGGAAAGTGTCTGTGCATAGGATCTTGTCATCACTTGGTGCTTATCACACTCCCTGCCCCTAAGGCTGAGTCTGAGGTTCCCTTTTGTCAAGTGCAGGACCAGAGACTTTGGAAAGGCCACAACCACACAGCAGGGCAGAATCAGAGGCCATCTAGGAAACTTAGGCATACTAGGTCTCCCAGACTTGGCTAGGGATTAAGTCACGGGAGAGTTAAAGGCCAAAGGTGCACAGTGAAGACCCCGCTGGGGAGAAGCTGTGAGCTCTGAAGGTTGAGCAGGAGGCAGAACACTGTCCTCTCCCTGACCCTCCACCAGGCGGGACCTTTAGGGATGGGAGCAGTGAAGAGGATCCTGGGAGGGGACCAGAGGTTGGACTCCAAGCCACAGCCCCTCCCCCGGCTTCCACCAGGCTGTCTAACCTCCCTCCCTCCTGCTGCAACCCGAGTCCCGGGCGCCGGGCCGGCGTATCGGGTGACCGCGGCGACGCAGCCACCAGCCTCCGCCGCTCCTCTGCGGGGCTGCGCCGGCGGGGCCGCGCCGGGGGAGGGGGCCGCGAGAGGGGATGTGCACGGCGGCGCGCAGCGCAGCGCCAGGTGGAGTCGCGGTTACCGGGGCGACCGGGGCCCGGGCCGGCACGGCGGCGGCCGCGGCGGCTCTCGCATTGCAGCAAAGGGCACCGGCGGCGGCGGCCGCGGCTGCGGAGGCGGCCAGGGGAGAGAAGAGCCCGGGCGGGTGGGAGTAGGGGCCCTCCCTCCCCCGCCGGACGCAGGACCTGGGGCTGGGGACCCCGCGCGTACACCTGTGGCCGCAGGTAAGGGGGAGCGGCTGTGGGGGCCGGGATCGCCGCCTCGGGTTGGGCGAGGGGCGGGGACACGGAGATGGGGGCCCGCTCCGCGGCACCGAGAGCCATCCAGGGGTGGGGGACGCCCAGGCCATTGCAGGTTCCCGATCCCTGAGAAACGCCTCCTCCCCTCCCCCACTGCATTAGGTGCCTTCGGCGTGGGCCGGCCCCCACTCCAAAATCAGGCTGGCGCCCCCTCCCCCAACCTCGGAAAGTCATGACCTTCCCGGGGTGCGCCCTCGCCCCCAGAGTCCCACAGCACCCCCCGCACCCACCCACACACACTCTGCATTGGGAAGGAGATGAGGGTGTCATCTGCACATCTGGAGGAGAGGGTCGTGCATATACATCGCGGTGGGGGCAGGCGCCCGAGGGGGGGCGAGTGGCTTAGCCCCAGCCGGGGGGACGAGTGTTTACACGGACTCGTGTTCATGGGAGTTGAGAGGTGGGTGTGTGCACCGGTGCAGCAGAGCCAGGGGATTAAGGAGCCGGTGCGGACCCGTGGGTTGCTCTCCCTCCTTGGAAGATGCGTGGTCGGGGCTTGAGGTCAAGAAGGGGTCATGCGCTCACTGAGCCTGCTGGGGATGCCTGCCCAGGGGAGGAAAGAGACCTCAGCTGGCTGGGCCAAGCCTCCCCAGGGGCCCTAGCCCCTCCACTCCCAGGGCATGAGGGCTGAGGAGGGAAAGACCGGCAGCAGGGGAAGTAGGAACCCGGCTACCAGTGGCTAGGATGGAGGAGAGAGGAAGGGAGTTAACTCCTTAGCTCCCAGAGGGAAGAAGCTGTTTCCTCTTCTCACCAGGAGTTTGAGGACTCCCTGGCCTGACTTCCTGGGGCCTTGAGAGACGCTCCCCTCCCCCGTTTCTCAAAGCCTGGTCCCTAGGGTCCTATGCTTCCATCTTACCCTCTTAGAACACCTCTCATTTTGCCCCAGCTCCTTTTAAGATTCCTCCCCACAAGTGGTTGCCCCTGCTGGGGTCTCTCCTACTCACTTCTTTATTTATTTCCCCCTTTCACTGTCTTTTGGGAAGGTGAGACCCCCTCCCTGACTATGGCAGAGGGGGGCAGCTTGGCACTGGAAGATTTGGCTTGGAGTGGACAGCCAGACCTCTCCTGACCCTCCTTGCCCTCTGCCCTCCTAACTGGGGGGTTTCTGGTGTTGGGAAATTCCCAGGGAAAAGGCCCAGAAGGCTGAGCAGTGCTGGGTGCCAGGAGATGGAGGGAGTGGTGCCAGACCTGAGCATTCAGAGATCCCACCCTCCACTCATGGCTCGGTCCTATTTTATTGACATTCATTCATCGTTACATACTTGTTGAGCGCCTGCTATCCACCAGGTGCTACTGGGCACAGCAGGAGGAACAGATACCCTGGAAAGGGGTGAGGAGGTAAAGGGTGCTGGAAGTTGGAAGGAGAGTGACTAGGAATGTCCCACCTAAGAGAACAGGGCAGGAGCCGTTTGCTCTCAGTCACCCTAGTCTGTCCCATGGGTTAAAATCTTGGAAAGAGACAGAGAAGGGGATGGGCGATATCCCCGGAGGCCTCCCCCACCTCAGTTTATCTCACCAGAGACACTGAGTTGCCAAGAGACTGTGGGGTGGGGCCACCCCTGGTTCGTTCCTGGTGGGGCCAACATGAAAGAGGATCATTCTTCCCACTTTCCAGAGGGAGTACAGATGATGGAGGGGCAGGATTCACTCACGTACTCTACAGATCAGAGCCTGAAGCTCCATATTTTGATCTCAACATCTCTCATACATCCAAGTGACCAGCACAACCGCAGCCCCTCGTCCATCTTTATCCTTTGAGGGGCTTGACTGGTCTTTCCTATGGCACTGATGCCACTCAGTCCTCTCCCTTGGCTGCTGCTAGTGATATGTCCCTTCCAGGTGACTGCCCCATGGATGTGCACAGCCTTGGGACCCTGGGGCAGGCCCACGTGGAGGCCATAGCCAGTGTGGCTGTGGCTAGGCCCTGTCCTTATCTCTCTCCCAGGACAACGAGGTGGGCCCCAGTCATCCGAACAAGGTACCCTGAGTCTGATGTGTTGACACTGGTGGCAGGGTGGGAGACAGGACATCTTCTATCTCTTTTGCATCAGAGGTCACCTCCCTGACTCATGATATCTGGAACATGATAGGCATGGGACAGTGGCACCCTGATCAGGGGCTTTCTCTTTGTACATGGGTGGCTCTGAGGCCGTGTGTGTGTGTGTGTGTGTGTGTGTGTGTGTGCGCGCGTGGTGTGTGCATTGCTTTGTGTGTGTTTCGATAGCCGGGGTGCGTGTCTCACTGTGGGTGGGCACCGTGTCTCTGTTTCTGTGGCTGCAGTGTTTTGAGGGTGAGTGTGAATGCTATCAGCACCTCTTGTCCTCTGTGACTGGCTGTGGTGCTTGTGAGAGTGTGTAAGCGAGGCAGGGGCCTGGAGGGAGGGGAACACGTTTGTGTATGAGTTGGGGCGGTCTATGTGTGAATGTCTCTGTCTCTGAGTTTCTGTTTGTTTCCAGGGCTGTTTCTGACTGGGGAGCCCCTCTCTCAGTAGGGGGGTGTGTGTGTGTGTCGCTCTGGGTGTCTGTGGAGATGTCCTTATCAGAAGATGTGTCTGAGAGTCTGGGCTCAGCTGTGAGTGAGCCTGCATGTTTCGGGGAGCTATGGGTGGCCCATGTGTGTGCCACCCGTGCCTGGTGTCATAGTAGTGGTGGGTGAGGGACTCGAGGCCTTCTCTGCAGAGCAGTTCTTCACCGCTGGGTCTACAGATGTGACTGTCCTCAAAACCTTCCGGTGCCCTCTGCCTGCCCCCACTTGTCCACTCCCTTTGCTACCCCTCCCCTTCCCCAGGCCACAGTCAGCTGCTGCTGGAGCCTGTTACTTGGCCCCTGGTCTCCCCTACCCTCAGTACCTGTGGGCATCCCCTAGCACCACTGGGGGTGGCCTCAGTCCAGAGGTGATTCCAGGCATTGGCTGGGACACAGACTACAGACTTTGTTGTCCCCTTCTCCTGCCTGGTATGTGACTGTTTGTTTGTTTGTTGTTGTTTGTTTGTTTTCCAGAGCGAATGTTGGGGGAAGGATGGGGATGATGGCTTAGGAGGGGGTCCTGGCAAATAACCCTCTTGGTCCCAGCCCCAGCCCAGTGTCACCCCTACCCCAAAAGTCTGCCTTAGGTAAAGCCTCCAGCCAGAGTGTCCCTCGACTCAGCCCCTTCCAACTCCTCCCTGCCAGGAAAGCATTCAGGTGGCCCAGGACACCCTGGCATGGTGTTTCTTCCCCCAGGGGCGCCCTGGATGTCCCTCTCCTCTGCCAGTGGCTCTAAGGCCTGGGGATGTTGTCTGCTCGTGCCAGGCACCCCCGGGCCAGGCCATCTGCTGCCTCCATCTCCCTGCTGAGGCTGGCACCGGTCAGCAGGGTGCCTCGGCTTTGCCAAGAACCAACCCAGCCCCAGGGCTGCTCCTTCCTTGTACTAAGCCATCTGGAAGGGCCTTCTGGTCTCTAGGGAAGGTAGGGCAACCCTCGGTTACTGCAAATGAGGGGGACTCTCCAGCTTCCCATTTTAGAGATGCTAAGAGGGATGCGAGGAGCACTCCTCAATCCCAGCCAGCCACCGTCCCCAGTCTCCCCAACTCCCTTCACTGCCCCCAGCTCCCCAGCCATTGATTGCCCAGTGAGTGAGTTTCCTGGCATCTGGCTGCTCTGCTCTGTAAACTAGATCCATTATGCTGTATAGGCCTCTCTCTCTTGGCCTTGGCCCCTAGCCCCCCTCCTCCGACCCCTGCCCCATTCACCCTGATCCACCCGATCCACTCCTGCCCCAGGGTCTAGTTCTGATTCCACTCTGCTCCATTCAGACACTTTCTGCTTGTCCACCCAGAAGTCTAAATACTTTCTCTCAGCAGTTATGGCCACTCATCATCTGGCCTCAGCCTCCCACTCCCCACCCTTTGCAGCCTAATCTGCTACTTTCCCAGCTGCACCCCAGCCAACGTGGACTAGCGACTTCCCTCAACTCCGTCTCCCCTTGTTTGCCCCTGGGCACTTGCCCACGCCATACCCCCCTGCCCAGCAGGCCTCTCCTCCCAGTCTCCAGCTGCTGGTTTTTCCAGACCCATCTCAAATGCCACCTCTTCCAAGCACTGTTCCCTGGCCTGCCATTTCTCTGACCCCACAGCTCAGCTTTGTCACTGCCTCTCTTGTGACTGCCTCATGGGTTTGCTCTATCACCATCCTGTGTGCCTTTTCCCACCGGTAACTCTGGGAGGAGTCGCTGTAGCGCCTGCTTGGGGCCATCCTGGGTATACCATGGTGTTCCAGGTCTCAGTAGAGAATGGATGTATCAAGCATGACTTCCTTCCTGCTCCTGGGAGGGTGGTGGGCCCTTGTCCTAGGGCTGAGTGCTGAGTTCCAAGGGTCTCTAACCTGCCCCTGCCCCTCTTTTCCCCTCCTGAGCCCCCTCATAACCATCTCTTCTCTTATTTCCATCAGCAGCCAAACTACTGGAGTTTCAAGGTCAGTGTGTGATGCCTCTGCTCCCATGACAACTGCATGTGCTCTCCCTCCCCTGCCCCTGCCTCTCCCTTGCACAGGCTTTGCACTGGGGTGCGCGTCTGCACGGGCACCTTCTGGTATGGGCGGTGGGCCTTGAGGCTGCAGGCTGTGGCTGCTGCTTTGGGAGAGTCTGGGTTCGCCTGTCAGGGGCTTGGGGATGGAGTGGGAGTTTGGGCCACCCTTGCTGGGGGTCTGGGCTAGAAATTCTCAGTCCCCAGGCATCCCTAGCCCCTGAGGGGCATTTTGGAATGGCATACATTTTCCCTAGCCTGGAGAGACTGCTGGCTCTGAGTTAGGGACGTAGACCCTTGTTGTGGGCCCTCTTCTTTGAATTCATATCTCACCTCCCAGGGAGGCCCTGTAACTGTGATGGGTCCCTCTTCCTTTTCTTTCTCTCCACCATGGGGGCTGGTCAGTGTTAGGCAGGAGACTCTTAGTCCTACATCCTCAAGCCTTTTGTCTAAGTGGAGGGCTAAGCTCAGGGATAGGTACCTTCCTGCCTCCTCCTGAGCTCTGGCCTTTCCAAGCTGAGAGAGCTGTCTGCCCTTCCCAGGGTATCCTGCTGACCCCTGGGGGAGCAGCCTCAGGCACCTGCTTGCCTCCTGGAGTCTCTGGCCTCCCAAGTCCCAGGCATCATGACAGGAGGTGGGAGGCATCCCACCCAGACTCCCCAGGTGTCTTATTTGCATGCATTCTTCCTAGCACTGCAAGAAGTCCTTGAATCAGAGAATCATGGAGTCAAAGTCACGGTGTCAAGCATAGCCTCTTTGGAGGAGGCAGTTGAGGGTAGTGGTTAAGTGCATGGACCCCAGAGCCAGGCTGCTTAGTGGTTAATTCCATCCAGTGTGCTGCTAACTAGCTTGGTGACCTGGGGCAAGTTACATATCCTGTCAGCCATGGTTTCTCCTCTGTAGAGTGGAACCACAATGTCTGCATCATAAAATTGTTGTAAAGACAGGAAAAAAAGGCCGGATGTGCTGGGTCATGCCTGTAATCCCAGCACTTTTGTAGGCCGAGGCATGTGGAACGCTTGAGCCCAGGAGTTCGACACCAGCCTGGGCAATGTAGTGAGAAGTTGTTGGCTGAGGAGAGAGGCTGAGGTGGGAGGATCACTTGAATATGGGAGATTGAGGCTGCAGTGAGCTATGTTCGCACCACTGCACTCCAGCCTGGGTGACAGAGCAAGGCCGTATCTCAGGAAAAAAAAAAAAAAAAAAAAAGAAAGAAAAGAAAGAAAGGAAAGAAAAGAAAGAGAAAAAAAGAGGGGATGCATGTTCCTGGCAGTGCCTGGCTCCTGGTGAGGTAGCTCACCTCATTAGCTACTGAATCATGGACTCTGCCTTGATTCTCAAACCTAGAAATCAGAATCGCCTTAGGAACTTGTCAAAAATCTCGAACCTCAGGCTCCAATCCCCAGAGATTCTGGTTCAGTGAATATGGGGTCCTGGAAAGGGTATTTTAAAAAGCTCCCAAGTGACTCTTTCCTAGTCTATGGACAACCTCTGGGAATCTCAGATCCACGAGCACTCCCTGAAGCACCCTGGTGATAGGTGCTCTCTACCTCCCATGGCAACCCCTGTCCTATCTTTGGAGAGCTCTGCTTGACTCGCTGTTTTGTTCTTCTGCCATCTTCCTTATGGTGGGGAAGTCCTTCTGGATGTTTCACTTTCCTCTGCCCTATTGTCTCAGCCCAAGGATGGAGAGAAGTGGCAGCAGGTTTTCCCTCCCCTCGAGAGGGTTTTCTGTACAGGCTGTGAGAATGGAAAGGTGCCCATGGGGCTAGGAAGTGGTGGAGCATCTCTTCTCCCAGGGTTTCTGCCTTCTTGGCAGGCAGCAACCCCCAGGATCCCTGCCCTGCCTCCCTTCATTTGGACCCCTGTTCCACCTCCTTACTGGCACCTCACTGGTGTCCCCCCGGCACCATGGCCACCCCCTACTCTTCATCATTGCTGGCTGCCTCATGCTGCCTGAATTCTGTAGCCCCTCATCCGCACCAGCCTGGCAACCACTGACCTTTTAGTTGCCAGGCAACCCCATGACCACCAGACCAGACCTGGTTCCCCACACTGCTGCAGAGCTCCCCGCCCTTCAGCTGGGATGAAGGTGAGACAGAGGGGTGTGGGCTGGCACTGGTGGTCAGCCTAGAGCTGAGCCATAGCCTCTCAGTCACAAGCACAAGTGGCCCCTCCCTGCTGCCCCCGGCCCGTTTCTGTGCTGCCTTCCTCCTGCCAAGACCCGCGCCCGCCCAGTGGTCAAGGCATTGTGCTTGAGAGGGGAAGCTTCCTGATCCTCACATCTGATCTATTATGGTCCCCAAACCCTCAAGGCCACCTTGGGGACAGCTGGGCATACTGCCCATCAGAAGAAGACGCTCTCCCTTTAAGAGTGCTAATCCAATTGGAACATTAAATTGAGTTAATATGAAGATGGAGATTAATTAGGGGTAAATCAGGAATTGGGAAGAGAGGGAGCTGAAGAGGAGAATAAATCATTCCTTTTTAGAGATATTTTATTGTTGTCTTTTTTTAATTATAAAAGGAATCTATTCACACAGTTTTGTAGAGAAATCTATAAAGTCAAAAAAGGAAACTGTCAACCCTGAGATAACCAGTGTTAATGGTTTTGAGTGATTTGTTGTTAAAAATAGACAATTTGTTTTACAAAAAAATATAATTGGGCAACATTATTTCTTGACAGTATATGTATATGTAATACATATGTGTATATAATGCACATAACATGGAAAGATGTAGATCGGATTCATTATCTCACTCCTTGTACCAGTTTCTGTACAACCACCAGATTTCTTGCCCAGGGACTAGGGCAGAATGTCAGGGGCTGTGGTCCTGAGTGACATCCCCAGGTTTCAGCCAAAAGTAGGCTCTTAAAGTGTGGTTGAAATAATCCTGACTCCTCCTCCCCCACGGAGAGAGCCATCAAGCTATCCTGTGACATCCTTCCCTACCCCCAGCCAGATATCAGCCTCAGCTACAGCTTCAGAGAAGTGGCTGCTGTCTCTCAGAGGGTCCTGGGGGAGGTTGGCTGGCTGTGTGGCAGCATGTGCCTTGCAAGGAGGGGCTGAGGCCTGGCACATGTGTCATGTGTGCATGTGTGTCACATCAGACTTAACATGTGCATTGTGGGCACTGGGCAGGTCGTCTCAAATCCAGGTCCAGCTGGCTTTGAGAAGTTTGGGATAGTTTTCTCAGTCACCCTAAATCAAGGACATTCCCTCTGTCCAGCTCGTCAGGGTCTGCATCCCCTCAAAGCTGGGATCCTGGGGTCCCAGCTCTCTTTGCTTTCTCCCTGGGCCCTGCTTGCCACCCCACCCCCACCCTCTGAACTCCATGAAGAATAAATTATCTGCTCACAAACCCACCACTTAATTAATGTCTGGAACTAATGCCCCAATTTGCTCAACTATTCCGCTGCTCACCTCGGTAACAAATTTGTGTTGTTGTTGTTCTTCGGAAGCCTGAAATAGCAGCCGTGCCCATGGCTCCCACTCACATGGCCTCTTGTCTGTCTTCCCAGGGTGAGGGGTCCTTTGCCCACTCCTTACCTGCCAGGTGTCCCAGGGAGGCCAAGGCCGGGAGAGACTGGGGAACTCTCTTGTGGCCATGCCAGGAGTCTGTAATCTCTTTGGGTGTCACTGGCTGGCAGGACCTTCCCAGGCCTGGATATGGGCAGTGACAGGGGGTGCTCACCCTTGATTCCTCTTGCCCTGCCCGGCCCCTGCAGACCCGCAGCTCACGCCACACTCAGGGAGCCCAGCCCGGGCTGGCAGACCAGGCGGCAAAGCTGTCCTACGCCTCGGCCGAGTCGCTGGAGACCATGTCGGAGGCCGAGCTGCCCCTGGGTTTCAGCAGGATGAACCGCTTCCGACAGAGCCTGCCTCTCTCCCGCTCGGCCAGCCAGACCAAGCTGCGCTCCCCAGGTACTGCCCGCTCGGTCCACCCTCCCTCCCGGCACAGGCTCCTCCCTCTGCTCTTCACTCTCTGGAGCCCCCTCCTCCCCTGCAGCATGCCAGCTCGCCTCAAGCTCTGCTCTCTCTCCCTCAGCAACCCCAGCTCTCTCCATTTCTCTCTTGCCCTCAGCATCCCCACCCAACCCCTTTTCCTCCAAGCCTCCTCTCTCCCTCCTGCTTCCTTTTCTGTCCGTTTCTTTCATCCCTCCCTTCTCTCCCATCTCCCTTCTCTAACTCTCTCCAACCTCTCTCTCCATCAGCTCACTTCCTCTCAGTTTCCGTCCCACCTACTCCTACCCCTACTTCCATTTTCTTGTCCAAATTCCTCCAACTGCCTGGAGTCCAGTGAGTGCCTTGAGAGGCTGGAGACCCGGCCTGGCGCCCCCGCCGGCAGCATGAGAGGTGCCTGGGTGCACCTGCACTCGGGGGCGGCGTCTGGCCTCAGACCCTGCCGCTGCGGGGCTGGCGCAGCTCCCGAAAGCTCCCCGCGTTCTCCTGGAGGGCGGCGTGGAGACGGCGGCAGTGACAGCGGGAGCGGTGTCTCCTTCGCAGGGGTGCTGTTCCTGCAGTTCGGGGAGGAGACCCGGCGCGTGCACATCACGCACGAGGTCAGCAGCCTGGACACGCTGCACGCACTCATCGCGCATATGTTCCCGCAGAAGCTCACCATGGGCATGCTTAAGTCGCCCAATACCGCCATCCTCATCAAAGACGAGGCTCGCAACGTCTTCTACGAGCTGGAGGACGTCCGGTGGGCGTAGCCCCAGGGGGATGCGGGAGGGCTTTGCCACACTCCTCCTCTGCCGGGTGCTGGACCCCGCCGGCCCTTCCCCAGCTCCTTCCTGACCCGATCTCAGCCTTTCCCCTCCCCTCCCAGAGCCCTACCGCCCCGCCCCCTTCCTGGGCCATCTCAGCCCTACCCCCTCTCTAAATCATCCACCCCCGCTGGTTCCCTTTGCTTTGAGCTAACCTGAAAATGGCGCCTGAGACCAGGACGAGGCCGGGGTGGAGGCTGCTGGGCGTGTGTGCTTGTGGCAGGCAGCCTGAGCGAAGGATTTAGGAAAGAGGGGGCTCCCGGTGCCTCTGGCCACCCCTCTTCTCTTGGCCTGGAGAAGCCACCCCTTCTCATTGTGCACGGCTGGGAGATGGGTGGTGACCCCCGTCTCCCCGCCTCTCCCAGGGACATCCAGGACCGCAGTATAATCAAGATCTATAGGAAGGAGCCCCTCTATGCTGCCTTCCCTGGCTCACACCTCACCAACGGGGACCTCCGGGTATGGCTGGGCATGCCCAGGGCATTGGGGAGGCTGGGCACATGGGGTCCAGGGGAGCAGGGTCTGGGAAGTTGTCATCGGGAACCAGGGCCAGTTTTGGAGAAGGGAGCATAGGGGCTGAAGGGTTAGGAAGAGCCCCTCTCCCACCTGCTACTTTCCTCTCCATTCCGGGCCTGTCCACTTGGGATTTTGCTAATTTGCCTCCAGATATTCTAAGGCCTCTCTCAGGAGCTGGAGCCACCGCTTCCTCTTCTACTTCCCACCCCTCACGGTAGCTGAGCTGAAGGTTACCCCTCTGGTGCCTCTTCATCAGCCACCTTTTCCGCCATGCTGGAAACCCTGATGGGAAAGGGGCCCTAGACGCAGCAGGATGGAGGGAGGGCTGAGACCTGAAGGGACTTCCTAAGCGTCAGGGAGGAGATGCTGGCTGCTCAAGCAGGGGGAAGAGGTGTCTTTGGTGACCAGCCCCGTGGGGTTCCGGGCTGTCTTCTGCGCAGAGAGAGATGGTGTACGCGTCGCGGGAGTCGTCGCCCACGCGGCGCCTCAACAATCTGTCGCCAGCGCCGCACCTGGCGTCCGGCTCGCCGCCGCCCGGGCTGCCGTCGGGGCTGCCATCCGGGCTGCAGTCCGGCTCGCCGTCGCGCTCACGTCTCTCGTACGCCGGGGGGCGCCCGCCCTCGTACGCCGGCAGCCCGGTGCACCACGCGGCCGAAAGGCTAGGAGGCGCCCCGCCCGCCCAGGGCGTCAGCCCCAGCCCCAGCGCCATCCTGGAGCGGCGCGACGTGAAGCCGGACGAGGACCTGGCGGGCAAGGCGGGCGGCATGGTGCTGGTGAAGGGCGAGGGTCTCTATGCAGACCCCTACGGGTTACTGCACGAGGGCCGTCTGAGCCTGGCCGCGGCCGCCGGCGACCCGTTCGCCTACCCGGGAGCTGGCGGCCTCTACAAGCGCGGCTCGGTGCGCTCGCTAAGCACCTACTCGGCCGCCGCTCTGCAGTCCGATCTGGAGGACTCCCTGTACAAGGCTGCGGGCGGCGGCGGCGGCCCGCTGTACGGCGACGGCTACGGCTTCCGCCTGCCGCCCTCGTCACCGCAGAAGCTGGCCGACGTGGCAGGGCCTCCCGGAGGCCCCCCGCCGCCGCACAGCCCCTACTCGGGGCCGCCCAGCCGCGGCTCGCCAGTGCGCCAGTCCTTCCGCAAGGACTCGGGCTCCTCGTCCGTCTTCGCCGAGAGTCCCGGAGGGAAGACCCGCAGCGCGGGGAGCGCCTCGACAGCCGGAGCTCCCCCTTCGGAGCTCTTCCCTGGGCCTGGGGAGCGCTCGCTGGTGGGGTTCGGGCCGCCAGTGCCCGCCAAGGACACGGAGACCAGGTGAGGGACGTTAATCAGGCTTCAGGGACTGGGGGTGGGGGGTGCGCTGCGGAGAGGGTGCACGGCAGAGTCCGTGGCAGGTGTGTGTCCTGGACTGAGATCCCGGAGTCCTTTGGAGACCTTGAGTAGTCTTGAAGGGTCGCCAGAAAGCATCTTGGATGTGGCAGGGAGGGCACTGGAAAGACCAGCTTGTCATTTTCCTCCCATCCGCAAGACTCAAGGGGGTAGTTGAGAGGTCCCCAGACGAGGACTCTGGAGACTTGTGTTTGCATCCATTTTCTAAGCTTCGGTTTCCCCAACTGTAAAATTGAGGGGCTGAACCACTTTTAGTGGCTTTCCAGCTTAAGAGTTTGCAGCAGTGAGAGCTGTCCAGCACCGGGACAGCTGAAGTCCACTGGGGAGGAGGGTGCTATTGAGAAATGGCGACGGGGAAAGGAGCACATTCGGGTACCTAGCCTCCAGGCTGAGGAGCCCCTGCCCATCGCTCAGTCCCCTCCTAAGGGTGCAGGGCTGGAGGAGGTAACCAGGGCAGTAGGTAACCTGCGCCCTCAGGCAGCGCTGCTGAGCAGTGAGAAGCCATTGGCCTTCACACAGCTCTTACGTGGCCTGTGTGCCAGGCACTGCACACGCTACTGTCAGTGCCAAGCTGGGCAAACCCAGTTCCTGTCCTGGTCTAGTGGGGAGACACTCAACATACCTCCACTTCCCTTGGGTGGTGTGGAAGGAGGGGTTCCTCGGGGCTCCTGGGGTCTGTGGAATGTTTTTGGGAGGGGGTCAGGAGAAAGGCAGAGCAGGCAGGGGAAAGCATTGCCAGGCATGGAGAGATCAGCGTGCAGCCTTTAGGGAGGGAGTGAAAGGTGAGATGGGAGGCTTTGGACCTGATCCTTAGGCTTGGGGCCCTTTGGGTTGTCTGTGTTTTGGTAGCCAGGGATGGGACGGTGTTTCTTCTGGTTACCAATTTAGGAATGGGGGGCTGGGCAGGAGAGACCCTATGCTCAGAGGCGAGGTTGCCCAGACCCCCTTCCTCTCCAGGGAGCGCATGGAGGCTATGGAGAAGCAGATTGCCAGCCTCACAGGCCTGGTGCAGAGCGCCTTACTTCGAGGCTCTGAGCCTGAGACCCCCAGGTGAGGCCCCTCTCCCAACACCACTGCCAGGGCCTGGGGGTGGAGCAGGAGGAAGGGGAAATGGGCATCAGCTCTGCCAGTGTCTCACTGGGTGACCCTGGGTGAATCCCTTCCCTTCTCTGGGACTCTATCCTGACATCAGAGAGCTGGAGGAGATGACATCTAAGGTCCCACCCAGCTCTGGAGGTCTGGGGCTGGCCTGGACCCCCTAATGGCTTTTTTCCCTGTGCCACAGTGAGAAGATTGAAGGCTCCAACGGAGCAGCTACCCCCTCAGCACGTGAGTGACCCTCCCCCTCCCCCATCCTTGTTCTCTCAGAGGCTGCTTCCTAATCTATAAAGTGGGGATTAAGCAATAGCTACATCACTAGCCTTAGCCCAAGAGGTCTTTGCCCTGGCACTTTGGTCCCCACCCTTAGGGCTAGCCACTTGGGGCAGGTAGTCAGAGCCACGGGGTTCTCTGGCTATGTGGTGGAGAGTAGGGAGGACGCTGTCCCAGCCCAGTCCTTCCCAGGCTCACAGTTTGTTCACTTTCTCCCATCCTCGTGGTCCTCTGCAGCCTGTGGGTCAGGCGGCCGGAGCAGCGGGGCTACCCCTGTGTCCGGCCCGCCCCCGCCCTCGGCCAGCAGCACCCCTGCAGGGCAGCCTACCGCCGTTAGTCGGCTACAGATGCAGCTTCACCTGCGAGGCCTGCAGAACAGCGCCAGTGACTTGCGCGGCCAGCTCCAGCAGTTGCGCAAGCTCCAGGTACCGCCCCGTCCCGGGCATCGCCCCACCAACGCCCACCTACTGGCCGAAGCCCCTTGCCACAAGTCCCGTCCCATCCCCTACTACCTCATCCTTTTCCCAGAGCTCCCACGCCCGAGTCCTTCGCCACTCACTGGTCTCTCTCCGAACCCTTTCTCCCCTTCCCCTTTCTTGAGCTTCTGCCCCCTCGCTGAACCTCCGCTTCCTCACCAAGGCCCTACCCCTCGCCCGTATCCCTCTCATTGAGCCCTCCTTCTCCTTCCCTGAGTCCCCATCGCCCTCCTGGAGCCCCAGTCACCCACTGAGCCCCTCCTTCGTCAGTATCCCTCGGGGCAGTTCCAGTTCCTTCCTGCCCTGCAACCCTTTCCCTAAGTCAGCGAGAGCCCTTCCCCCAAGTCCCCTCAGCTCCTCCCTCCTGAGCCCTGACAGTCTCCCCCGGCCCTGCCTGGCAGATGGTCCCACCTGTCAGGAGCTTGGCATCGCCGTGTCCGCTCCTCAAGCGGGCCCAGGGCCCCTCAGGTGAGGATAATGAGCAGAGACAGGCTGGGGAGGGGGCAGAGAATTGCCATCTGGGCAAAGGATAAGATCTCGCCCACCCCCGCCATTCAGGCTTGGAACTGGGTTGGATCAATGGTTAACTTAGTCTTCCTGTCCCAGCCGTGGAAACTCTATCAAACGCCAGCGCTTGAGTCCTTCATTCCAGTCCCGTCCCCATTCCGGGATGATGGAAGCCACAACCATGCGGCCGCACTGTTGGCAGGGACCTACATAGGGCCACACCTTGTCGCGCAAATATTCCCAACCCCTTCTCCTGCCTCATATTCCCCAGAACTTAACCTTGCCCTCCTCCCCCTGCAATAACCACCCCGTCACTGCTGCTTGCGGCCACAGCCATGCAGCTGCCCCTTTGCATGGCCCATTTAAACGCTCCCCCCTCCACGATCCCCATCCGTTCTCCTCCTGCCTTCCCTAGAAGTTAGCCCTCTGCCCCTGCCCTTCGCCATCCCACCCCTTCGCTGCTGCCTGAGGCGGAGCCAAGCAGCTGCATCTTCTGCTGAGCCCCGCCCTGGATTGGGCAATCCTCTTCCCGCCTTCTCCCGTCCCTTCCCCTGCCGCGCGCCTCCGCTCCCCCCACCCGGGTCCATCCGTCCGTGCGTCCCGCAGCTACAGAACCAGGAGTCGGTGCGCGCGCTGCTGAAGCGCACGGAGGCAGAGCTGAGCATGCGCGTGTCGGAGGCGGCGCGGCGGCAGGAGGACCCGCTGCAGCGGCAGCGCACCCTGGTGGAGGAGGAGCGGCTGCGCTATCTCAACGACGAGGAACTTATTACCCAGCAGCTCAAGTGAGGCTGGGCCCGCGGGGGAGGGAGAAGTGGGGGTGCGGCCGGAGTACCTGCCACCTGGTTTCCCTGGGAGGCGCAGCTCCCTTCCCTCGAGTCACAGGTGGCGTTGGTCTGTTCTGAAGCCTGATTTCCTTCTCTGGCCTGATTTCTGTGTGACCCACAAACCTTTGATCGGCTGGCATTATTCCTGATTTCTTTTTTCTGGCTTGATGCCTGCTTTGCTATGGTCTTGCTTCATAATGATCCACACTCAGGCTTCCTGTGGCCTGCAGCTTCACTGTCATCTGGCCAGCTGCCTGATTTCCCTCTGCCCTCTGCCTACTTTCATTCTGGCCTTTGACCCGTGCAAAGTGACCCTCGGGTAGTGCGTTCAGGTGGAGCGTTCAGGTGCCGCCACTGCTCCAGCCTAGCGCTGACCAGCCACCATTGGATATCTGATTCCCTGATCTCTGAGTCCAGATATAGCCAAGGAAAACCCACCTTCCTTCCTAGTGCAGCTGGAACAGGGCTGAAGTGTTTTCAGAAGGAAGGAGGAATTGTGAACACTCCGCCTCCACATGCTTAGGCATGGAGGGGTTAACAGAAGACAGTCTTCTGATCCAAATTTAGCAAATGGCTGTCTGGCCAACCATTCCATTGTCTGGCACCTTTGAAGGGAGATGCTGCCTTTCAGTGTCCATTCAGGGAGTGAGCACCCCCACCCTGCTTTCCCTCGACAGTGATAGGGATCTGAGACAAGAGGCCCTGCTCCTTCCTGTGGACCCCCTCTTGGTGACACAAGGCACTAGGGGACCTGGAGTCCAGTGCCAGCCCTGAGGTGCTGAGTGATCAGGGCAGTTCCTGCCCCTCTCTGTGTCCCAGTGTCCTCATCTGTACCCAGCATTAAGCTTTTCACCTCTCTTTTCAACAAGGGGTTGAGTTGTACTGGCTGGGGACTCCGGGAGCCAGGAGAGGCTGCTCCTTGGAGCCCAGCTTCCTCACTAAGTCATAAATGAGCCTCTTGCTAGGGGCTCCTTGAGATGGGTCGCTGCTCCTCAGTCTGGGGCCCACATAGCCTAGTGGTACATGTGCATTTCAGCAAGACCCAAGGCAACAATTCCCATGACACCATGTAGCTGAAATAGGGTAAGGGGCCTCCCCAAGGGGACATAAGCCAGGAGCAGCCACCCCATCACTCTAGGTGTGATAACTTAGTGATGACTCCAGCCAGATCTCCAAGCAGATTGGCAGGTACCATCTCTCCTCACCCAGGGAATTCCATTTCTCCAGATTTTCTATCCTTTCCTTGTCCCTTTTCATTCAGCCCAGAGGAGGGGGGTTGGAATATTCAAAAGGAATTTTACTGAGACATTAAAGGAAAATTAAAGGAGATCTAAAAGCACAGAGCTAGAAGATACGAAAGGACAGATTTATGCCACTGTCATTATAAGTGTTTGGTCCTTGGCTCCCTGAGAACCTTGGTTCTCCAGGAACACAGACTCCACACCCCCTGCCCCATTATCAAACCCATTATTCAGGGAGCTTGGGACCTGCAGTACTGTTTCTGGCAGGATTCTCCATCCTCCTGAAAGAGGGCTCCTGCCTCTACTGGGTTGGGCAGATTCTGGGCTTCAACTTGGCCATGAAGGCCCTCCCTGCCCAGCTCCCATAGCCTTCCCAGGCTTTAACCCTGCAGCCCCCCTACCCCACACTCTGGCCATAACCCCTGCACACTTACTCTTGCTTCAATTTGCTATGCCCCTTCCTCTTTCCTGGCAACTTGCTGGAAGTTAAAACTGGTTCTGTTTCATTCAACTTGACTCACTCACCTGTTCATCTAGCCCAGCACTTAAGGTCTGTCTGGGCATTGCCTTTAGGTGCAGCCTCTGCTGACTGAGACCTTTTAGGTCCTGGAATCCACCTTTGCCTAACCCAGGGCGAGCTTTGTAGGTATGCCACCTGTGCAGTCATTCAGGGCCCCACGCTTGGAAGGGCCCCATGCTTGGTATAATGCTCTGCTGTTGCCATCTTGAAATTCTTAATAATTTTTAAACTAGAGGTGACATTTTCATTTTGCATTGGGCCCCATAAATTATTTAGCTGGTTCCATTTTGACTCTTCCCTGTTGACCCCTCCAGGACTAAATCTGGGTTTGGAAAGCCTAGCCACTTTTTCATCCAGTGTCTAGACTAGCTGGCCTGGGACTCATTTGCAGAACTTGCCCAGGTTAGAGGCCGCACAACTTTGGCAGATTGGATGATGAGAAAATCAAGTGGGGAGGCCTAGTCCCTCCTGCCTGAGAGTTGCAGTGTTGTCATCTCCTGAAGTCTTATTTGAGTCCTTTTTTTTTTTTAATTATTATTATTATTATGCTTTAAGTTCTAGGGTACATGTGCATAATGTGCAGGTTTGTTACATATGTATACTTGTGCCATGTTGGTGTGCTGCACCCATCAACTCGTCAGCACCCATCAACTCATCATTTACATCAGGTATAACTCCCAATGCAATCCCTCCCCCCTCCCCCCTCCCCATGATAGGCCCCGGTGTGTGATGTTCCCCTTCCTGAGTCCAAGTGATCTCATTGTTCAGTTCCCATCTATGAGTGAGAAATGCGGTGTTTGGTTTTCTGTTCTTGTGATAGTTTGCTAAGAATGATGGTTTCCAGCTGCATCCATGTCCCTACAAAGGACACAAACTCATCCTTTTTTATGGCTGCATAGTATTCCATGGTGTATATGTGCCACATTTTCTTAATCCAGTCTGTCACTGATGGACATTTGGGTTGATTCCAAGTCTTTGCTATTGTGAATAGTACCGCAATAAACATACATGTGCATGTGTCTTTATAGCAGCATGATTTATAATCCTTTGGGTATATACCCAGTAATGGAATGGCTGGGTCATATGGTACATCTAGTTCTAGATCCTTGAGGAATCGCCATACTGTTTTCCATAATGGTTGAACTAGTTTACAATCCTTATTTGAGTCCTTTACATGACAGTCTCTTCCTCTTCTGAGTGATGTTTGGGAGTGACCATTTTATAAAACTGGCACAGCTTGGACCAGTCAGGTATCACACATATGAGCAGGGGAGTTATTCTTTCCCATGTGGTAGGGCGAGGGCTGGGCTAGGACAGTGTATGGATTGGGGGCAGCATGGGTGATGTTGGTGTAGTGTGGGAATGAGATGCAGCAGAACCAGTGGCTGATGTCAGATGTGAATAGATCCTGCTCTGCCACAAAATGGCTGTATGACCTTGGACTAACTAGTTAATCTCTTTGAATATCTTTTTTTCCTTTTTTTTTTTTTTAAATGACAGAGTCTTAGTTAGGATAGCTGATTAATTAGGGTAGCTTGCTATAACAAATAAGCTCCCAAATTGTTTAATAATTCAAAAGTAATAAACATATCTTTCTCATGGAATAGTATTGGGTGTGTTAGGCGGGTGGCTCTCTTCTCCATGCAGTCATTCAGGGACTCAGGCCGATGGAGATTCTGCTGTCTTCAACATGTGTTTTCCAAGATCACCCAGAGAGTTCCAACTTACGAAAAAAGAAAAAGGAGCATGGAGGATCTTACACGGGAGGTTTTTGTGGGCCAGGTCTGGAAGCAGCATGTGCCCCTTCCACTCATCTTCCATTGGGTAGACTTCAGTTAAATGGCCACTTATCACTGCAAGGTGGGCTGGGATGTGTAGTCTAGGCTCTGAGCCACTGTTTGTCTGTGTGTAAGCTGGAGATGATAACTGTTCCCACCTCCAGGATTTGTTTTGAGGATTAATCAAAGTAATGAAAGCCAAGGCCTGAGTGTGGCACCTGGCATACAGTAAGTGCATAATACAGGATAGCTCTTTAACTGGTAGTGCTGCTAAGTCACAAGCTTTTGCCCTTGACTCCAACCCAGTCTGTCTTTTCACCTGTTAGTTGGATGAAGATGGGTAAGGTGTGCTGATAAGATTTGCTGATGACACAGAGCTTTAAGCGGGAGCAAATCTGTTGGATAATAGAACTGAAATTCAAAAGTTGTTTGCACCTAGATTGAGCTGAAATCCAACGGATGGGATTTGACAGGAATGTATATAAAGTTCCACATTTGGGTCAGAGATGTCAGCGACTCAAGTACAGAACTGAGATGACCTACCTGGGCAGCAGTTCCTTCTCTCCCTTGTTCATTCATTCCACATTATTTCCCAGAAATCTAGTCTGCACCAGGCACCATGCCAGGTGCTAGAAACCAGAGATGAATCTGGAAGACATGGTCCTTGCCTGCCTGGGGTTAGTAGTCCAGAAGGCTGCACAACCCAGCCAACAGGAGCTTCAGCGGTTTGGAGGGCAGGAAGCAGACCCAGCAACCACAAGGGGAAGGGCTGGAGGAGAGCTTCCCATTGAGACCTGAGGATCAGTGGGAGTTAGCACGTGTGTGTGCGTGTATGTGTATGAGTGAATGGAATAGTCTAGGCAGAGAAAACAGCATTATAAAGAGCCAGAGAGGGCAGCACATGTAGCACCTCAGAGCAGTTCTGAAGGGTTCTAAGCAGAAGCCAGATGGGACGAGGGGTACAGCGGCACGGAAAACAAGAGCAGCTCCCAGGCACTGAGCCCTTGCCGCCTGCATTAGCTCATCCAATCCACCTGATGGCCCCCATGAAGGGGGAACTCTTTTCTTTTTTCTTTTTTTTTGAGACAAAGTCCCACTGTGTTGCCCAGGCTGGAGTGCAGTGGCACGATCTCGGGCCGCTGCAACCTCCCATCCTGGGTTCAAGTGATTCTCCTGCCTCAGCCTCCCAAGTAGCTGGGATTACAGCCACATGCCACCATGGCCGGCAAATTTTTGTATATTTAGTAGAGACGGGGTTTCGCCATATTGGCTAGTTGGTCTCGAACTCCTGACCTCAGGTGATCTGCCCGCCTCGGCCTCCCAAAGTGCTGGGGTTATAGGCATGAACCACCACACCTAGCGGGGAACTCTTACCATCCCTATTTTTTGGTCGAGGAGGTTGAAGTCCAGAGATATTAGGTAACTTGCCCAAGATCTCTCCTCTGGCAAGGGCAGAGCTAGGATTGGAGCTTAGATCAGTCTGACTCTAGAACCAAGTTTTCAACTACCATCTTCCTGCCCTTCTTGGCTGCACTGAAAAGTTTGGATGTTAGCCTCAGGATGATGGGATCCATCAATGGCAGGAGTGATGACCTGATCTGATTTACAGTTTAGAAGAATATAGGGTCTTAAATGACACAAGTTCAGCATACACTAGCTGAAAATCTAAAGCAGCTTTGGCCCTCAGGAAAGAGACTGTGTGGCTGGATCATTTGGGAGAAGGGCAATGAACATGGCAGTTTCCTCTGAAACAAGAGACCTCCCCAGGGGCACGTGCTCTGCCTCTGGTTCTCTGAAAGGCAACCAAGTTCTCTCTGCTTCCTTGGCAGAATAGAATCAGGGGATGCAAGTTACAATGAGAGATGCTGGGGCAGATATTGCTGAGGATCAGAGCTTCCAAGGGGGACAGATGGTGCAGGGCACCTCTTAGGGAGAGCTTCTGAAGTCTCCTCATCTCTGAGATTTGGCATTGCAGATTTTACTTGAGCATGTGGTTGGTGGCTGGCTTTTATGTTTGTTTGTTTTTGAGACAAGGTCTCCCTCTGTCACTTAGGCTAGAGTGCAGTGGCACAATCACGGCTCACTGCAGCCTCAACCTCCCAGACTCAAGCGATCCCCCTGCCTTAGCCTCCCCAGTAGCTGGGATTACAGGCACCTGCCACTACACCCAGCTAATTATTTTATTTTTTTTGCAGAGACGAGGTCTCCCTATGTTGCCCAGGCCGGTCTTGAACTCCTGGGCTCAAGAGATCTGCCTGCCTCAGCCTCCCAAAGTACTGGGATTACGAGCATGAGCCACCACGCCCAGCCTCCTGCTTTTACTTTTGATCCAACTGGTGGCCTGATTTCTTTCCAGCTGCCCAATTTCAGGGGGCTGGGCTGGCATCTCAGGCCAAAAGAGCTGAGAGGGTCTCTCTGTGGCTGCAGTGACCTGGAGAAATCGGTGGAGAAGATCCAGAGAGACGTGTCCCACAACCACCGGTTGGTTCCTGGCCCCGAGCTGGAGGAGAAGGCACTGCTGCTGAAGCAGCTCGGGGAGACGCTGACGGAGCTCAAGGGTGGGTCTGGGGCCTGCGAATGCAGCATGTTGTCCAGGGCGGGGGAGTCTGCCATATTCCAGCCACCATCCCCTCCTCCCAGTCTGCGGTGCTCTCTCTGGCCCCGGCTCATACCTTCCTGTCTCCGAAGCTCACTTCCCGGGCCTGCAGAGCAAGATGCGGGTGGTGCTGCGCGTGGAGGTGGAGGCGGTGAAGTTCCTGAAGGAGGAGCCCCAGCGCCTGGATGGGCTCCTCAAGCGCTGCCGCGGGGTCACGGACACACTGGCCCAGATCCGAAGGTCATTCTGTCCCTGACCTCTGATTTCCCATGGGGTCACACACTGGGCCCAGACCCATAGGTCAGACTGAACCCTTACCCCAGCTCCCCCAAAGGTCACTGACGTGCCGACTGAACTGGCATCTCAGCTCTGCTTTGTGACCCCTGCATGCTGTAGACCTGGCTTCCTCTTATACCAGGGGCAGTCACTCCTCCCCAGGCCCTCCCACCTCTCCTGCAGCATCCCAGGATGCTGCCTCCCACCCCTTCTCCCTCAGGCCAGCCTTCCCGCAGAAGGGTCATCACCTGCTGGCCTCACAGCTGCTCCCAACTCTCCCAACCCCAGGCAAGTGGATGAGGGTGTGTGGCCACCCCCCAACAATCTCCTGAGTCAGTCCCCAAAGAAGGTGACGGCAGAGACTGACTTCAGCAAGAGCGTGGACTTCGAAATGCCACCCCCCAGCCCCCCACTGAATCTGCATGAGCTGAGCGGACCAGCTGAAGGAGCCTCTCTTACCCCTAAGGGGAGCAACCCCACCAAAGGCTTGGACACTCCTGGCAAGAGAAGTGTGGACAAGGCTGTGTCTGTTGAGGTGCTGGGGCCAGGGATTGTGGGTGGGGCTGTGAGCCAGGTTCACACATTCTTACGACCATCCTTCCTAGGGTGGGGAGTGCCAGTCATATGGGTCTTTTTCCTTGGTGGAGGAGGGCCAGTGCCCTAATGGAAGTCTAACAGGCATAATGAGGGTGACATTAGCCCTTCTAGACAGAAAGCATATTATGAAGCTACAATAATCAAAGCATTATGATGTTTGCCCAAGAATAGACTATGTAGTCAGTGAAATAATAGAATGCCCAGAAATAGATCTAAGTTTATCATGAATGTAGTATATAATGAGGATGGCATTCCTACCCATGGGGATGCCATGTCATACCCACAAGAAGTCAAAGAGTTTTCCTGGAGGTGGGATCAAATATGAGGCTTCCTTTTCTATTCCTTGCCTCTGTGGCTTGGGGGAGGAGGCTGAGGCCCCAGAGTTCCTGGAGCGGGAGAGCTACCTTGGTCCTGACTCCTGGCTCCCTCTTAAGGCTGCAGAGCGAGACTGGGAGGAGAAGCGGGCAGCCCTGACCCAGTATAGTGCCAAGGACATCAACCGGCTGCTGGAAGAGACACAGGCAGAGCTGCTCAAGGCCATCCCTGACCTGGACTGTGCCAGCAAGGCCCATCCAGGCCCAGCTCCCACTCCAGACCACAAGCCCCCCAAGGCCCCCCACGGCCAGAAGGCAGCCCCCCGAACGGAGCCCAGCGGGAGGAGGGGCTCAGGTATGGGGAGTAGTAGGGCTGGTGAGGAGCCCAGTGTCGGGGAGTGCCCTCCTCGGGAGCTCAGGCTGATGGGGGAGGCACTGGGGACTCAAGATCATTGTGGCCGGGCTGCCAGACAAGGGAGGCCCTGGGACATCAGCGGCCACTAAAGGGAGACTGGGACCCAGAAGGACAGGGTGAGCTGGATTCCATCCCGGCTTTTCCCACTGTCCTGGGAAGGGAGCCGCTGAGAGGACCAGGCAGGGAGGACAAGCAAGTCCAGGCAGAGTCATCCGCCTCCACGACTTGGCTGGGTGCATGCCACAAACCAGGCTGTGTTGAGGGTGGGTTCCAACGCTGATACTGACACAGTTCCCGTGGTCCCCAGCCTGAGTCACGGTCCCGGGGTAGGCAGAAATCCAGACCAGAAGTGGCAGTCATCATTCCTTCATTTTATTCATTCCTGCAATGTATATTTGTTAAGCACCTACTGTGGGCTAGGTGCTAGAGATACGGAAATAAGACAGGGCTTGCTTTCAAAGAGCTCAGAATTTAGTGGGGGAAATAACACTGACATTTGTGTGTATCAAGCACTTGCTCTGTGATAAGAACTGTTCCATTGTTTTTAATGTATTCATCCTTAACAGTTTTATAACAAGCCCAGGAGGCAGATATGGTAGTTATTCCCATTTTACAGAGGAGGACATAGGCTCAAAATGATTAAGTAATCTGTGCCGGGCCATGCCTAGTATGTAAACCAGAAATAGAATGCAGATGTTAAAGGTAGTAGCAGAGGTGAATGCTGGCACTGTGCAGTCCTGGTGGAGGCCCTAGGAGGGCAGGAAGGCTTCCCTGAAGAGGTGACTTTTCACTGAAGTCTTGCAAATGAGTGGGCACTTCCCCAGCCAGTGAGAGAGGGTACTCCAGGGTGAGGGAACAGTGTGTGCAAACGCCTGGAGGGGTGTGTGTGTGTGTGTGTGTGTGTGTGTGGTGTGGCCTGAACAGGGTCCAACCTGGGGAGCAGCAGGCAGAGCTGAGGCTGAAAGCCTGGTAGGTGCAGAGGTGCTGGCCTAAGGAGCTTGGACATGGTTTGGGGTGATGGGGAGCCACTGCAAGATCAAAGGCAGGGGAATGTCATGGTTAGAGTGACCTCTCTGCAGGTTACCCTGGAAACAGGGCTGGAGGACTAATTGGGGGAAAGGAGAGCCCAGTGGGAGGGGCCAGGATCCCTGGAGGAGAGATGGAGAGCTGAGCCAGGGCAAGGGTGAGGGGCAATGGGAAAGAGGTCGTTAGAGCAGCGCCTCTCTAACTTGAATGTGCGTCCGTCACCCTAGGATCTGTTCAACCAGATCCTGATTTAGCAGCCCAGGAGCGGGGCCTGAGCTGCAGTTCTGACAAGCTTCCAGGCGCTGCCAGTACTGCTGGTCCACAGACCACACTTGGAGTAGCAAGAGTGCTGTCAGGAGAGGGACAGAGCTTGGGGCTGGAGTGCAGGAGGAGATAAGAGAAGGAGGGGGCCTGTGTTCTTGCCCCCAGGCTTGCTTCTCACTTCCTCCTGGTCCTCCCTGGAGGAGGAAGCAAGGTTTATCCCCTTCAAGTTAAATGTAGTGCACTGACTCCAGAGTTGCAGGCCCGCTGATCCCCGGCCCCTTGGTGCCTGCAGATGAGTTGACAGTGCCCCGATACCGCACAGAGAAGCCCTCCAAGTCACCCCCGCCGCCCCCTCCCCGCCGGAGCTTCCCCTCCTCCCACGGCCTGACCACCACACGCACTGGAGAGGTGGTGGTCACCAGCAAGAAGGACTCGGCCTTCATCAAGGTACCACTCCCACCTCAGACAGAGGGCCGGGGGACTGAGTTAGGATGAATCCTCAGATGACTTCTGGAGACCCTCTGGGGTGGGAAAGAGACCCCTTTCTCAGAGAACATGGAAGGAAGGAGGGGGTAGCCGGTGGTAACTTTGTCCTGCTAGTTTGGGATTCCGGGTATGTGTATTTGCCTTAATTCCATGCTAGGCCCCTGTCCGTTGAGGGACACCATGGGGCCTGGGAGGTGAGCTGGTGCTGAAGCCGGGCAAAGCCTGGCCTTGACAGGGGTCCCGGGCTTTGCAGAAGGCCGAGTCTGAGGAGTTGGAGGTGCAGAAGCCCCAGGTGAAGCTGCGCCGGGCCGTGTCGGAGGTGGCCCGCCCGGCCTCCACACCACCCATCATGGCCTCGGCCATCAAGGACGAGGATGACGAGGATCGCATCATTGCAGAGCTAGAGGTAGGTCAGGGCACACCTGGCCCCCAAGGTCTCAGCCAGGCCCCCTTCCCTGCCAGGCTGCCCCCAGGCCAGGTGACAGGATGAGACAGAAGATGGGCTCTCGGGCTCCCTGTGGAGCGCTGGCTGTTCAGACCTCAGGCTTTTGCCTCCATTTCTTCTCCACTGTGAAATGAGGGGTGGGGTCTAAAGTCTTCTCTCCTTACAGATTTGAGTTTTTTAATTGTAGTCTCTGAGTTCCCCCAAGTATCCCCAGACCTCCTGCACTCTGAAAATCCCATATCCTAAGATTCGGAGATCACCAAGTTTGGAGACCCCCATCCCCGAGTGTTCCGAGATCAGCTCATGCTTGAGATCCCATACTTGAGTATTCTGAGGACAGAACTCTGAGACTCTCATGCCCCATGCCTCGACTCTCCCAGCGGTGTCAGTCACCACACTTAAGCGTTCTCAGCCACCCCCAGCCCCAGTGCGGGGCCTCTGGAGGTGACCAGATGAGGGCAGAGAGGGCTGGCGGCCATGGCAAGGGACCATGGGGTGAGGCTGGGGGCCGACGCCATCCCAGGCCACACTCCTCAAGGATGCCGAGGCCACAGGCCAGCACCCCCGTCCTCCCTGGTATCCCCTCCTCCAAACCTGCCCCCACCTTCTGCTCCCCAGGTGTTTGAGAGAACCTCAGTGTCTTCCCTCCCCCCCACGCCCCGCCGCCAGCTGATCCCCACCTTGCTGTCCCCCCAGGACCTGGGGCCCCCCCGGGGGCTCAGCCCCAGGCCCTACACGGAAGGTAACGGGGCTGCTCCTACTTCTCCCAGCTCTCTCTCTGCCTGTGCCCCCACAGCTTCCTCTCCTCACCTCCCACGCTAACCCGCTAAAACGCCAGTCACCGTCCCGAGTCCCGCCACCGCCACAGCCACTGCCACAGCGTTACACGTGGACTCACCCCTCCCCCACTCCAAGGACAGGCGCATAACCCTTCCTCCCTGCTGCCTGCTGGGGGGCTCCCCGAGACTCCAGCAGCCTGGGTGTCTGGTGGCCCCTTGAGAAAATGGTCTGCATTTTCTCACGGGCTTGCTGATGGAAGCCTGAGTATTTTGTTCTGGTTCGCAGTCTGAGCTTAGGTCTGGCCTGAAGGCTGAGTGTGGTCTTGGACCAAGATTGGAGTTTGGATCTTGCTCACAGGATGACTTTGGGTCCAACTCAAAATCTGACCTTGTCCTGAGCCCTTGCCTAGCCCCCACCTCCATCTTCGCTGCTCTGCTGCCTGTGCCAGGGAGGGCTCTGTTTTTCCCACTGGAATCTATGCCTTGCGCTGGGGGCCAGGACACCACAGGGGTAGGCTCTTCTACAGCCTCACCAGCCCATGGCCCACGTTGCTCACTTGGACAGAGAGCCTGGGATGGAAGAAAGCCATGCCATTCCTTGGCTGCTGGTTCTTTTGGCATTGGGAAGTTCTTCCTTCTCTCTAACTTCAGTCCTTGCTGCTGTCCTGCTGCACTTATTTCCTCTTTATTCTTTCCTGGGAATTTGGGGGTGAACCTGCTGTCTGCACCCCACCCCTGGGGGCTGTATTTGGGGAGGAGAGGAGGGGGAAGGTCTGGGAATCTCTCTCTCTGCCAGGTCAGGTTAAGGCAGGGGGGGCCTCCGCTCTGGGGAAGGAGAGCCTCCCATGTGCGCACATTCCCTGTCTGGGGCTCCCTGCCGCACAGCGGGCTCAGTGCTGATGGCCACCTGATTTCTGGCCTGGCTGGAGGCCTGGTGGTGCTTTGGTTTCCTGGTAGGGGAGGAGCAGAGGGACATCAGATAGTGGGCAGTGCCTTCTGCTGGGCAGGGGATGGGCACAGAGCAGTGTGAGGAACCTCTAGGACGAGCTCTATGGAAGGGGCACCTCCTGGACTGGCCATGCCCTTGGCACTTTGGCCCCTCCCATCCAAGCCCTGCCCCTTTCTGGCTCTGGGAGCCCATCCTCAGGGGCCCAGTGGACAAGGCCTTTTGCCCCTGGCTGACCCTCTGCATCCTGCGGCAGCATCGGGCTGTGGAGCCGGGCGAGCATGAGGTCGCCCTCTCTGCCTCCCCAGTCAGCACCCCCCGCTTCCAGGTAAGCAGGTGGCAAGGCTGGGTGGGTTCCTTTGGGAGGGGGTGGTTGGGGGTCCCTGCTGCCCCCTCCCGTCTCCCCACGGCTCCCTTTAGTGGAAGGAGCACTGGCCTTGGAGTCAGACTATCTGGGTTCAAATCCAGGCTCTGCCACTAACTAGCTGTGGGTGGCCTTGGGTGAAGCATGTAACCTCCCTCGCCCTGGTGAGAGCAGCAGTCACTTCACGGGTTAAGGTAGGCACTGAAGGTGAGGAAGGATGTGACGGCACCTGGCACAAGCCTGGTGCTCAGAGTTAGACCAGGATTCACTCATGTCGGGGAGTGGTACTTGGGGCTTCCCTCTGTGCCCTCACCGAGGCCAGGGCCAGGGATGCTGGCACCGGAGCAGGTACCAAGGGAGCTTTGCCCGAGTGTGTGTGCAGCAGAGGATTTGGCAGGGGGCAAGCCCCACCCCTTCCAGCTGTGAAGCTCTTGGGGAGAGCACACAAAGCTAGGGTTGGCCAGAAGTCTCTGGTTTGAGATGCCAGAGGCTGACATGTGGTCTCTGCCCACACGGGGCCGAAGGTTTCCATCATTCCATTCATTTCAACAAATAACTAATATTTATGAAGCACTCACAACATGCCCCGCGAGCTCGCTTCATCCTCCACCGGCCCCACCTTGTTGTGGAGTCATTGCACAGATGGGCACACTCATGGGAGCAACCCTGAGACCGGCTCCCGGAGGCTCACGTGGGTGGTGTGAAATAAACGTGTGCCTGCCCTGGCCAAACTGGCACCTTTACTGGAAAGTAGGAGGCCGTGGGGTATGATGAGAAAGACCTGAATTCTGGTCCCAATTTTGCCTCCAATTTACTGGGTAGCCTCTGTCAGGACCCTCCCTGCCTCAGTTTCCCCATCTGTAAAAGAAAGCGGCTAGGCTCACCTAAGTGTAACCCCCATTTTAGCTTGGGGTTTGGTTGTAGGAATCATACTCTTCCTCATCTTCCTTCTCCCCGCAGGCTGCCCCAGGTCCCAGGGCTTTCTGCGTCCCAAGGATCATCTTGACAGAGTGTGCCCCCAGCCCTCCTAGCCCGCCAGAGGCCAGACTTGAGGAACTGGGACCCAGGACAGCTCCCACCCCAAGACCACGGACCCTGGCTGACAGCGGGAGGGGCTGGGATGGCCCACAGGTCCCGCCAGGGGTAGTGGGAGAGACTCCTGGGCTGAGGAGCAGCTTCATGCCCTGGAAGGAGGGGGCAGCTCTGAAGAGACTGGGCAGAGGAGGCTGCAGCCTAGAGGATGGAGGAGCCAGGGTACCCTGTCCTCAGGGACCAGCCCAGGATGGGACTCCGGAGACCTCTACTGCTGACACCTACCCAGAGGAGATCCTCAAGGACTCTGGACACGATGCCCAAAGCTGCAGTAGGGAGCACCAGGGCCAGGCTACTGCCAACTCAGGCTGCGCCACGTGGGGCACCACTGCCCAGCGGATGGACAGCCTGGAGGAGACGCTCCGGGAGCTGGAAGCCACCCTGAGCAACATGGGCACAGGCCCTGCCGTGGGGTCCGCTGGCAGCCCCCCACCCCTACCCCCCCTCAGCCCCCAGGTGGCTGCCCCCTCTTCATCCTTCCCTGCTGCCTTCCTCCTCCATTTCCAGAGTTGGACGGAGTAGGGGGCAGCAGGAATGCCAGGCCAGCCCCCTCCTCCCACCAGCCTTCTCTCAGCTCTTATCACTCTCCTGGGAGCCTGGTGTCAGAGCAGGGTTTGCAGGCAGAGTCCGAGGGAGGCCGGGAAGCCGGCCTACCCAGGGGTCGGCCAATCCCCAGCCTTGGCAAGAACCAGGGCCTCTCCCCTTCTGCTCCGTATCTGTAAACCAACAAATAAAGTTCTCTCCCCACCTTCCCTCTCCACGCTCCCCTCCCCCTCCTGTCTCTGACTCTCTGTCTCTGTCATCTCTTTGCTTGCGCCTCTGGATCCCCAGTGCCCCGTGGGCAGGCCTGGTACTTGGGGAGGTTCATGGGAGCCAAGCTTGCCCATCCCTAGGGAGACCTCACCTCTATCCTCCCCTTAGGAGGAGAATGTGGGCCTGGGGCTGCCTCTCTGCTCTGTGTGCCATTATAGAGAGCCCCTCGCCGGCACCCAGGTCCAGATGGTGCCCCTTGCCGGGAGTGGGGTTGCTGCTGGGGACCCTCACTTTAGCAGAGGCTCCCCAAGGAGGACATCACCTGCCTCTGGGCTACTCAGGGAAGCCACTGAAGAGCTCTCCCTCAAGAGCTGTTGGGAACCTGACTGGGGCCCCATCCCTCTCCTGCAGGGAGACCATCAGTGGGGACTCAAGAGAGTAGACCTGGGTTCTGGACTGGGATGTGGAGCCAGAGAGGGGTCTCCAGGTCTCAAAAGGTCCCACTGGGGAGGTCCTAGCCCCGAAACCCCACCCAGTGCTAGGGTTCCTGTGTGATTCACCCCACGTGCACCCGGCAACTGCAACCCTGTTCCTCTTCTTGCAGAGTGGCGGAGGCAGCGTACCGCCCATGAAGGTGGTGACTCCGGGGGCCTCTCGGCTGAAGGCGGCCCAGGGCCAGGTGGGCAGCCCCGACAAAAGCAAACATGGCAAGCAGAGGGCCGAGTACATGCGGATCCAGGCCCAGCAGCAGGTGAGGGCAGGGACCGTGGGGGCCACCCAGGCCCGCTCTGCTGCATGCCGTGCCCCTGCCCAGCTGGGCATCTCCTGCCCCTGCTCCCGTGACCAGCTTTCCCAACCTCTGCCCAGACAGACTTCCCTGCCAGGACTGCCCCACCCACCCCCTGAGCCTTCTCCCTCCTCCTCCCGATCCCGGAGCTTTGGATCTGGGTTAGCACATGAGTTCTCAACCAGGCACCTCCCTTCTCAGGTGTTCCCTCACTCAGACAGAGAAGACTCGTCTCCAGCTGCCACCGCTGGCTCCTGGAGGAGGGGCGAGGGAGCGGGTTTGTGACTCCAGCAGCCCCAACGTCTGGGTCCCTGGCCTACCTGGGGTGCAGAAGGGGGATTTTGCGGCCCTCTGCTTCCTGCCATTCTGTTTCTCTCTCCGCTTTCCTCTCCCTCTTCCCAGGGCTCCACCTGCTATTCAGGGCCCCACTCTCACCTCAGCCTCCCTCTTAGCTCTTAGGCCACCCCTAACCAAGGGAGAAGCCAACTTTGCATCTGCTTTTCAGCCTTGTGTTTGGGTTTCAGTGGAGTCACCTCCTGTCTTTGCAAGGTGGGGTGGGGACAGGGTGAGGCACTTTGGCCCTCGGAAAGGGTAGGGCTGCAGCAGGAATTGCAGGGGTGCCGCAATCTCTTTCAGATCTAATGAGCAGGCGCAGGGGCTGTGTGGAGCGTGGACACACCTCACCCGTGGGTGTTTATTGCCCATGTGGCCTGGTCAGAGGCTGCAGGGTGGCTCCTGGACCTAGATATTGTGAGAGACCCTTAGTGCGCTCGTTTGATTCAGTGAATATTTACGAGCAGCTCCCGTATGACAGGCCCGTTCTGGGTGTGAGGGTGGGGGCTGTGATGTGTCCAGATACTCTCACTTAAAGAAGGTTCTAGACTCAGAGGCAAGATGTTAGAGAAGGTTCTAGACTCAGAGGCAAGAGGTTAGAGGTGGGTGAGTCCATCTCTTTTTCAGATGAGGGGACAGCTCAGAGAAGGAGAGGGGCCTCCCAAAGGTGCACAGCAAGGTGGCATCACAGCCAGGATTGGGACCAAGGGACCCAGGCCCTGGACACCCAAGGCCCTGCCTCCCTACTGGCTCCCAGGAGAATCTCTCAAAAAGCATCCCTCTGGCCCCTCGCAGCCTATCCACAGCTCCCCAACTGCCTCCTCATGGCTCCCAGACATTCTGTGAGCCTCACTTCCTGTTCTTTTTCCTGCCACTGCCAGGGATGAGTTCCCCTTGTCCTGTCCAGGCTGGACCCTCCTGGGTGCCCAGCAGAGCAGCTGACATTGACAGAGCTTTCACTGGGGCCAGGCACACGCATTATCTCATCTCACACTCACCACACTGAGGAAGGTCTTTTACCCCCCTATGGTAGATGGGGAAACTGAGGCTTAACCCAAGGCCACATGGCTGGCAAGTGGGGGGCAGGACACAAGTCCAGACTGCCTCTCTCCCCACCACAAAGTGCTTCAGCCTCTCCAGCAGGCCCCTCCCTTGGCTCTAATTATGCTCCACTGTTTCTCACCCTAGTTCCTCGCTCCCCAGAGCCCAGCTCCTCGGCTGTGGTGTCAGCCTCATGCCTTTATGGCCCAGCCTCCACCCCATCTCCGGGCTTGCCTGGGTCTCCAGTGGCGTCCAGATGGGCTCTTTCCACCCTGCTCCCCCACTGCTGTGCAGCATGTGGCCTTGTAGACCCCCCACACCTGCATAGGGCTGTGCAGACCCTCTGTTCCACAGAATCCTCTCTCCAGCCTCCAGGCTCCTTTCTGGGCAACTCTCTCTTTTTTGAGACGGAGTCTTGCTCTGTCACCCAGGCTGGAGTCCAATGGTGCGATCTCTGCTCACTGCAGCCTCCGCCTCCTGGGTTCAAGTGATTCTTGTGCCTCAGCCTCCCAAGCAGCTGGGACTACAGGCTACCTAACCACACTAGCTAATTTTTGTATTTTTAGTACAGACGGGGTTTCACCATGTTGGCCAGGCTGGTCTCAAACTCCTGAGCTCAGGTGATCCTCCCACCTCTGCCTCCCAAAGTGCTGGGATTATAGGCGTGAGCCATTGCACCCTGCCTGGGCGATTCTCCTTTGCCTGCCGCTTCCCTTTCCTGTGCCCCACTCCTCAGCCTCTTCTCACACCATGCCTTCCTCTCCTCAGGCACCAGGCACTGCTTAGTCCCTGCCCCCACCCGCATCTCCATTCTGAGCTCCAGTCACCCACACACGCTTCCCCGGGCGTCCCCAGGCTCCTCGCAAGTGTGCATCCAGACACAATGCTCCCCCGATCCTGCCACCCCAGCCTGTACTAGGCTGCCCCAGCTGCTGTCCCCCTCAGGAAGGGTCGCCCACACCCAGCCTTCCCAAGCCCCTTTGTGCCCCTGTCTCACTTCCAGTGCTCCAGTAGCCTTTCTTACAAACATGGCTTCTTTCTGGTAAAGTAATACATGTTTCCTGGTGGAAATTTTATTTTATTTTATTTTATTTATTTATTTTTTGAGACAGAGTCTCTCACTGTCACCCAGGCTGGAGTGCAATGGCGCGATCTCGGCTCACTGCAACCTCTGCTTCCTGGGTTCAAGCGATTCTCCTGTCTCAGTCTCCCGAGTAGCTGGGATTACAGGCACCCACCGCCATGCCCAGCTAAATTTTTGTATTTTTAGTAGAGATGGGGTTTCACTGTGTTGGCCAGGCTGGTCTCAAATTCCTGACCTCGTGATCCACCCGCCTCAGCCTCCCAAACTGCTGGGATTACAGGTGTGAGCCGCCGCGCCCGGCCTCCCTGTGGAAATTTTCAACAGTGAAGTATAGAGAACCAGGGGAAAACCATCGCTGTCTCATTACCAGCATGCATGGTCTTCTAAGAGCTCCTCGCGACTTCTGTCACCTGTAACTGATTTCCCAAGACCTGGGAGTGGGGAGGGAACTTTGTAAAATGCTGATTTGATTGTCTCTGTGTGTGTCTCTCACACATACACACACACACACACACCCCTTCCAGCTTAAAATCCCTGCCCCGGCCCCTGGTGGATGATAAAACCAAATCCTTCGTGTACGACCCAGGGCCCTTCACAGCAGCCTCAGCTCACCCTGCCCCTCCACCCCACACCCTCGGTGTGCTCCAGCCACGCGGGTCACTGGCGGGACATGCTTCACACCAGCTCAGCCTGTGGGCTTGGTCAAAGCCCTCTGTCCTCTCAGGCCCTTCTTTTGCCCGTACAATGGGACAGAAGTACCCAGCCTGGTCCTGAGCTCACATAATGCCAGGTACAGGTGAGAGCTTAGAAAACCACAGTGAGCTTTATGGCGGTGGGTGGGGGGAGGGAGAAGGGCAGCGCCCAAGGCCTTTCCCTCGTCCCGTGAGTCTAAGCTGTCTTTGACAATGTTGAGGTAGAGCAGACTAGAAGTGCCGGGATCAGGGACACAGAAATTGGGAGTAAGAAAGTTCTAAGATGGAGGTGCATTGCAGCAGTGCATGACCCCACAGAGTAGTCAGAGGAAGTGACTGAGGAGAAGCCTGTGAATGTTGTGCTTAGGATCCCAGGGAGGAACAGGAGCCAGGTTCCCAGGCATGCAAGGATCAAGGGCTTGGTGTAGACCTGAAGCTATGGACACCCCCTCTTCTATTAGGGCTAAGAAATCTGAACACCTGCTTATCTTCTCAGATGGCTCAAATGAAGAGGCTCTTTTTTTTTTTTTTTTTTTTTTTGAGATGGAGTCTCGCTCTGTTGCCCAGGCTGGAGTCCAGTGGCGTGATCTCGGCTCACAGCAACCCCCGTCTCCCGGGTTCGAGTGATTCTCCTGCTTCAGCCTCCTGAGTAGCTGGGATTACCAGTGTGTGTCACCACGCCCGGCTAATTTTTGTGTTTTTGGTAGAGGTGGAGTTTCACCATGTTGGCCAAGCTGGTCTCGAACTCCTGACCTCAAGGGGTCCACCTCCCAAAGTGCTGGAATTACAGGCGTGAGCCACCACGCCCAGCCCCAAATGAAGAGACTTTAATGAAAGGACCACAGCAGAGGATTCAGGGAGAAAAAAGGGATGCCAAGGTACCCATGGACATCTCAGAGCAGGAGGCTGTGACTCCCTGGGGGAAGGGCAGTGGGGCAGGTGTTTAGCGAGTCCCAGAGGGCGGGAGTAGCAGAGCTGTGCTGTGGAGGGCACAGCTGCTGCCTGTGACACAGCTCCCAGGAGGGAGAGAGAAGGGAAGGAACTCTACCCCCCAACACTTTGAGAGGCTAAGACAGGAGGATCACTTGAGGCCAGGAGTTTGAGACCAGCCTGGGCAACATACTGAGCCCCCCCATAATTGGTTCTGGGGCATGGAGAGGCAAGTGAAAGACAGATAGCATACCTGTTAGGTACCAAGTTTACAACTTTTATACCTTAAGGTAAATCTGTGTTGTCACAGCTGCATCCCCACAGCACCTAGAATAGTGCTTGGCATACGTAGGCACTCAGTAAATATTTGTTGAGTGAATGAGCAAATGAGTTTGCCACTGATCAGGCCCAATGCAGATGGAAACAGACAAAGCAAATCTGAAAGGTTAAAATGGCAATGGCTATAATGGTTACCATTTGTTGCATGTTTACTGAGAGTGTTGGGTGCTGGGTCTTACGCCCAGTTGGCATCATCTCCTGGTGTGCATCTGGTGCTGTGAGGTCTGTTATCCGTTTGCAGGTGAGGACGTGAGGGCCCAGAGAGATATGGAATTAAGGTCACACAGTTAAAAAGTGGCAGAGCTGGGACTTAAACCCAGGTCCACCTGCTACAAATTCTGTTGTCTTAGTACTGGATTCTGTTGCCCTGCCAGGGAGCATAACCTCATGGGTGTGAGCAAGCCTTGATGAGATCGCGCTTGTGACGAGAATTCTAGAAGGTGATACGTTAACAAAAAACAAAGGTTGAATAGAGCAATAAAGCAACGCTGGGCTTCACGTGTGTCAGTGAGAATGCTTTCAGCTGCAAGGAACAGGAACCCTGATTCAAAATGGCTTAAACAATAAAGAAAGGTACTCTGTAACCAAGAAGGCTGGAAGCAGGGAGACTCCAGGGTTGGTGAATTCAGCAGCTTGAGGATATCAGGACCCAAGTTTCTTTGCCTTTGGTCCCGTTGTCATTTTTATTATTTTATTATTATTATTATTATTATTTTATTTTATTTTATTTTTTTGAGACAGAGTCTTACTCTGTCACCCAGGCTGCAGTGCAATGATGCAACCTTGGCCCACTGCAACCTCTGCCTCCTGGATTCAAGCAATTCTCCTACCTCAGCCTCCTAAATAGCTGGGATTACAGGTGCCCACCACCATGCCTGGCTAATTTTTGTATTTTTAGTAGAGACAGGGTTTCACCATGTTGGTCAGGCTGTTCTCGAACTCCTGACCTTGTGATTTTCCCGCCTCAGCCTCCCAAAGTGCTGGGATTACAGGTGTGAGCCACCACACCTGGCCTATTTTATTATTATTATTATTATTATATATTTTTTCGAGACGGAGTCTCACTCTGTCATGCAGGCTGGAGTGCAGTAGCATGATTTCGGCTGACTGCAACCTCCGCCTCCTGGGTTCAAGCAGTTCTCCTGCCTCAGTCTCCCAAGTAGCTGGGATTACTGGTGCCTACCATTGCACCTGGCTAATTTTTGTTATTTTTAACAAAAGATGGGGTTTCACCATGTTGGCCAGGCTGATCTTGAACTTCCGACTTTGTGATCCATGCGCCTCAGCTTCCCAAAGTGCTGGGATTACAGGCGTGAACCACCGTGCCTGGCCTTATTTTATTATTATTCTTTTTGAGACAGTTACTCTGTCGCCCAGGCTGGAATGCAGTGACATAATCTCTGCTCACTGCAGCCTTGACCTCCCCAGGCTCAATCGATCCTCCCATCTCAGCCTTCCAAGTAGCTGGACGGCAGGTGGCACCACCACGCCTCACTAATTTTGTGTATTTTTGGTACAGATGGGGTTTCATCACATTGCTCAGGCTGGTCTCAAACTCCTGACTGCAGGTGGTCCACCCACCTAAGCTTCCCAAAGTGCTGGGATCATAGGCATGAGCCACCATGCCCAGCTTCACACAGCTGTTTTTATTTATTTATTTATTTATTTAAAAAATTTTTTTGAGATAGAGTCACCCAGGCTGTCGTCCAGGCTGGAGTGCAGTGGTGTGATCTCGACTCACTGCAACCTCCACCTCTGTGGTTCAAGCCATCCTCCTGCCTCAGCCTCCCAAGTAGCTGGGACTAAAGGCGTGTGCCACCATGCCTGGTTAATTTTCTTGTTTTTTGGTAGAGTTGGGGTTTCACTGTGTTGGCCAGGCTGGTCTCAAACTCCTGACGTCAAGTGATCTACCCGCCTAGGCCTCCCAAAGTGCTGAGATTATAGGCCTGAGCCTGGCCTCACACAGCTGTTTTTAGAAGCCAGAGAATCTTTCCCAGAAGCCCCCAACAGACCACACCTCTTATCTCACTGCCCATTCCTAAATCAGTCACTGGCAAGGAGAAAGGAATTTCTCCAGTTGCCATAGATTTTGTCATGATCCCCACACCCCCCACTTTGGGCTGGGGAAAGCCCAGCTTCTCCTAATCCATGCAGGGCTTAGCAAGGAAGGAGGGCGTGGGGGCTAGGGAGGGTGGCCCTGGGAATGGCCCTGGAGGTGGAGCCAGCAAGGTCTGTAGAGTCAAGAGGTTCCACACTTGTCTTGACATCTGGGCGTCTGAGTGTGAAGGGCCTGGGGAGCATGGACCCAGCGAGAGCAGGCGGCCGGCTCTGATCCCCAGGCAAGAGGGAGGTATGCAGGGTGCTGCCCTCTGGGACCAGCTCAGTGCTCCATGCCTCCCCCAGCTGAAAACTGGACATGTGTGAGGTTTCTGCCTTGCCACAAAGGTGACAAAGTTCTGCTTCTCTGGACATAATTGGAACCAGCAGGGGAGGATGACGGGTGAAAGGAAATGACAGGAATCTTCAGAGATAGCAGCTGTGTCACCTGAGAAGGGTTAGCGGCACAGGCTGGGGTCACCGGGCACAGCTGGATGTGCTCCCTCAACTTCAGGAGAGTGGATTGTGGACGGTGTGGCCAGAGTCTCCTGGGAGGGAAGATGGCCCGAGAGGATTTTAGAAAGCACATGCTTGCAGAAGTGGTCTCCATGAAGAAGCGGGACAGGGATGAGGCATCCCCGTAAACTGGTGAAGCTGGATGTCTAAAGGTCTTGCACTGGCTGTTGTGGGGAGAAGAGGGACCTCGACTAGGTGAGGGCACGTCACCTGCCTGAATATAGGAGCCAGGTGGTGGTGCTGGAAGACAAGTGTTCCAAAGACCAAAGCTTGAAATAGAACGAGGCTCTTGAAAAATGTTGAAGGGACAGGAGCAGAAAAAGCAGCTTTTACCTAAAAGATCAGTTCAGAGGGAAAAGGACAGCCGGGGAGAATCAGCACCTTGCCAGGGGACATAGTGAGGTGTGAAGCGATATCAGGGGAAACTAGACAGTGCTCCTCTCCCATCTAGCTTTGGGGGAAAGAACTTTAAATGGGAAAGGCTAGAGCAGAGGAGAGGCAGGACTGAGCCCAAGGTAAGTGACACAATGGTCAGAGAGCCTCTGGTTCCCTTTAGATGAATTTGTCTCCAGGCCCAGGTACTGGGGGCACAGAGAGGGCAGGGGCTATGCCTGACACATGCTGAGGACTGCGTGAGTCTGACGACCCTGTGGCTGGGCCCTCCCTGGACCCCCTAGAACTCCCTTGAGTAATGGATGAGCAGAGGAGAGGGGTTAGAAAACCCAAACAAGGCTGGGCGTGGTGGCTCATGCCTGTAGTCCCAACCCTTTGGGAGGCTGAGGTGGGCGGATCACCTAAGGTCGGGAGTTCGAAACCAGCCTGACCAACATGGAGAAACCTTATGTTACTAAAAATACAAAATTAGCCAGGCGTGGTGGCACATGCCTGTAATTTCAGCTACTCGGGAGGCTGAGGCAGGAGAATTACTTGAACCCGGGAGGCAGAAGTTGCTATGAGCCAAGATCGCGCCATTGCACTCTCACCTGGGCAACAAGAGCAAAAATCTGTCTCCCGGGTTCAAGTAATTCTCCTGCCTCAGCCTCCCGAGTAGCTGAAATTACAGGCATGTGCCACCACGCCTGGCTAATTTTGTATTTTTAGTAACATAAGGTTTCTCNAACGCACCACTGCACTCTAGCTTGGGCAACAAGAGAAAAAATCTGTCTCAAAAAAAAAAAAAAAAAAAAGCAAGGAAGAAAAGAAAAAGAAAGCTCAAATGGGGAACTTCCGCTTTAACTTAAATAAATAAATAAATAACAAAACAAAAACAAAAAAAAACCAAAAAAAAACAGGGCCTATTCTGTCACCCAGGCTGGAATGCAGTGGTGCAATCACGGCTCACTGCCACTTCCACCTCCTGGGCTCAGGCCATCCTCCCACCTCAGCCTCCACTGGCACACAACATCACACTCAGCTATTAAAATTTTATTTTTATTTTTAGTAGAGATGAGGTCTCGCCATGTTGCCCAGGCCGGTCTTGACTTCCTGGGCTCAAACAATCCTCCTGCCTCAGCCTCCTAAAGTGCTGGGATTACAGGTGTGAGCCACCACACCTGGCCCTGGTTTTGATTCTCATAAAAGGGAAATGTAGATGACAGACTACACTGTGGTGAGCAAAACCCAGGTGTATCGCAGAACCAACCATCTGTGCACCTGTAAAGGAGAAATGGTGATTGCAGCCAGCGTTGGTTCTTCACTGTGAGCCAGGCAGGCTGCTGGAGACAGGGCTTGCTTTAGACTCTAGCTTCTCCAGTTTCTCCGCTGCAAGGCATCTGAGAAAATCCCCTAGCAGCAGGGTGATAGTACAGGGAAGTGAACGACCCTGCCCAGACCTAACCTCAGGGTGGTCTCTGGTGACTCGCCACAGCACCCTGTCTTATCTTTTGGATCTTTTTATTTTTTTTTTTATTTTTTTATTTTTTATTTTTTTATTTTTTTTGAGACGGAGTCTCGCTCTGTCACCCAGGCTGGAGTGCAGTGGCCGGATCTCAGCTCACTGCAAGCTCCGCCTCCCGGGTTTACGCCATTCTCCTGCCTCAGCCTCCCGAGTAGCTGGGACTACAGGCGCCCGCCACCTCGCCCGGCTAAGTTTTTGTATTTTTAGTAGAGACGGGGTTTCACTGTGTTAGCCAGGATGGTCTCGATCTCCTGACCTCGTGATCCGCCCGTCTCGGCCTCCCAAAGTGCTGGGATTACAGGCTTGAGCCACCACGCCCGGCCCTGGATCTTTTTAAAATCTGGGTGATTCAGTTCTCACACTAGTAGCTAAGCAAGGCCAGGAGGGACAGTGATTACAATTACAGAGAGAAACCCGGGTCTGTGTAGCCTTAACCCAGTGGATCTCAAAGGTAAGTGTGCAGCAGAGGCCCCTGGGGCGCCTGCTTAAAATGCACATGCATGAGCCCACACAAGAGATGGATTCTGGAGGGGAGCCCAGGAATCTGCATTCATGGTGCATGCCACAAGGTGTCCCCTGGAAGTGATGAGGTAATGCGTGTAGCTCTCAAACTGCACTTTGGAGACCACAGCTCCAGAGGACAAGCCTCCAGGACCGGTGGAGACACCAAAGGTGGGACGAGGATGAGGGGTCAGTTCTGACCACTAGAACTGACCAGTGAGGGCAGGACGAGTCATGAGGAAGTAGCCTCCTGTTACCAACTGGGGCGACAAGCGCTTGCAGGGTGCGCAGTGGGGCTTCCTGCACTGAGCGGGAGCCTGGTGCGGTAGCACCTTCTTCCCAGATTTCCAGGTGGTGGTGGTGGAGGTGGGCGTGCTTGAAGTGTTTATTCTCCACCGGGAGGATAAGCCCCCTCCTCTGTTGCCACCAGGATGAGGCTGGAAGGGGCTCTGGCTGTATGACAGGCCAGTTGGGACTAGGAGCCTTTCCCACCCTGCCCCCGCTCCCCCGCAGGGCATGTGCCCCTGTCCCAGCTAACGTTTCACTTCTTCTTCCTCCCCTCCCCTACCCTTCCCCATCCCCACCTCCCCGTCTGCCCGTCCTGGGCTCGGCCTCTCCTGTGCTTCTCTGGTCACTCTCTGCTTCTCTCTCTGCTCTCAGTAACTGTGGGCCTGCCCTCCTGCTCTGACCACCTAGGCCCTTTGTCCAACCTCGTGCCCCCTCCCCACCTTTTCTGCCCCCGCCCCTCCCCATTCAAGGGACCTCTCTCTCCAGATGCCCCTCTGGCTTCTTCCTTTTGCAGTTAATTTCCTTGGATTTGTGGAGATTTTCCACTTTTAAAACTTCAGCTGGGGGCCAGCATGGAGGCGCTCCCTTCTGCTCTCTGACCCCTGACCCCTGTTTTTGTTCCAGGCCACTAAACCATCTAAAGAGATGAGCGGGTCGAATGAGACCTCGAGCCCAGTCTCAGAAAAGCCCTCGGCTTCCAGAACCTCTATCCCTGTATTGACTTCCTTTGGGGCAAGGAATTCTTCCATCTCCTTCTAGAAGCCCCTCACCCCGCTGCCCTGCCTGTCCCCCTCCCTTACTCCTGCCATTTCTCCCCTCTCTTCCCTTCATCTCCACCCCACCCTACTCTCCAGACCCCCTGAGGGGTGCGCCCTGCAGAGGAGGGTGTGGCCCTCAGCTCCCTCTACCCATCCTCTGTTGGTGTTTTTGGTTTTTTTTTTTAATGATTCACTTTTAATTATCTTTTTTTTAAACAGTAAAACTAAAAACCAAACACACCACCTTCCTTGATCTGTTCTCAGCTGGCCTCTCACTGGCCGCACCTGTCACATCTCTCCCTCTTCTCTTTCACCACTCTTTCCCCTCAGTCCATCCTGAAGCTCCTGCACCCCCTTCCCGCCTTCCCCTCACTTCCCAAGAATACTCCAAACAAACTCTGAGCCACGGAGACTTGGAGCAGTGGGAGACCCCTCTCCCGTTTCTCGGTACTTTCCTGGAGGAACGCGGGGACATTGGACCAACCCATATACCAGGCCGGAGAGCGGGGTGCAGGGAGACTGACCTTGGAGACGCCCCACTCCCTATCCAAGCTCGGACAAGACTGCGACCTCCTCTGTGGCTGCTCTGCCTCCTCCCACTCACACCCCACTGGGCCTGGAGTAGAGACGGACAGGCTGGAGACTAGGCCGGAGCTTGAGAGGCCTCAGGGTGGGTGTGAGGCCATGGAGTCTGCGTCCCTGGGGAGGCGCTGGCCTCCTGGGCCTCGCCGTCCTGTGGGGAGTGGAGGACAGAGGCCCTTTGGTCTGCTGGCTGTGGAGGGTGGGTTGCACGGACAGCTGGACATCGGGGACACTGCCTTGGGAGAGGGCGGCCCGGACGGGTATTTGGTACTTTTAGTTTCCTGATTTAGCACTTTAAATGGCATTCACTTATTTAATGGGGGTGGGGTGGGCAAGAATGAGGGGCCTAGAAAACCAGGTTTTGTGGCCTGCAGTTGGGGGAAGGGTCTGGTTTGAGGGAAATGGGAGGGTCGAGAGGGGCTTGATGGGGAGCAGTGAAGACACCTGGGACCCCGAGGTGGGGTGACTTGACCTTCAGTCATCCTCCTGGCAATTTGAGGGTTTTCTGGGAAAGGATAAGTAGTTTTTCAATGGGGCTCTGGTGACCCTGGTGAGATGTCTGAAGGTCCCTGAGGCCTGACCGTCCAGCCAGCGCCCCTGGCCTGTGGATGCCCTGCCTGCCCTGCAGAGGCAGTTGGCAGTGCCACCTTGCTTTTGGCCGGGTCCTGGGGAGGCAGAGAGAGGCCAGTTTTGGTTCTCACTCCTGGCCGCCCAGAGGGCACAGTGAGGAGCCAGTAGCGAGAGGATGGGAGAAGAGGAGGAGGAGGAGTGGGGTCCCCGGCAGCAGGCGTCCCACTGGGAGCACAAAGTGAAGCAAGCACAGGGGAGGGGGACTCGAATCAGTCCCCCAAGCAAGCACAGAAAGGAGGAGCTGCGCAAGAGGCAGAGCCCTCCAACCCCTGGGGCCTGGCTGGGGAAAGGCTGCACTTGGGGAGAGCCAGGAGCTGTTGAAGGTTTGGGGGGAGGGGAAACTGGGGTTGTGTTTCTTCATTTCTTTTTTCGTTTTTGCCTTTGTTGGTTCATCCTTGTTTTCTAGCTTTGGATCATTTTTGTAACAAGGCGAGCAAGCCTTTTTGAAAAATAACAAAAGAGGAAAAAAAAAATCCCTCCTGAAAAAAAAAAAAAAAACCCTGGAAAATAGAAAAAAAAAAAAGGACCTCATAAATGATGCAATTACTTTTAATTGCAGGCAACTCTTTACATTTAAGTGAAGTGTCTTAACATTTTATATTGTTTTAAAAATATATTTACATATTATATATATAATATACGTAATATAAATATATATAAATATTTAAAAAAGAAAAAAAAAAAGAAAACCACGGCACTCTCTCCCTGGCCACTGTTTTGGCGGGGGAGGGGGCTGGGGGCGGGCGCGTTGGCCTGGCTTCTGTGGTCCCAGTGAAACGGTCTGGTTTGATTTGGCTGTACAGAGACCCCCTGACTTGGGAGGGGAGGGGGGAGTGGTGCCCCCTCCTCCCTCCACTCCATTACTCTCTGCTTGCTACTTCGCTTGCCCCCAGCTCCCACCCTCAGCCCTGTGACTGGAATGTGTGCCCCACCGTCATTGTCCTGAGTTGAATGTCCCTTTGTGGGGGAGGTGGGGGGGACAGTGTCCATCCACGAAGGGGCAGAAGGAGGGAGCCATGTGCCCCGCCCCACCCGCTCGGGTGAAGTCCAGTGGAATTTGCATCTTTCTTTCCCTTTGGTTCCTGCACATTTATGGGCTGGGAGGCATCCGTGTGGAATCGCGTGCAGCCTGTGTGTGTGCTGGCGTGAGCCCATGCACCCTGTGTGCAGACGCATGGGGCCTGCACCCACAGGAATGGCCGAGCACGTGTGTGGCGGAAGGCGTGGGCACATAGGTGCATGTAACCTGTTTGGGCATTGGCACGTGCCTACCTGCATGTTAGCGTGAGAGGAGCTTTGTGTGTGTGAACATGTGTAATGTGTGTGCAGACATGCCTAGCGCCAGAGACTTGTGTGTGGGCCACGTACATGTGGACAGAGACACGTACATGGAGGTGCATGTGATCTGTGTCTGCGAGTGTGTGTGTGCACGTGTGTGTGCTGGTGCAGACCCAGGTGTGTGGGTGTGCCTCTGTGTGCGTGTGTTCATCATCCCTGCACCACTGGCTCCGGCTCCCTTCCCAAGCCACCGTCCCCGCTGGCCCTCTCACAGCCTGCAGCACGTCAGTGCCCCCAGCTGCATGCGCCTCGCTGCTCTGTCCATCAGTGTGTGCTTGACCAAGAGAAAACTAAGATGTCTCAGGGGACCCCTGTACCTGGTCCTCTCAGCCCCTGCCCACTGTGCTGTGTTACTCGCATGGGGGGTTTCTCTCCTGCCCCTTCCACAATATGCTGTTTCCCCAGGAGCCTCAGGCCTGAGGCTCTGAGTGGGGTCCCCAGGGGGTCCCCTGGGGTGAGCCCCAGCTCCACACCCTGCCCCGTCCACCCTGTAGGGCCCATGTTGGTGTAGCAGTGATGGCTTCTGTGGATATTCTGTGACCTCTGTCGGTGTAACTTGACAATTTCTAAATGGAAAAGGGTTGCTGTGTTTTCTCTGTCTCTCTTTTTTAATGTCCTTTTTTCTTCTTCCCACCTCCCTGCTCTCTTTCCTTTTCAGTTTTTCTAGCCAAGTGTTTGGGGCTTTAATAAAACTTGTTTCTTTTTCCTCTCCTGGATCTCCTTCCTATAGGCTGATGTCTCATTATTTCTCTGCTTCACCCTGGAGGATCTGGAAGGTGCTGAGATGGGTGGGGTGGCAGGTGGGGAATCCCTGGCAGCCATTGGTCTTCAGCTGGCAGAGCATGAGGGGGAGGACAGAACAGGGCCCCTGGGATTAGCCAGGTGGGGTGGTGTACACACCTGTAATCCCAGCTACTCGGGTGGCTGAGGCATGAGAATCTCTTGAACCCAGGAGGTGGAGGTTGCAGTGAGCCAAGATTGCACCACTGCACTCCAACCTGGGTGAGAGAGCAAGACCCTGTCTCAAAAAACAAAAACAAAACAAACAAAAACAGCTCTTGGCTTGGCATTCCAGGAGGTGCCCTGCCTAACCCTCACAGCCGTCGGTGAGGTAGCTACCAGCACTTCCTACTCGGGCGAGACAAAGCTCAGAGATGTTGGGCATCTTACCCAGAGTCATACAACTGGTAAGTTGTAGACAAACCAGTAAGTTTGAATCCAGCTCTGCCTGACACCAAAGCCCGTGGTTACCCCGAAAACCGAGGTCATCAGCCCTCCAGCAGTCCCTTGCATTAGGTCTCAGCCTCCTGCCCTTTGAGTGAGATGACCCTTGTTGGGGTCCACCCACCTTTTCTTTCTTTTTTTTTTTTTTTTTTTGAGACAGAGTCTTGCTCTGTCACCCAGGCTGGAGTGCAGTGGCCGGATCTCAGCTCACTGCAAGCTCTGCCTCCCGGGTTCACACCATTCTCCTGCCTCAGCCTCCCAAGTAGCTGGGACTACAGGCGCCCACCACCTCGCCCAGCTAGTTTTTTGTATTTTTTAGTAGAGACGGGGTTTCACCGTGTTAGCTAGGATGGTCTTGATCTCCTGACCTCGTGATCCGCCTGTCTCGGCCTCCCAAAGTGCTGGGATTACAGGCTTTAGCCACCGTGCCCGGCCTTCTTTCTTTCTTTTCTTTTCTTTTTTTTTTTTTTTTGAGACGGAGTCTCGCTCTGCCGCCCAGGCTGGAGTGCAGTGGCCGGATCTCAGCTCACTGCAAGCTCCGCCTCCCGGGTTCACGCCATTCTCCTGCCTCAGCCTCCCGAGTAGCTGGGACTACAGGCGCCCGCCACTGCGCCCGGCTAGTTTTTTGTATTTTTTAGTAGAGACGGGGTTTCACCGTGTTAGCCAGGATGGTCTCGATCTCCTGACCTTGTGATCCGCCCGTCTCGGCCTCCCAAAGTGCTGGGATTACAGGCTTGAGCCACCGCGCCCGGCCCTTTTTTTTTTTTTTTAGACAGGGTTTCCCTCTGTCACTCAGGCTGGAGTGCATGATTACAGCTCACTATAGCCTCAACTTCCCTGGGCTCAGGTAATCCTCCCACCTCAGCCTCCCAAGTAGCTGGAACTACAGGTGCCTGCCACCACACTTGGCTACATTTTTTGTATTTTTTGTAGAGACGAGATTTCGCCATGTTGCCCAGGCTGGTCTCGAACTCCTGAGCTCAAGTGATCTGCCCACCTTGGCCTTCCAAAGTGCTAGGATTATAGGCGTGAGCCACTGAGCCCGACCACACCCATCTTTTCTAGATGCTGCAGCTTTCAAACCTGTAAAGCAGTAACAATACAAAATACATTTGACACCTCTGTGCTTTAGATATGTACACACATATGCGCAAACAGCCACAGCAAAGCAGCACCTGCTACACAGAGCACCACGGAGTGGGCCACGGGTCCTGATTGGGCTTTACAGGCTTTCCTGGAATTCTGAAGGCTGTGCCACTGTTCCAGCATGTTCTAAGAGTCCCCCAGGCTGCCCCTCCAGCTGTTCTGTGTGACTGAGGGCTGGCATGTTACTGAATCTCTTCTCCCTGCTCAGCATCACTTCACTTCCATCCCTGAAGGTAATGACCGTGTCCTGGAGCCACAATCTTCCAGTTATTGCAGGGACCCCAGTTGCGCTTTCTTCTCCTAAAGACCTCTTTAGAGACAGAAGGCAGCAACCTGCCTTCTGTCTGCAGGGAATGCCCCTCCATGAGTCACCCACCCATCGAAGCCCAGCAACCCTTGAGACTCACAGAAAGCCAGTCCCCAGGCTGCCCGGAGCCCATCCCTATGTCCTTTTTAGAATGTCAGCAGATCTTGCCTTCTCTCTGCCATCCTATTCCCCAAAAACTGGGAGAGGAGCCAAAAACCCCCTCTCCCAGAATCACTGCACTCATGACAGTTCAAGATCAAGTAACAACTGGAACCATCCGCTGCACGCCTGGAAGGAGGCTGGCACTCATTCTCCCGCCAGATGCCTATCCAGGAGGCACTCCTTGTGAGGCGCTGCTCATCCACTCCTTGGGGCTGGGGCTCTGTCTGGCAGGGGAGCCACCAGGACAGCCAGCAGACAGAACACAGACACCTGAGCTCAACCAAGGCAGGCGCTGGGAGCGCACAGGAAAGAGGCCTGCAACAGGTGTGGCAGGGAGTAGCAGGGTCGGTCACATTTGAGGGGAGACCTTATGGGTGAGGAGTGGGCTTTGGGGGTGCTGGTGGCTGAGGGTCCCAGGCACAAGGCCCTGGGTGGGACATAACCAGTGCGTTCTGGAAAATGAAGGACATCCAAGAAGAGTGAAGAGGGGAAAGTGCAGCGTGGTGGGCAGAAGCCTCCTCATGTGAGGCCTTATGGGCTGCGGTAAGGAAGGTGCCATGGAAAACAATAGGAGGGTTTAAAGTAAGAAAGTGTCATGAACTGACATGTTTCAGAAGTGGTCTCAGAGTGGGCCGGGCGCGGTGGCTCACGCCTGTAATCCCAGCACTTTGGGAGGCCGAGGTGGGCAGATCACAAGGTCAGGAGCTCGAGACCAGCCTGGCCAACATGGTGAAACCCCGTGTCTACTAAAAATACAAAAATTAGCTGGGCATGTTGGCGGGCACCTGTAATCCCAGCTACTGGGGAAGCTGAGGCAGGAGAATCACTTGAACCCGGGGAGCAGAGGTTGCAATGAGCCGAGATCATGGCATTGCACCCCAGCCTGGGCGACAAGAATGAGACTCTGTCTCAAAAAAAAGAAAAGAAAAAGAAAGTTATCTCAGAGTGGCATGCACCTGCAGTTCCAGCTACTGGGGAGGCTGAGGTGGGAGGATTGCTTGGGCCAGGAGTTCGAAGTTGCAGTGAGCTATGATGGCACCACTGCACTCCAGTGTGGGTGACAGAGGGACGCCCTGTCTACAATACAATACAATACAACACAACACAACACAACACAACACAACACAACACAATACAATACAGTAGGACAGGCGTTGTGGCTCACACCTGTAATCCCAGCACTTTGGAAGGCCAAAGCAGGTGGATCATCACTTGAGGCCAGGAGTGCAGGACCAGCATGGCCAACATGGTTAAAACCTCACCTCTACTAAAAATACAAAAATGTACTGGGTGTGGTGGTGCACACCTGTAATCCCAGCTACTCGGGAGGCTGAGGCAGGAGAATCAGCTTGAACCTGCAAGGCAGAGATTGCAGTGAACCAAGATCGTACCACTGCACTCCAGCCTGGGAGACAGAGTGAGACTCTCTCTCAAAAATAAATAAATAAATAAATAAATAAATAAATAAATAAATAAATAAATAAATATAAAATAAAATAAAATAAAATCGTTACCTCTGGCTGCCTTGTAGAAAGGAGATGGAGAGGCAGGAGTGAATGCAGAGTGATAATTTAGGACCAGGTGCAGATGACAGCTGCCTGGACTCACTCAAGCCTAACAACCCAGTGTCTGAGGGAAGGGGAAAATGTGTCTCAGAGACTTTGTAGCGTTGGAGTGATGGAGCCAGAATTGAAATCCGGGACTTGGCTGGGCAAGGTGGCTCATGCCTGTAATCCTAGCACTTTGGAGGCCGAGGAGAGCAGATTGCTTGAGCTCAAGGGTTGGAGACCAGCCTGGGCAACATGGTAAAACCCCATCTCTACAAAAAAATTACAAGAATTAGCCAGATGTGGTGGTGGGTACCTGTATCTCAGCTACTCAGGAGGCTGAGGTGGGAGGATCGTTTGAGCTGGGGAAGTTGACGCTGCAGTGAACCATGATCGTGCCACTGTACTCCAGCCTGGGTGACAGAGCGAGACCCTGTCTCAAAAATGAAAAATAAATCCGGAACTTACCCCTCCCAATAACCATGCTTTATTAATGTTTTATAATACTAATTGCTAACATTTATGGAGAGTCCATTAATCCTCTAACAACCCAGACAATAGATATTATTACCTCCGTGCTATCGGTGGGGAAGGCTGGCTCTGGTCAAGATTTGAGCACGATCTGACTGCCTTCAGAGCTCAGGCTCCCGATGGAGAGGAGGCAGGGGCTACTTGACGCATAGTGGTCAGGGAAGCCCTCGGCATCTCTCCTTCACCGTCTGCAATCCTCTCTGGGTCCCCCTGGGCATTTTCTGACTGATCATTGAATGGCTTAAGTGGTCTCTGAGCTCACAGAGTGACAGAGCACGATCCACAGTTTGGGGACCTGGTTCTAGTGGCATCTGTGCCCCTTAACTGAGAACAGGCTCCCTCAAAGCTCACTGGTGCTGACTGACTGATACCACTCGTAATGGCACACCTAGCAGAGGGATCCCTCCCTCCCCTCCCCTTTGTGATCGTTCCAGAATCTTCCCTCAAACTCCCAGCCTGTGCTTTAGTTCAGGGTGACAATCATGCTGCCTCTCCATGTCCATACTAGAAGGGCAGGGAAACAATCTTTATTCCTTTCACCTAAGCCCTCATAGATTTGGAGTTTTCCCAAAGAAATGTTTCCCATGAAATATATCAAACCCCACTGGAGGCTGGGCGCGGTGGCTCATGCCTGTAATCCCAGCACTTTGGGAGGCTGAGGTGGGTGGATCACGAGGTCAAGAGATCGAGACCATCCTGGCCAACATGGTGAAACCCTGTCTCTACTAAAAATACAAAAAAGTAGCTGAGTGTGGTGGCACGTGCCTGTAGTACCAGCTACTCGGGAGGCTGAGGCAGGAGAATTGCTTGAAACCAGAAGGCGGAGGTTGCAGTGAGCTGAGATCGTACCACTGCACTCCAGCCTGGGCAAGAAGAGAGAAACTCGGTCTCAAAAAAAAAAAAAAAAAGAAAAGAAAAAAAGAAAAAAACCCACTGGATAGGCAGAGCAAGTTTTATTGTATTTTATTTACCCTATTTTACTTTTTTGAGACAAGGTCTTGCTCTGTCACCCACACTGGAGTGCACTGGCACCATCATAGCTCACTGCAACCTCAAACTCCTGAGCACAAGCGATCCTCTGGCCTCAGTCTCCTGAGTTGCTGGGACTACAGGTGCAAGTCACAACCCCTGGCGAATTTTTCAATTTTTGTAGAGACAGAGTTGCCAAGGCTTATCTTGAACTCCTGGACTCAAGTGATCCTCCTGCCTTGGCCTCCCAGAGTGTTGGGATTATAGGCGTGAACCAGCATGTCTGGCCTAGAGCAAGTTTTAGAGTACAGTTTGTTATTGTTTGTTTGGCTTTTTTTTTTTTTTTTTTTGACAGACTCTCACTCTGTTGCCCAGGCTGGAGTGCAGTGGCACAATCTCAGCTCACTGCAACCTCCACCTCCTAGATTCAAGCAATTTTCCTGCTTTAGCCTCTTGAGTAGCTGGGACTACAGGCACATACCACCACACCCAGCTAATTTTTGTATTTTTAGTAGAGGTTTCGCCATGTGGGCCAGGCTAATCTTGAACTCCTAACCTCACATGATCCACCCTCCTCAGCCTCCCAAAGTGCTGGGATTACAGGCATGACCCACCACGACCGGCCTGTTATGGCTTTTAAAAATTATTTATTCGGTGGCTCACGCCTGTAATCCCAGCACTTTGGGAGGCCGAGGCGGGCGGATCACGAGGTCAGGAGATCGAGACCATCCTGGCTAACATGGTGAAACCCCGTCTCTACTAAAAATGCAAAAAATTAGCCGGGCGAGGCGGCGGGCGCCTGTAGTCCCAGCTACTCGGGAGGCTGAGGCAGGAGAATGGCGTAAACCCGGGAGGCGGAGCTTGCAGTGAGCCGAGATCGCGCCACTGCACTCCAGCCTGGGCGACTAAGCGAGACTCTGTCTCAAAAAAAAAAAAAAAAAAAAATTATTTATTTTTTTCAAGACAGGGTCTTGTTCTGTCACCAGGGTTAGAATGTAGTGATACTATCTTGGCTCACTGCAGCCTCGACCTCCTGGATTCAAGCAGACCTCCCACCTCAGCCTCCAGAGTAGCTAGGACTACAGGTATGTGCAACCATGCCTGGTCAGTTTTAGTTTTTTGTAAAGCCAAGTTCTCACTATGTTGCCCAGGCTGGTCTCAAACTACTGGGCTCAAGTGATCCTCCCACTTCCACCTCCCAAAGTGCCGGGATTACAGAAATGAGTCACCATGCTTGGCCTGTTACGGCTTTATTGAGATTTATTTCACATGCCACAAAATGCACCCATTTAAAGCCTACAGTTCAGTGATTTTTAGTATATTCACAGATATGCGTGACCATCACCACAATCTAAGTTTAGATTATTTCAACTCCCCGAACCCTGACCACTTGACAGTCATTCGCCATTCCTGCACCCTCCTCTCTGCCACCTACCTCCTCACCCCAACCCACAGCCCTAGGGAATTAGTAATTTACTTTCTGTCTGTATGGATTGCCCATACTTCCCACAAATGGAATTATACATCATGTCGTCTTTTGTGACAATCTTCTTTCTAGCATAATGTTTTCAAAATTCATCTATGTTGTAGCATGTATCAGTACTGATGCAGGGAAGGCAAATCCCCAAATTGGGGTTTAGCAGAGGAGGATTGTGGGTTTTGTCCGGGAAAGAATTCAAGGGTGAGCCGGTGGTGTTAGACAGCAGCTTTTATTGAAGCACCAGTGCACAGCAGCAGAGGTGCTGTTCCCTGCGGAGCAGGGCTACCCCACAGGCAGTGTGCTCAGAGTAGCAGGTGTGCACTCATAGTTATACCCACTTTTAATTGTATGCAAATTAAGGGGTAGATTATGCAGAAATTTCTAGGAAAAGTTTGGTAACTTTTGGGTCATTGGGCCATTGCCATGGAAAGGAGTGGTAACTTCTGGCTATTGCCGCGGCAATGGTAAACTGAAATGCTGCACTGGTAGACGTGTCTTATGGAGAACTACTTCCACTCTATCCTTGTTTTAGCTAGTTCTCAATTTGGTCCAGTGTCCAAGAGTTGACTCTGGAGTCGAGTCCCACCTCCTACCGCAGTATTTCATTCTTTTTTTTTTTTTTTTTTTTGAGACAGAGTCTCTCTGTTGCCTAGGCTGGAGTGCAATGGCGTGATCTCGGCTCACTGCAACCTCTGCCTCCCGGGCTCCAGCGAGGCTCCTATCTCACCCTCCTGAGTAGCTGGGACTACAGGTGTGTGCCAGCATGCCTGGCTAGTTTTAGTGGAGAAGGGGTGTCACCATATCGGTCAGGCTGCTCTTGAACTTTTGACCTCAAGTGATTCGCCCACCTCGGCCTTCCAAAGTGCTGGGATTACAGGCGTGAGTCACCACACCTAGACTGAATAATTTTTTCTTGTATGGATATATCATATTTTACTTATCCATTCATCAGTTGATGGATATTTAGGTTGTTAGTACATGCACATTTGTGTAGAAGTTTTTTTGTGTGTGTTGACATATGTTTCAGCTCTCTTGAGTATATCCTAAGGAATAGAATTGCTGGGTTTTACAGTAACTCTAGGTTTAATATTTTGAGGAACTGCCAAATGGTTTTCCAAAGTGGCTGCCCCACCAGCCATGTCATAAGCATTCTAATTTCTCCATATTCTTGTCAACACTTGTTATTGTCTGTCTTTTTACTCCAGCCACCCTAATGTGTATGAAGAGGTAGCTCGCTGTGGTTTTGATTTGTATTCCCCTGATGACTACTGATGTTGAAAATCTTGGCTGGGCGCGGAGGCTCACGTCTGTAATCCCGGCACTTTGGGAGGCTGAGGCAGGTGGATCACAAGGTCAGGAGATTGAGACCATCCTGGCTAATGGTGAAACTCCATCTCTACTAAAAATACAAAAAAATTAGCCGGGCGTGGTGGCACGCATCTGTAGTCCCAGCTACTTGGGAGGCTGAGGCAAGAGAATGGCGTGAACCCAGGAGGTGGAGCTTGCAGTGAGCCAAGATCGCACCACTGCACTCCAGCCTGGGCGACAGAGTGAGATTCCATCTCAAAAAAAAAAAAAAAAAAAAGAAAAGAAAATCTTTTCATGTATTTAATAGCTATTGGCATATCTTCTTTGGATAAATGTCTTCAGATCCTTTGCTCATTTTTATTTAAATTGGGTTGTCTTTTTATTGCTGAATTTTTATTGTTCTTTATATATTCTAGATATGAGTCCCTTGTGAAATATATGATTTGTAAATGTTTCTTCCACTGCGTGTGGTGGTGCATGCCTATAATCCCAGCTTAGGAGGATCACTTGAGCCCAGGAGGTTGAGGTTGCAGTAAGCCATGATCATATCACTGCATTCCAACTGGAGCCATAAAAGTGAGTCCCTGTCTCAGGAAAAAACAAAACAAAACAAAAAACAAACAAAAAAAAAACCACTTTTTTTCTTCCATCCAATGGTTGATTGTCTTTTCACTTTTCTAATAGTATCCTTTGACACACACAGTTTTTAATTTTTATGAAGTCCAATCTACCAACTTTTTTTCTGTTATAGCTTGTGCTTTTGGTGTTGCAGCTAGAAGATCCTCCCACCTCAGCCTCCCAAGTAGCTGGGACTACAGGCATACACCACCATACCTCACTAATTAAAACAATTTTTTTTGGCTGGGCATGGTGGCTCACACCTATAATCCTAGCATTTTGGGAGGCTGAGGTGGGCAGATCGCTTGAGGTCAGGAGTTTGAGACCAGCCTGGCCAACATAGTGAAACCCCGTCTCTACTAAAAATACAAAAATTAGCCAGGCGTGGTGGTGGGCGCCTGTACTTAGAAGGCTGAGGCAGAAGAATCACTCTAGCCCAGGAGGTGAAGTTTGCAAGGAACCGAGATCATGTCACTTTCCAGCCTTGGCAACAGAGCAAGACTCCATCTCAAAAAAGAAAAAAAAAAAAGAGAACAAAATTTTTGGTAGAGAGGGGGTTCCTGCTGTATTGCCCAGGGTGGTCTTGAACTCACCATCCAAAAGTGCTGGGATTACAGGCACCTGCCACCATGCCCAGATAATTTTTGTATTTTTAGTAGAGACAGTAGAGACGGGGTTTCACCATGTTGGCCAGGCTGGTCTTGAACTCCCGGGCTCAAGGGATCTGACTGCCTCAGCCCTCCAAAGTGCTGGGATTATAGGTGTAAGCCACCGGCCTGGCCTTTTTTCACATTCTTGATGATGTCCTGTGATGTACAGAAGTTTTAAATTTTTCTGTTTTTTTTCTTCCATTGTTCATGCTTTTGGTGCCAAATCTAAGAATCCATTGTCACATTCAAGGCCGTGAAAATTTGCCTTATGTTTTTTTCTAAGAGTTTTAGATTTTGTATTAAAGTCTATGATCTATTTTGAGTTAATTTTTGTAGACAGAGTGAGGTAGTAGTCCAATTTCATTCCTGTACATGTGGTTATCCAGTTGTCCCAGCACCTTTTTTTTTTTGAGACGGAGTCTCGCTCTGTCGCCCAGGCTGGAGTGCAATGGCCGGATCTCAGCTCACTGCAAGCTCCGCCTCCCGGGTTCATGCCATTCTCCTGCCTCAGCCTCCCGAGCAGCTGGGACTACAGGCGCACGCCACCTTGCCCGGCTAGTTTTTTTTTTTTTTGTATTTTTTAGTAGAGGCGGGATTTCACCGGGTTAGCCAGGATGGTCTCGATCTCCTGACCTCGTGATCCACCCGTCTCAGCCTCCCAAAGTGCTGGGATTACAGGCTTGAGCCACTGTGCCCGGCCAGCAGCACCATTTTTTTAAAGAAGATTATCATTTGCCCCATTGAATGGTCTTGGTAACATTGTCAAAAATCAAATTGACATCCAGTGTGTATCATGGATGTAAAAAATATATATTATCAGTTGATCATAAATGTTTGGGTTTATTTCTGGACTCTTAATTCTTTTCCATAGGTCTATATATCTAGCCTTATGCCAGTACCACACTGTTTAGATTACTGCAGCTTTGTAGTAAGTTTTGATATTGGGAAATGTAAGTACTTCTACTTTGTTTTAAATTTTGTTTTCACTATTTGAGGCCCCTTGGAATTTCCTATTTAGTGGATTCCTTGGAATTTCCTATTTAGTGGATTCCTTAGAATTTTCTACATACGATCTCATGTCATCTGCAAATAGAGATAGTTTTACATCTTCCTTTCCAAAGTGGATGGCTTTTATTTCTTTTTCTTGCCTAATTGCCTGGGCTAAAACTTCCAATAGAATGTTGAATAGAAGTGGTTAAGAGTGGACATCTTGTCTCTTTCCTGATCTTAGAGGGAAAGCTCTCAGTCTGTTAATTAACAGCATGAAATACAATATTAGCTGTAGTTTGTTTTTGTTTGTTTGTTTGTTTTTAGACAGGGTCTCCCTCTGTCACCCTGACTGGAGTGCAGTAGCTCAATCATGGCTCACTGCAGCCTCGATCTCCTGTGCTCAAGCAATCCTCCCACTTCAGCCTCCCAAGCAGCTGGGACTACAGGTGTGAACCACCATGCCTGGCTAGTTTTTGTATTTTTTGTAGAGACGGGCTTTCACCATGTTGCCCAGGCTGATCTCAAACTCCTGGGCTCAAGCAATCCACCCACTTCAACCTCCCAAAGTGCTAGGATTATAGGCATGAGCCACCCTGACTGGCCTAGCTACAGATTTTTCATAGGTATGTTTATCAGGTTGAGGAAGTTTCCTTCTATTCCTAGTTTGTTGAATTTTATAATCATAAAAGAGTGTTGGATTTTGTCTTGCTTTTTCAGCATCTATTGAGATGATCATGTAATTTTTATTCTTTATTCTCTCAATTTTGTGTGTTTCACCGATTGATTTTCAAATATTAAACCAACCTTGTATTCCTGGGAGATAAATCCCACTTGGTCATGGTGTATAATCCTTTTTATATATTTCTTGATTTGGTTTGCTAGTGTCTTTTTGTTGTTGTCGTTTTGAGACAGAGGCTCGCTCTGTCTACCATGCTGGAGTGCAGTGGCACGATCTTGGCTCATTGCAACCTCCGCCTCCCGGGTTCAGGCGATTCTTCTGTCCTAGCCACCAGAGTAGCTGGGATTACAGGTGTGCGCCACCACACCCAGCTAATTTTTGTATTTTTATTAGTAGTAGAGACAGGGTTTGCCATGTTGGCCAGGCTGGTCTCCAACTCCTGGCCACAAGTGATCCGCCTGCCTTGGCCTCCCAAAGTGCTGGGATTACAGGTATGAGTCATCACACCCAACCGTTTTGCTGGTAGCTTGTGGAGGACTTTTGTTTCTACAGTCACAAGGGATGTTGGTCTGTAGTTTTCTTGTGATATCTTTTTCTAGCTTTGGTATCAGGGTAATACTGGCCTCATGGTTCCTTCCTCTTTTTTTTTTTTTTAAAGAGTTTGTGAGGGATTTGTATTAATTTTTCTTTAAATATTTGGTAGAAATCACCAGTGAAGCCATCTGGGTCCAGAATTTTCTTTGTTGAAAGTTTTTGAATGACTAATTAAATCTTTTCCCACATTGTAAGTCTGTTCAGATTATTTATGAGTTCTCCTTCTTAAGTTAGTTTTTGTAATTTATGTCTTTGTAGGAATTTTTTTCATTTCTTCTATTTATTTAACTTGCTGGTGTGCAGCAGTTGTTCACAGTGTTCCCTTATTATCCCTTTACTTTTTTTTTTTTTTTTTTTTTTTGAGATAGACTCTTGCTCTGTCTTCTAGGCAGAGTGCAGTTAGGCCATCCCGGCTCATTGCAACCTCTGCCTCCCAAGTTCAAGCGATTCTCCTGCCTCAGCCTCCTGAGTAGGTGGGATTACAGGCACCCCCCACCATGCCTGGCTAATTTTTGTATTTTTAGTAGAGACGGGGTTTCACATGTTGGCCAGGCTGGTCTTGAACTCCTGACCTCAAATGATCCGCCCACCTCACCCTCCCAAAGTGCTGGAATTACAGGCGAGAGCCACCACTGGCCCACCTCTACTTTTTGTAAGTATTGATAGCTCCCTTTTCATGCCTGAGGTATTAATTTGACTCTTCTCTTTTTTTTTTTCCTTGGTCAGTCTAGCTAAACAGTTGTCAATTTGTTGATCTTTTACAAGAAAAAACTTTTGGTTTTACTGACTTTATTTTTTTCTATTTTCTATTTCATTTATGTTTACTCTTATCTTTATTATTTCCTTCCTTTGACTTGCTTTTGGTTTAGTTTGCTCTTCTTTTTCTAGTTTCTTAAGGTGGAAGTTTAGGTTATTAATTAGAAATCTTTCTTCTTTTCTAATATTGATATAGTTATAAATGTCTCTCTAAGCACTTGCTTTTGCATCCTGTAAATTATGTTATGTTGTGTGTTAGTTTCCATTCATCTCAAGATATTTTCTGATTTCCCCTGTGATTTCATCTTTGACTCACTGATTATTTAGGAGTGTTTTTAAATTTCTACATATTCCTAGCCGGGCATGGTGTCTCACACCTGTAATCCCAGCACTTTGGGAGGCCAAGGCAGACAGATCACTGGAGGTCAGGATTTCGAGACCAGCCTGGCCAACATGGTGAAACCACATCTCTATTAAAAATACAAAAATTAGCCGGGTATGGTGATACACTCCTGTAGTTCCAGCTACTCAAGAGGCTGAGGCAGGAGAATCACTTGAACCTGGGAGGCGAAGGCTGCAGTGAGCTGAGATCACACCACTGCACTCCAGCCTGGGGGACAGAGCAAGACCTGCCTCGGGAAAAGAAAAACTACATATTTGTTAATTTCCTCGGTCGTCATTTTCTAATTTAATTCCATTGCAGTTGGAGAACAGTCTTTATATAATTTCAATCCTTTTCCATTTATTGAGGCTTATTTTAAGGCCTAGTATATAGTCTATCCTGAAGAGTACATCATGCGTACTTGAGAAGAATGTGTGTCCTGCTGCTGTGTGGAGTGTTTCAATGTCTTTCAGGTCTCGGTTTACAACGTTGTTCAAGGCTTCTACTTCCTTGTTGATCTTCTGCCTCACTGTTTCATCCATTATTGAAAGTGGGGTATTGAAGTCTCCAACTACTATATTGAATGGTCTAATTCAGTTCAGTTCTCTTCAGTTTTATTAGTTTTTGCTTCATGTATTTTGGGCTCTGTTGTTAGTAGCGTATATGTTTATAATCATTTTATCTTCCTCATAAACTTGCTCTTTCATCATTACAAAAGATATTGTATCTTTAGTAACAATTTTTTTTTTTTTGAGACAGAGTCTTCTTCTGTCGCCTAGGCTCGAATGTAGTGGCGCAATCTCGGCTCACTGCAACCTCTACCTCCCAGGTTCAAGCAATTAGGAGCTCCTGTCTCAGCCTCCCGAGTAGCTGGGACTACAGTGCACGCCACCACGCCTGGCTAATTTTTGTAGTTTTAGTAGAGATGGGGTTTTACCATGTTAGTCAGGCTGGTCTTGAACTCCTGACATCAGGTGATCCACACGTCTCAGCCTCCCAAGTAGCTGGGATTACAGGCACACACCGCCACACCCAGCTAATTTTTGTATTTTTGGTGGAGGCGGAATTTTGCCATGTTGGCCAGGCTGGTCTCAAACTCCTGACCTCTGGTGATCTTCCCACCTCGGCCTCCCAAAGTGCTGAGATTACAGGCATGAGCCACTGCCCCCAGCCTGATTCTGCCTTCTTGAGTGTAAAATAAATATATTTTTTCTTTTTTTTTGATACAGTGTCTCATCTCCTGGGCTCAATGGATCATCCCACATCAGCCTCCCAAGTAGCTGGAACTACAGGCATGTGCCACCATGCCCGGCTAACTTTTAAAATTTTTTATAGAGATGGATCTCGCTAGATTGCCAAGGCTGGTCTCAAGTGATCCTCCTGCCTCAACTTCCCGAAGTCCTAGGATTACAGGCATAAGCCACAACGGCTGGCCAATATTTTCTAATATATCATCTATTTAATTCTGTTTTTGTTTTGTTTCATTTTACAATTTTTTGAGTTATTTTTAATGGTTGCCCTAGGGATTACAATTAGCATGTCAACTTACAACAATCTAGTTCACCTTAATAGTAACCTAATTTTAATAGTGTTTAAAAACTTTGCTCTAAGCCAGGCGTGGTGGCTAACACCTGTAATTCCAGTACTTTGGGAGGCTGAGGCAGGTGGATCACCCAAGGTCAGGAGTTCAAGACCAGCCTGGCCAACATGGCTAGACCCTGTCTCTACTAAAAATACAAAAATTAGCTGGGCGTGGTGGCAGGTGCCTGTAATCCCAGCTACTCAGGAGGCTGAGGCAGGAGAATCACTTGAACCTGGGAGGCGGAGGTTCGTGCCATTGTACTCCAGCCTGGGTGACAAGAGTGAAACTCCGTCTAAAAAAAAAAAAAACAAAAACAAAAAAAAAAACTTTGCTCCAATATAGCTCCATTCCATTCCTCTCCAGTCCTTCATGCCGTTATTGCCATACAAATTATACCTTTATATGTCAACACAGTTTTGTAATTATTGCTTTATGTAGTTATCTTTTAAAGACAGGGTTAAAGACAAAAAGGAAAATAATTACAACAAAAATGTTTATACTATCTTTCTTTCTTTCTTTCTTTTTTGTTGAGACAGAGTCTTGCTTTGTCGCCCAGGCTGGAATGCAGTGGCACTATCTTAGCTCACTTCAACCTCCACCTCCCAGGTTCCAGTGATTCTCCTGCCTCAGTCTCCCAAGTAGCTGGGATTACAGGTGCCCACCACCACACCCAGCTAATGTTGTATTTTTAGTAGAGACAGGGTTTCACTGTATTAGTCAAGCTGGTCTTGAACTCCTGACCTCAAGTGTCCACCTGCCTTGGCCTCCCAAAGTGCTGGGATTACACGTGTGAGCCACCGAGCCCGGCCTATACTGTGTTTCATAATGCCTATGTGGTTATCCTTATGGTGTTCTTTATTCATTTGCGTGGACTTAAATTACCATCTAGTGTACTTGCGTTTCAATCTGAAGGCTGCCTTTAGAGTATTTCTTACATGATATGTCTGCTAGTGATAAATTCTCTGTTTTTTAAAATCTAGAGCTATCAGTGGGGGTATGGCAGCTCACACCTGTAATCCTAGCACTTTGGGAGCCTGAGGCAGGAGGGTTGCCCAAGAGTTTGAGACCAGCTTGGGCAACATAGGAAGACCCTGTCTCTACAAAAGTTTAAAAATTAGCTGAGTATGGTGGCACGCACCTGCAATTCCAGCGACTTGGGAGGCTGAGGTGGGAGAATTGCTGGAGCCCAGAAGGTCCAGGCTACAGTGAACTTCAGTCGCCACTGCACTCCAGCCTGGGTGACAGAGCGAGACCCTGTCTCAAATAAATAGGCCGGTCACAGTGATTCACATCTGTAATCCCAGCACTTTGGGAGACCAAGACAGGAGGATTGCTTGAACCTAGGAGTTCAAGACCAACCTGGGCAACATAACAAGATCTCTACTAAAAAAAAAAAAATAGCCGAGTGTGGTAGCATATGCCAGTGGTCCCAGCTACACAGGAGGCTGAGGCAGGAGGCTCACTTGTGCCCAGGAGGTCGAGGCTGCAGTGAGCTGTGATCACACCATTTCACTCCAGCCTGGACAATGGAGCAAGACCCTGTCTCAACAATAAATAAATAAAATAATAAAAATAAATCTAGAGATATCTTCATTCCTCTTATTTATTTATTTATTTATTTATTTTTTTTTGTTTTTTTTTTTTTTTTTTTTTTTGAGACGGAGTCTCACGCTGTCGCCCAGGCTGGAGTGCAGTGGCACAATCTCAGCTCACTGCAACCTTCACCTACGAGGTTAAAGTGATTCTCCTGCCTCGGCCTCCCGAGTAGCTTTCCCGAGTAGCTGGGATTACAGGCATGCGCCACCACACCCGGCTAATTTTTGTATTTTTAATAGAGAAGGGATTTCACCATGTTGGCCAGGTTGGTCTCGACCTCCTAGCCTCAGGAGCTCCCTGCCTCAGCCTACCAAAGTGCTGGGATTACAGGCATGAGCTACTGTGCCAGACCTATTTCTACTTTATTTTTGAAGGAGAGCACAGGGTTTTCATCCATTCTCTCTCAAAGTCTACTACAGTCTGGAGAAGGCGGCTCAGTGGGCTTGTTACCCCATCTCTGTGTCCTTTCTCTGGTCTTAAACTTATCATGGTTCCACAGCATACTAGCTATGTGACCTTGGGCTTGGCAAGTTATGTCACTGCTGCGTGCCTCTGTTTCCTCATATATAAAATGCAGAAAACAATGGTGGTGTGCTCAAGAGTGTTGGAGGACTGATTTAAGAGGTGATGGCCGGGCGTGGTGGCTCATGCCTGTAATCCCAGCACTTCGGGAGGCTGAGGCGTGTGGATCACCTGAGGTCGGGAGTTCCAGACCAACTTGACTAACATGGAGAAATCCTGTCTCTACTAAAAATACAAAATTAGCCTGGTGTGGTGGCACATGCCCGTAATCCCAGCTACTCAGGAGGCTGAGGCATCAGAATCACTTGAACCTGGGAGGTGGAGGTTGCAGTGAACCTAGATCCAGCCTGGGCAACAAGAGCAAAACTCCGTCTCCAAAAAAAAAAACACAAAAAACAAACAAACAAACAAAAACCACAAGATGTGTAAAGCCCTTGCAGCTGGTGCAGAGCCTACAATGCTATAAGCTCATTTGCCCAACAGAAACAACTTTGGAGGGTGGGGCATAGGATTCAGTGAGCAACTGAGCTCTTCCCAGCTCCTGAGCTCCTCCCTAGATGATCTTTATATATATACAGATTTAAATATATATATATATTTAACAGAGGAGGAGGAGGGACTATACTATGTTGCCCAGGCTGGTCTTGAATTCCTGGGCTCCTGCCTTGGCCTCCCAAAGTGCTGGGATTACAGGCGTGAGCCACCACCCCAACCCTCCCTAGATTCCCTTTAACGACTGTCACTTGGCCTTCCTACAGAAGGCTGTGAGGCTTAGCAGAGGCAGCCTGTAAACTGGCTGGGGCAACTACAAAGCCACCGCCCGCACAGAAGGACGTCCAACCCATGTTGTAAGCTTACACATGTTAAGAGGACAATGGGGCTGGGTGCGGTGGCTCAAGCCTGTAATCCCAGCACTTTGGGAGGCCGAGGTGGGCGGATCACGAGGTCAGGAGATCAAGACCATCTTGGCTAACACGGTAAAACCCCATCTCTACTAAAAATACAAAAAATTAGCCGGTGTGGTGGCAGACGCCTGTAGTCCCAGCTGTTCGGGAGGCTGAGGCAGGAGAATGGCGTGAACCTGGGAGGCGGAGCTTGCAGTGAGCCGACATCGGGCCACTGCACTCCAGCCTGGGCGACAGAGCAAGACTCCGTCTCAAAAAAAAAGGGGGGACAATGGGCAAAACCCATTCTGTCCTTTTGCAATATCATCTGAGCCTGGAGTGCCTAGGACAGCTGGCCCAGGCCTCCTGTCTGTGGGGCAAGACTGCTGGAACCATTGTGAAGCTCCAGGTAGGCCTGAGAAGGTGCCTGTGCAGCTGCCTGGGCTCTGTAGGAATAGAGAGCAGGTGCCTGGAAACCTCCCACAGCAATGAGGGCCACCCACTCTTCCAACTCATATCTGTCCCTGTATCATTGACCAGTCCCCCAGGACACTTACAAAAAGGTCACCAGGAAGAAGTTTGCCTCCGCCCTGCCACCGCTTGGTCCAGTCCCCATCGCCCTCCTTCCCTGGGCCAGGTACCTCGCCTGTCTCCCAGCCCCACTCTGGCCCTCTCCCTCCAAAACAAGTGAGACGGCTGACTGGTGCCTTGAGGAAGGCCATTTATTTCCAAGATATAGACTGTACTTTTAAGACAGGACTTTTCAGAAGCAGGAAATTTTAGTTGTTGCCAGAGAGGTGTGTCAAGGACACAGTGAAAGGAGCCATGCGGACGTGGGGTGGAAGGCTTTGTCCAACACTGTTACAACACTTTTGTAAATGAGCAAAACATCTTTAAAAATCCTTATAAATTCTTTATAATATGTTACACATTTAGAGACAATATTTACAATAAAAGGATGGGGGAGGGAGGGAAAGAAATCTACTTTACAGTAAATCTTTGCATAAAACAAGAGGACTGATAGACGTGGCAGCGGGTTCACCACCTACCTGGGCTTCCCTGGAATGAGTGAGGGTGTGTGGGGGCTGGCCTGGTGATTGGAAATCTATTTACAACCTGTGGGGAGAAGAGGGCGCTGCGTCCTGTCCATCCTGCAGGAACAGCCCAGCTCAGACCCCATAAATCAGTGTGTGAGTGACAGAGACACCAGGGGTGTTGACTATGCCCCCTCCTAAGGGGAAGAAGGTGGGCTTCTATGTGCCTGGGCTGTGGAAGGAACAGGCACAGATGGAAGAAGAAAAAGAGGGGTGAGGGAGGTACCAGAAAGGGGGACCCTGGACCCCCCAAAACTGTCTGGGGAAGAGGCAGCTGCCCGTGCTTAAAGCGCTTAGGGGGTGACTCAGGCAAAAGGATGTTGGGGAGTAACCCTGGTGAGGGTTTCAGTCCTGCTTCCTTGGAGTGGCCCCAATCCCCTTCTCCAGCTCTGACAAGGGGGTGGGGCAGGATCCTGTGTGCACCAAAGGCAGGGAGCCCTGGGGGGCGAAGTGGGGACCAGGGTGAGGGTAGGGGGACAGAAGTCGCTACTGGAAACAACTTGGGACAATGACTGCACACACTCGCACACACAAACCCCTCCCTCCGTGGACATACGCATCCTACACCTCCTCCCCCCAGACAAACACACATCCCCACTTACAAGCTGAGGTGGGAGGGCAGAGGAAAGAAGCAAAAAGCCAGCATCACCCAGGATCTTTCCTTTAGTCTGAAACTTGGGGGTTCCATAGTCACACGCCATGGTCCACAAGGGTCCCCAAGTGCAGCCACAGAAAGGCTCAGAAGGACCCATCAGGCGCATGTGCGCAGGGACACAGAACCCAGCAGCTCACGCCCTCTCCGCTCCCGCTCATTACCTCTGGAACCCTCTTCCATTCACTCTGAGTCCAGTTCCAGCCTTCTCCTCTGCCCGCCCCCTGCCAGTTCCAGCACACCGACTAGGGACTCGGCCTGCTGCGCCCTCCACGCCCCCCCCCAGGGGCCACAGAAGGGGAGGTGCAGGCTGGAGGAGCCTCCTGGATCCCAAGGGGCTCTGGGGAGGGGTGGGGCCCGACCGGCGCGGGAGGTGGGGATCACAGACACTGATGCAGGCGGGAGGCGGCCGAGCGGCGCGAGGGCTGGCTCTGCAGGGCCCCCTGGTCCCCGGGCGCCGGCGGCAGCGAGGCCGCGGACGACGGGGCCCGCGCCTTGGTGGATTCCAGGCTGCTGAGTCCGGAGTCCTTGTTGTCACTGTGCACTCGCGCGCCCGCAGGCTCCGGGGGTCCCCCTCCGCCCAGCTCTTTCCACTCGTTGAAGTTGAGGTCGGTCAGCGGGCTCTGCACCACCACCGTGTGGCGGCGCCAGCTGCTCCGGCGCCTCCGGGTCTCGGGTGACAGCGGCCGCCGCAGGCGCACGGCGAGCATGTCGTCTGCCGTGCCGCGAAGCCGCAGCCGCAGCGCCTCCATGCGCGAGGGCCGCGAGGCCAGCGCCGCCGCCGGGGGCCGCAACGACTCCTGGCTGCTAGACGACGCCGAGCCGGGCGGCTCCGGGACGCGGGGACCGCCCCGGCTCGCGCCCTCGCCGTCTGGGCGGCCCCGGGCCAGGCGGCGGCGCGCCAGGGTGTCGCAGGGCATGAGGTGGTGCGAGCTGAAGGACGGCCGGCGCGTCAAGCGTCCCCCAGGCCCCGCGCCCGCCGCGCCCTCAGTGTCCGTCTCCACGTGGCTCAGCTCGCTGCGCTCGTCGTCCGCCTCGTCCCCCGCGCCTGCCCGCCGACCGCTGGCGCCCGAGCACACGCTGCGGTCCATGGTGGACAGGGTGGAGTAGCCCGAAACAATGGAGCGCGTGTCCGCGGCCGGCCGCTCCTCCGGCGCCGCCGGGGGGCTGAGGCGTCCGGGGGCCTCGGGGGCGACGGCGCCAGGCAGCGGCCCCTGCGGCCGCTCCTGAGCCCCCGGCGCTGTGGCCCCTGCCCCAGGCTTGTGCGCCTCCTGCTCCGAGTCGTCGTCGGTGCTGCTGCCCAGCCCCCGCGCCTCCCGCCGCTTCTTGCGCTTGCGGTTGACCGCCGAGATGAAGGAGATCGCCAGCATCTCCCGGGCGTACGGCTCCTTCTTGGGGGCCCACGAACCCTGTGCGGGAGACAAGTCAGGATGCGGGGGTGCGCCCGGACTCGGTGCCCTGCCGACCCCGCTCTTTTCCCTATCCGCCTCCACGCCACGGCACCCAGTCGCCACAGGGCCCAGCCAAGGCCAGCACCCACGGTTGCATCATAAAACACTCCTCCTGCAGCCCCGTGCCCCTTCTGTCCAGAGACTACCCCCGCGCCCCATCCTGCAGCCGGCTCAGCACTCCCGCTGGCCCAAATCCAGGCTCTCAGCTCTTTCCTGTGGGCTGGGCTGGTCTGCCAAAGCCCCCTTCCATTCTGTTTTCCGTATGCAGCCCTGGCTAAATCCTTTAGACATGGCTCTGGTGATGATGGTCTCTCCACAGTGAATAAAGCTTGGCAGCCTGAGTCCGTTTCACACACGCTCCTGGGGTGTCACCACCAGAGCTTCCTGCATGCTGATCCCCAGATCCCCGGCAGGGGCGCTCTCTGACCACAAGTCCCCCACCTCTCCACCTGCCGCCACCTGGAAACCTGCGTTCCCACCTGACCAGCATCTACAGGCCTCTCCAGGGTAACCAGCCCAAGTTCACCCGCTCCCCCCACCCCGCCAATCCCCAATCCCAGGTCAATCCCGCCGCCAGCTCTGCCCCTGCAAGTGGCTGAAAGATCGCGTATGGTGTCATGGTTTGGATTGGAGCCGCCCTCAAACTGATTTCCAACCCTAAGTTGGGCAACTTCATGCCGCTGTTCTCACCTGAACCAGCCCTCACTGCTACACCCTGTGGTGTTTTGGGGTCTTGGCCTTTCACACTTTCCCAGGAGGGTCCATGCTGCCGGCCATGGCCTTCTGGAAGCTGGTTTTCATCCGCCCTTCTGGCCTCTCCTCTGCCTCGTGGGAGGCTCTTCTTGCCCACCGCTTCCCCACTAAGACTCAGTGTTCCCAGGACTCTGTTCTTGGCCCCTTTGCCTTCTCTGTTTGTGTTCCCTAGAAAATACCATTCCCAAGTAGCACTGCTATCCAGACCTCCCTGTCTAACACAACACTCTCTTGAGCTCCGGGACTCTTCTTCCCATTGAGAATCCACTTCTACCTGGTGTCTGTAGGCTCTTAAAACTCACCTATCCGGAACCACAGCATCCTACCTACCCCTGCCCCAAACTGCCTCCATTCACATTCCTCACCTTAGGGCCGGTCTTTTGACCCCTCCCTCTCCCCTCCACCCACAACCAAGTCCTGGATTCTTCTGAAATGGCTCCCAAAGCCAACAACAACAACTCCAACTCCTCCTCCCCCTCCTCCTCCTCCTCCTCCCCCTCCTCCTCCTCCTCCCCCTCCTTGTCCTCCTCCGGCAGGCCCTCATTCTGCCCTCTCTTGGGCCCTCCTGCCCCTCCTAATAGGGTTTCCCCGCCTCCACCCTTGCCCCAGCCCAGGTCCCCCCTCCAGAGCCACCATTCTGAAGCAGGAATCTGATCCTCACCCAGCTTTGCTCAGAAGGTGCATGCCCCAGCACCCACCAGGATAAAGCACACGTTCCCCAGTTCAGCACATGGGGCTCTTCACAACCTAGCCCCAACTTTCCCAGCCCACTGCCCTGCCCTGCCCCCAACCCCAACACAGCCCTCACGTGGAAATACAGCACTACCAACCCTTCCTTTGATGTGACCTACACTGTTACATTGCTGCCAGCCCTTAATGTCCCCCTGCCCTATTTGCTGGATGAGCTCCTACTCACCCTACAAGGCCCAGCTCAAACATGGCTTCCTCTGTACAGCAACCTCCCAGCCCTCCCTTTGCCTGAGATGGGAGATCACTTCTCTATGTTCCTGTCATCTCACTGTGCTCCTCGCTCTTCTCACATCAGCCTCATTGAACTCTGAGCTCCTTGAGAGCAAAGGCAGTGACTTGGTTGTTTCTGCATGGCACATAACAGGTGTTCAATAAACATTAAATGAACTAACAATTGGTGAGTGGAGTACCCTTAACACAGGAAGTCTTGTAGAAGCAGATGCTGGGACTGGTTCCTATCTTGGGCTGGAATGACATGACAAGGTCACGCTGTCCTTCAGCTCCTCCTCACAGACCACCTCTTGTTTCAGCCATGGTGTAATAATGAATGGAGACCCAGATGCCTCTTGTGAGCACTGCAGCTACTGTCCTCTCTCTCACATTAATTAGTTCTGAGAAAACCAGAGCATGTCAGGGACTCAGGAGTCACAGGCATGTGGCTCCTGGGCCATGGTTGCCCACAATGCACAACTCCAGAAGGCACCCCCTGGAGTTGTGCAATGTGGTTGCACTGCTAGGATTAGCCTAGGGCATATGGTGGCCAATACTGCTTTCTTTCCTGGCCAGTGCTCTCTGAGAGACTTAAGAGGCCGCTAGGATCATCTGATCAAACTACCGTCTCATCCCAGCTGGTTCCAGAAGCAACAAGGTCAGACTGAGTTCTCTTCCAAGGAATGCAGAGGTCAGCAGATTCACAGAGAGAGCAGGGAGTTAATCCGGGATAGACTGCAGGAAAGCAGGGGGCCAGCAGGAGCAATGGAAGGAAGTGACAAGGACCTGATGTAGGTCACTATAATGAACTTTCTCCCTGTCACAGCAATCTTATGATGGTGGTGCCTGTCAACAGAGCTGTGCATGTGCTGGCAGGGGCTCCATGCAGAGCTTACAGGGTACCCTTGCACCAGGCTACAGCATTATTATTATTATTATTGTTGTTATTATTTTGAGACAGAGTCTCCCTCTGTCACCCAGGCTGGAGTGCAGGTGGCGCAATCTCGGTTCACTGCAACCTCTGCTTCCCAGGTTCAAGCAATTCTCATCACTCAGCCTCTCAAGTAGCTGGGATTACAGGCACGCACCACCACACCTGGCTAATTTTTGTATTTTTAGTAGAGATGGGGTTTCACTATGTTGGCCAGGCTGGTCTTAAACTCCTGACCTCAAGTGATCCTCCCACCTTGGCTTTCCAAAGTGCTGGGATTACAGGCATCAGCCACCGCACCCACAACCTTTTTTTATTTTGTCCAGTGTATTCATTTGGCACACACCAGGCATCTGCCAGGTGTCAGGCACATGGCTGTGGAGTGACTTACAAACCTGGCCAGTGCAGTGCTCAGAGACCCAGACAGAAATGAGCCCAGTTCCGCCAGCCAGTCATCAACTGCTTTCACTCACTGCTATGGACTACATTGTGTACCTCCCAAACTCACATGTGGAAGCCCTAACCCCAGTTTGGAGGTGGAGCCTTTGAGAGATAATTAGGTTTAGGTGAAGGTGGGACCTTTTGATGGGATTGGTGCCCTTATTAGAAGGGACACCAGAGGGCTTGGGCTCTCTCAGTCACTCGCGCTCTTTTCTCTCTGCCTTGCCTTGTAAGGACACAGTGTGAGAAGGTGGCCATCTACCGTCTACAAGACAAGACAGGCAGGGAACCCTCACCAGAAATGAGCCACACTGGCACCGTGATCTTGGACTTTTAACCTGTAGAGCTCTGAGAAAAATCAATTTCTGTTGTCTGAGGCACCTAGCTATGGCATTTTGTTACAGCAGCCTGAGCTGACTTTATACCCACCCTGCCCTCAAGCTCTGATCTCACAGCCGGGCAGGGTCACCCAGGGCAGGCCTCATCTCCTAACAGGTTCTGTCTCAGAGATAGAGGCTCTGGAGCAGGCGACTTGCTGGTTGTGAGACCTGGGGCAAGTTACAGAAGCACTTCTGGCCTCTGTTTCCTCAACTGCAAAATAAGGACAATTCTATCTCTAACTCAGGGCATTTGTGAGGATTAAATTCTGAGCACAGTAACACAGCAAATGCTCAATAAATTGTAACTACTCATATTGTTGAATACTTTAAACTTAGGAATCAGCGATGACTAAAGGCATTATTGATGATGACTGGACTGCCACCTTCTGCCAAACAAGCTAATTACCAGCAGGAATACTCTGGAGAAGGCGCTCTTAGCTGGAGTCCCTGGGTAGGCTTTAGGGGTCCATAAACTTGAACTTGCCACAGGATTTGTATAGATAGGTGTCTTTCTGGAGCAAGAGTGCATAACTTCCTTCTTTTCTTTTCTTTTTTTTTTTTTTTTTTGAGACAGAGTCTCGCTCTATTGCCCAGGCTGGGAGTGCAATGGTGCAATCTTGGCTCACTGCAACTTCTGCCTCCCCAGTTCAAGCGATTCTCCTGCCTCAGCCTTCCGAGTAGCTGGGATTACAGGCGTGCAACACCACCCCCAGCTAATTTTGCATTTTTAGTAGAGATGGGGTTTCGCCATGTTGGCCGGACTGGTCTTGAATTCCTGACCTCAAGTGATCTCCCCACCCTGGCCTCCCAAAGTGCTGGGATTACAGGCATGAGCCACCATGCTTGGCCTCCTCTGATTCTTGAAGGGGCCTGAAGTAGATGGGGAATCCCTGCATTCCAGTATCTGTTGTCAATGCAAAAATGTTCACGGTCAATTCCCCCTCAGGGTCAGGGTCATGGAGAGGTTTCTTACGGAGCAAGGGTTGGGGTCAAGGAATTTGAGGAACTTGAATAAGGCAGGGCCGGGGAAATCAGACTGAGCCTGGTCAGGAGCTAGACGTCTCCCTGTACAGTAGGATGCTCAGGGGTTATTGCAGGCCGTAAAGAAAGCTAAGCAGTAGGCAAGGGACCACCAGAGAAGACAAAAGTGGTCCCCTTCCCCAAGAACTTGGAATTAAGATGATAAGGAGAGTGGGGTGCAGTGGCTCATGCCTGTAGTCTCAGCACTTTGGGAGGCCGAGGCAGGAGGATCCATTGAAGCCAGGAATTCAAGAACAGCCTGTGCAAAGAAGCAAGACCCCATTTCCACAAAAAATACAAAAAAATTAGGCAGGAGTGGTGGTGTGTGCCTGTAGTCCCAGCTACTAAGGAGGTTGAGGCAGGAGGATCACTTGAACACAGGAGTTAGAGGCTGCAGTGAGCTGTGTTCGGGCCACTGCATTCCAGCCTGGGTGACAGACCAAGACCTGTCTCAAAAAAAAAAAAAAAAGAAAAAAAAACAAAGATGATAAGGGAGCCTTCTGAGTACTGAACAGCTCCACTCCACCCGCCATGGAGCTGAGAGACTGCCATGTGTGCCTGCCCACACTCCTACCCAGGATAGCCTAAACCATCCACACAGGGAGGCAGGATCAGAATGTGGCTGTGACTTGGGGCACCGATACCGCCTGGGTGTCCTGGACACAGCCGGGAGAGTCTAGAGACAGGGCTGTCACATCTAGAACAATGGTTTTTGATGAGCTCGGGAGCACCCTGTCTAAATCGAATCCTCCCTAGAAACCCAACGATGTGAGACAGAACCAAGAGTGGCTCAGATGGAAGCTGTGGGAGCTTGGATCCCTGCACGCTTGGTCCTCTCATACACCTGTTGGTGGTCATGACCCCATGGTGGCTCCAGGGAACACAGTTTGACCATCACTGACCTGGGTTTTAGAGTCAGGCGAAAGACACAGAGGCTGGCAGTCGTGAGAGTCCAGCACTTGCAGGGTTTGTGCCCACCCACAGAGCTCACAGCCCAGTGGGAGGCCAGGCCCTGGTGCCAGAGGCAGCCCCTTCCCTACAGCCGGGACAGGAGGCTGCAGGTTCTCAGATGCCTGGTGCCTCCTGCTTCCCTGACTCCGATTCCTGGTCTCCCCAGTAGATGAGACTGAGACCACTGCGGCACACACAACTGAACGTCCCTGTCCTGCAACAGTTATTCCTATCGCTGTACTTAATAGACCGGCAGCCTGGTCTGTGCCTTCGTTTCTTAGAGGCTTGGCCGGCTGGTCTCAGCTCAGGCTCAGGACAGAGCCAGTCCCTGTGCCAGAAAATCAAGAAACACTCAGAGCCTGAGAGCAGAGGATTAGAACTCAGACGCCAGAGCACCACCAAGGAAGGAGGCCGCCTAACCAGCTCCCCTCCCTGAGGCCCAAGAATATGCCCAAACTTCTAGTTACTTAAGTTCTGTGAGCCTTGGTTTCCCCATCTGTAAAATGGGGATGGTACAAAACTCAAGGGTCTTTCATAAAAATGAAATGAAACCAATGTTTGTGAAAAGTTCTCTGCGTACTGGCTGGCACCTAGTAGGTGCTCAGTAAATGTGCACTCCCTCCTCTTTCATCTCACACTAGTGATTGTGATGAACTCACTAGGTCACAGTGAAGTCTCCGAGTCAGTTTACAGTAAAGAAGTACTCTCTGAAAAGCACGTTCTATTGTTCAAGGCCCTATGATTGAGAAGAAGGCCTCCTGCAGGAGTTCCCAGGCTAATGCAGGAGTCAGGCAGGCCCAGACTGGGAAGCAGTAACTGGGAAGCAGTCTCCGGAGGAAGGAATTTCAAGCCAGGTGGCTTCAAGGAGGCGGTGGCTTTTGAGCTCTGGGGAGGTCAGTGTTGAGACCACTGGAGACAGGGTGGGGTCACAGGAAGCAAATGAGGACATCTTTTGGCCAGAAGGGGCTCAGAAGGGGCTCTCCGGGGAGTATGGAGAAGCCAGGCCCAAAGGGGCGGGGCATGACTGCTGGGCAAAGTGCTGGCTCTTGAGAAGGGGCCGCACCTCCTCACCCCTTCAGGAAATGTGCCTTGCTTCATGGGACCTGTCTCAGACTTCCTTCACTCTGCTCAGACTTTCCATGACACCTTCACGCCTAGCAGAGGTCCTCACCTTCCACTTCGCTGAGGAAAGAGCCATCAGCTGGGGGTGACCCCAACGACCTGCTGCCAACACTGCCTGCTAGTGTGCCCCCTGCCACCTCCCTCTCTTCCTACTACACCCAGGGATGCATCTGCTAGGAGCACAGGCTGCTGCTGCTTCATGGGCTCTGGGTCCAGCTCTTCTTCTCTCTCTCTGTCTCTCTCTGTCTCACCTGGATCATTCCCGTTGGCAAGTAAATATGTGCTTTCATCTTTTTTTGTTTGTTTTTGAGACAGGGTCTTGCTCTGTTGCCCAGGCTGGAGTGCAGTGGCATGATCATGGCTCATCACTGCAGCCTCAACCTCCTCCCAGGCTCAAATGATCCTCCTGCCTCAGCCTCCCAAGTAGCTGGGACTACAGGCATGCCCCACCATGCCTGGTTAATTTTTGCATTTTTTGTAGAGTTGAGGTCTCACTATGTTGTCCAGGCTGGTCTCGGACCCCTGGGCTCAAGGGATCCTCCTGCCTCGGCCTCCAAATGTGTTGGGATTATAGGTGTGAGCCACCATGCCTGGCTGCTTTCATCTTTTAAAGAAAGCTTCCCTCAAGCCACATATTTTCCCATTTTTGTTCTGTAAATATCTCTTCACAGTTGGACTTCTCACAAGAGTGGTCTATGCATGCTCTCTTCCCTCCCTCAGTTTATTAGCTCATTCCGTCTGGTTTCTGCCTCCACTGTGCCTCCAAACCTGCCACACAGATAGTCTATTTGTTCATTAGCTTAGTGTCTGTCTCTCACTAGAAGATAAGCTTCGTGAGGGCAGGAACCTATCTGTTTGGCTCATTATTTATATTTTCAGTACCCAGCACAGTACTGATACAGAGTAGATGTATTAGCCCTATCTTTTTCAAAAGCATTGTCAGGTTTTGGTATCAGGGTAATGCTGGCCTCATACATTAGTTGGAAAGTGTTTCTTCCTCTTCTATTTTCCTTTCTTTTTTTGAGACGGTGTCTCGCTCTGTCGCCCAGGCTGCAGTGAGGTGGCACGATCTCGGCTCACTGCAACCTCCTCTTCCCAGGTTTGAGCAATTATCCCGCCTCAGCCTCCTGAGTAGCTGGGATTACAGGTGCATGCCACCACGCCCAGCTAATTCTTTTCATGTTTTTAGTAGAGACGGGGTTTCACCATGTTGGCCAGGCTGGTCTTTAACTCTTGATCTCAAGATCCAGCCTCAGCCTCCCAAAGTACTGGGATTACAGGCGTGAACCATGGTGCCCAGGCACCCTCTTTTAGCTTCCGAAAGAGATAGTGGAGAATTGGTATTATTTCTTAAATAACTGTTTGAATAACATTTAAATAATTCAACTATTTAAATATATGAATATTTAAAATTATACTATTTTCTATACAGAATATTTTTAAATTATTAAAGTAAATTGTTTAAAAATTTTTAAAATTCCTTAAATATTTGGTAGAATTTGACAGTGAAACAATCTGGTCCTGAAGTTTTCGTTGTTGGGGGGTTTTAAATTACATATCCAATTTCCTTAGGAGGTATAGGACTATTCAGGTTATCTATTTTTTTCTTAAGTGAGTTTTGGCAGTCTGAATCTTTCAAAGAATTGGTCTATCTCATCGAAGTTATTCAATTTATGGGCAACTTTATGCCCATAAATTCAATAATATAGAGGTCTGTAGCCGGGCGCGGTGGCTCACGCCTGTAATCCCAGCACTTTGGGAGGCCAAGGCGGGCGGATCATGAGGTCAGGAGATCGAGACCATCTTGGCTAACCTGGTGAAATCCCGTCTCTACTAAAAATACAAAAAATTAGCCGGACATGATGGTGCGTGCCTGTAGTCCCAGCTACTCGGGAGGCTGAGGCAGGAGAATGGTGTGAACCAGGGAGGCGGGAGCTTGCAGTGAGCCGAGATGGTGCCACTACACTCCAGCCTGGGTGACAGAGTGAGACTCCGTCTCAAAAAATAAATAAATAAATAACTTAGGGGTCTGTAGTGATGTCCCTCTTTCATCCCTGATATTGATAATCTGTGCCATCTTTCTTTTTATTCTGTCACTCTGGCTAGAGGTTTATCAATTTCATTTTTTTTCAAAGAACCAGCTTTTGGTTTCATTGCTTTTTTCCAACTGTTTTCAATGTCATGGATTTCTGCTCCTCTCTTTATTTCCTTCTGCTTGCTTTAGGCTCTCCAAAGACCTTAAAGGATATCTGTTTTATTTATTATAGCACCCCACAGATTTACTGATATCCCCATTTTACAGATGAGGAAGCTGAGGATCAGAAAGTGGTTAAGTAACTTGCCCAGTGTCCTAAACTACTAAATGGTGGAGCCAGAACTCAAACCTAGGACTGTCTGACTCCACAGTCTGTGCTTCTAACCACTGAGCCACATTGCCAGCTAGGCACGTAACTCCCAGGCCAGGTCCTTCTACTACAGCAGATGCCTCACCAAACACTGCCAAGGTAAGCAGCTTGGCACTCAGTACCTCCCGCCTTCCCTCCCAGGGACCATCAACTTTCCCCATGGTCCAACTGCCATTCCATCAATTCCCTTGAACAAAAACCAAAGTGGGCTGGCTTGTACAGGGATCAAGCCTTCAGAATTGCCTTCACACGTACCTTGGACTTGGCTGAACTACAGGTGGTAGAATCTGTTGGTGAAAGACAGAAAAAAAAATGAAAGTTGCATCAGGGAAAAAGAAAGCTGAGTCTTATGCACACAATTCCCTCTCCTCAAAGGCTTCAGAAACCAGGGAATTCTGAAACATAAGATCTCCCCAGGCCCTAGGAGTATGATGGACCTCTGATGTCATTTTCTATGGGAGAGGGATGGAGCAGAAAATGATGTTAATTGCCACTTCCTCTAGAGGCAGGAAGTGACATCAGGCTGCCAGCCACTGGCCCCTCATTTACTGATGGCTAAGGGCAAGGGGGCATTGTCTTTGAGCCTGGTTCCTCTTCCCTTCCCCTCCCGTCCCTGTTACTCTGAAGCACTGGAGAGAAAATGCCAAATATCAGATGCAGTCCATGGAAACCACCACAGTGAAACACAGCAAATCACAGGTGCTCTGGAGAAATGGAGACCACACAGTGCACGGAGAGGTGGGTGCCCTATATCCACCCCCAAGCACATGAGAAAGAAGAGGGACTACGTGAATAATGGATAAAAGGGCAGAAATGAAGTGGGTGGGATGCAGGAGGTGGAGTGGGCTGGTGATTAGGGCCTTGATAGGTTCCACCTCCGGACCTGGGGTCACCCTGCCCTCATGGGCAGGGTCCCCAGTTACAACCAGAGTTACAAAGCAGACTAAAAGCATGGTTTCTATGGGACTTGGGTCCCACTCCCTTAATATCACTGGGGTGGAGAAGGAACCAGAAACATGTCCTGGCAGGTCCTCTCCAAGGCTAGAGAGGGAGCAGATTGGTCCAAGGGCCTCCCGGGGTCCCACAGGGTAGTGGGCAGGTGCGGTTAATCCACACTCTCTGGCAGGCAAGTTAGACGCCCCCTCTCCAGACCCCTCCCCCTGCACAAGGTGAGAAAAGCAAGATGGAGGACCACACACGACACACAGGGCGCGGGGGGGCGGCGGGTGATTAGAAGAGACACAGGGCCCCTCTCTGCCGTCCCGTCCCCATGTCTCCTGCCCCCTCCTGAGCCTGCCCCTGGTGACTAGGGAGCTCCTGTGTGCCTCTGTCAGAGACAACAGAAATGCTAAAACTAAAGGGAGGGACAACCATGGCAGGGGGAAGAGTCAGTGGCTGCAGCCACAAAGGGAGTGGCCCTCATCTGTCTCTGAGGACGTAAATCATCTGTTCTCTGCCACGAGAGGGCCGCAGGCCTTGCAAACATGACTTAGGGCCCCGGTTTCTTAAGCAGGAAGAGGCGGCCCATTGGGGTGACTGAGGCAGGAGTTACAGATAAAGAGAAGCTTCTGGGCGTGGCATCACTGGTCTCCAGAGAGCCTGGGTCCCCAACCCGGATGACCAGCAGTGGTGAGACTTGGCACAGAGAGGCCGCAGCGTCTGTGGCACTGCAGGAGGGCAGCAATCCAATGCCCAGGCGTCCAGGCAACGGGGAGGGCCCTGGGCCCAGTGAGTGCCTCCTTCCTCCTGAGAAGGCGCTTTAGGATGGGAGGGGCGTGGACTGCTGGGGTAAGTTGATAACAAGCAGGGGTAACTGGCATGTCAGCGTGGGGTCCTCACAGCCTGGGACATTCTGCCTGCCTCTGTGCCCACCCAGCCTTCTTATAATCACCCGCCACTGTTAGTGACCGAGGCCGCAACACCGCACTGTACCCTTTAAATCTCCAACAGGTCCGCTGGAGGAGGGGACGGGGAGGAGAAGAGGAAGGGGTGGGAGGAGAGCACCGGGAGAGGAGGAGGGAGAGGCAGGGGTGCGAGGAGAAAAGGAAGAAAAATTAAAAAGAGGAACATGCCCAGAAGGACACAGCCAGCCCGTGAGAAATTAAAGGCTGAGGAAAGAAACCAGTGAGAGAGGGTGAACAAAGCTCCGACCCTGCCCGGGGCGGGGCAGCTGCGCAGACAGGAGGCGGGCACGGGGCGAGCTGGACTTCCCCAGGGAGGGAGAAGGCCCCCAACAGCTCCATCTCCATGGTGGCTGGCGGGGCGGGGGGGCCGCTGGGGTGGTGCAGGGAAGCTGGGCATCTGGCCAAGCATCTGGGGCCCGCAGGAATGTAGTGTCCACCCTCCCGCCTCCCCACTCCCAGGCCCCTGCGCTCACCTGACCCCGGGTCGCCAGGGGGCACTGTCCTGCCAATGTTGGGCAGGAGGTACTCAATGTTGGGCACTGCCTGAGGCTCCTTGTCGCCCACAGGGGTCTGCGAACAGGAGGAGGGGTCAGCTGGCATGCCCTCGGATGCTGCGCTGCCGACCCCCCAGAGGGGGGTGTCCTGATGACGGAGCCCGTGTCTCCTCCATCAGACCGGGCTCACTGGGGCAGGGACCATCTCCCTCATCAGCCGAGGATGATTCCTATATGTCCCCTATTAGATAGTTCTGCACCTTCCTCAATACCTCGGAACCATGAAGGCCAGAGTGGCCCCTTCAGCTGGGGGCAGGAGCTGTGTCTCCCACACCAGACTGGAACTCCTCCAACCTATGTCCTTCCCGGTAGCCTGGAGGGCGGAACTGACTTTACTCCTGAACTGGGTTCCCTCTGAGCAAGGTCTGCATCTCCCCCAGTTAGACTGGGGACTCCTGAAGGCAAGCTTTGTGCCTCTCTATCAGACTACGGGCTCCTGAGGAGCGGGTCTGTGTTTGCTCCATCAGACTGGGGAAGCCTCAAGGACAGGCACCTTCCCCAGCTTAAGTCTCACTGCCCACCCCACCCCCAAGGACTGGGGCTTACCCCAGGCCAGCCCCCATACCAGCCTGGCCCGCATCACTTACTCTCTCTCCCTTGTCCTCTTCATCACTGAAGAACCAGTCTGACTGCAGAGAAGACAAAAGGAAGGGATGAAATCAGCGTGGGAAAGAAGAGTCTCCTCCACCTGCTCCTTCCAGAGGACCCGCTCAGGCGGCAAGGGGCGCCTCTCTCTCCACAAACCCCAGGCTGGCGGGGCTGCAAAAGAGGGCTCAGAGGGAGCTTGTCGGACCCTAAAACCTGACTCCACAGACTGTAAAAACCCTAGGGGAGAGAAAAGGTGGGACCCCAGTGTGGGAGGAAACACGGCCGGGAGTGGGAAGGGCAACCTCAGACCGGAGATAGGCTCAGGGAGAGCTTCACTTTTACTTTTCTCTGAACACTGTCCTGGGCACACCCCTGTGGTACACTCCTCACAGCGAGCCAGGGGGCAGGGAGGCACCAGTGCTCTTAGTGTTGGCCAGGTCCATGGCTGTAACAGCCAAGCATGCCCCATGCCACCTGCCACCCATGGGTGCCACACTGACAACAGGGGTGTCACATACCCAGCCCAGAAAAGGAAAATGCTAGGAGAAAGGTGCTGGAGTTTTCCTGAGGGGCAGGAGGTGAGAGCTTTCTCATAAAGGCCAAACAAGAGAGAAAATAAAGATCCCCACACTTTAATATATTTTGTAAAATTTGAGAATCTTGAAGATAAAATTCTAAGTCTTCTGGAAAAAAAAAAATCCAGATTGCTTATAAATGAACACGTATCACAGGTACTTGGAACTTTCAGCAGCAAGACACAAGAAGACAAGAAAGTAAGTTTCGATGTGTTGAAGGAACCTAGAATTTTATACCCTGCTAAATTCTCATTTAAATTTGAGTATAAAATAAAGCTATTCTTTTTTTGTTTTTGTTTTTTAACAGAATCTCACTCTGCAACCCAGGCTGGAGTGCAGTGGTGCAATCTTGGTTCACTGCAACCTCTGCCTCCTGTGTTCAAGCGATCCTCTGGCTTCAGCCTCCTGAGTAGCTGGGATTACAGGTACACGCCACCACACCTGGATAATTTTTGTATTTTTAGTAGAGATGGGGTTTCATCATGTTGGCCAGGCTGGTCTCAACTCCTGACCTCAAATGACCCGCCCACCTCCACCTCCCAAAGTGCTGGGATTACAGGCATACCACAGATTGTTTTAATCACCACTGAAGTGAACCTCCTGCTTTCTGGAGCCACCGCACCTGGCCTTGAAATAAAGGTATCCTGAGACATCAGAAAGTTTACTACACAAAGACTCTCTTAACTGAATACTTGAGCAAGTAAAGAGATGAACTTCGGCAAGCCCCAGGAAATAACTAAGGCACTTTTGGCTTTTATTTTATTTGTTTACTTTTGAGACAGGGTCTCTCGCTGTTATCCAGGCTGGAATGGTGTGGCATGATCCTAGCTCACTGTACCCTTGAACTCCTGGGCTCAAGAGATTCTCCCACCTCAGCCTCCTGAATAGCTGGGACTACAGGCATGTGCCACCTTGCACAGCTAATTAAAAAAAAAAAAAAATGTAGATTTTGTGATTACAAGCGTGAGCCACTACACCCCACCACTTTTGGCTTTTAGATGTGGTGGAAGGAAGACACAGAAACTGATAAGCATTACAAATTGACAGTGACAGGCCGGGTGCAGTGACTCACGCCTGTAATCCCAGCACTTTGGGAGGCCGAGGCGGGCAGATCACCTGAGGTCAGGAGTTTGAGACCAGCCTGGCCAACATGGTGAAATCCCATCACTACTAAAAATACAAAAAGTAGCCAGGCATGGTTGTGCGCCCCTGTAATACCAGCTACTCAGGAGGGTGAGGCGGGGTAATCGCTTGAACCAGGGAGGCAGAGGTTGCAGTGAGCTGAGGTCGCACCACTGCACTCCAGGCTGGGCAACAAGAGTGAAACTCCATCTCAAAAAAAAAAAATTAAGATAATTACCCTTTACCCGCCTCAACACCTATGCAAGAACAAGAATAGGCAATTTACAATCTCATTTATGTAGACTTAAAACACACAAAGAATATTATATACATTTAAGGATAGCCATGCATTTACAATAAGCGGAAGGCGTCCTGGAAGGACACATACTAGCCTATTAAAAGTGGGCACCGGCCGGGCGCGGTGGCTCACGCCTGTAATCCCAGCACTTTGGGAGGCCGAGGCCGGCGGATCACGAGGTCAGGAGATGGAGACCATCCTGGCTAACACGATGAAACCCTGTCTCTACTAAAAATACAAAAAATTAGCCGGGCATGGTGGCGGGCGCCTGTAGTCCCAGCTACTCAGGCGGCTGAGGCAGGAGAATGGCGTGAATCCGGGAGGCGGAGCTTGCAGTGAGCCGAGATCGCGCCACCGCACTCCAGCCCGGGCAACAGAGTGAGACTCCGTCTCAAAAAAAAAACACCAAAGAGTGGGCACCTGGGGGAGGGGAGAGCAGAGGGGAAACAAGGGGACTTGCCTGAGCATGCGCCATGAGCCTCGGTTATTATCGCTTAGATCTGACATGTGATTAACTAAAACAGCACAGGAAGGCCAGAAGGGAAACAAGAAAGAGATACAAGAGAAGACAGCGAAGGAAGATAAGAAAAATAAATGCAAGCTCTGGCAGGGCGCAGTGGCTCACACCTGTAGTCCCAGCACTTTGGGAGGCTAAGGCAGGTGCATCAGCTGAGGTCAGGAGTTCAAGACCAGCCTGGCCAACATGGTGAAACCCCAGTTCTACTAAAAATACAAAAATTAGCCCGGCGTGGTGGCGTGCGCCGGTAATCCCAGCTACTTGGGGGTGCTGAGGTGGGAGGATCACTTGAGCCCAGGAGCCAGAGGCTGCAGTGAGTGGAGACTGCGCCGTTGCACTCTAGCCTGAGCGACAGAGTGAGGCTCTGTCTCAAAAAAAAAAAAAAAGGAAAAGAAAAAGAAAAATGGAAGCTCTGGAGTCAGTCGTCTTGGTTCAAGTTCACCTTAGCCAAGTGACTTTCCCTCTGTAAGTCTATTTACTTATCTCTAAAACGGGCATGATGTGAGCACCTCCTTCTAGGCCTGAGGAGGACTGAGATGAAATACTGTATGGAAAACACTGAGTGCAGCACATTGTTAATGTATAACAGATGTGAGCTACCGTTATTCAAAAGTGCGGCTTCCAGAGACAGGCTGACCAGCGGGAGCCTGAGGATCGGCCCAAAGAAGCCAGCCTTTAACTCACGTTTGAAGATGCCCAGAAGTACTCTGCAAACCACGGCGTCTACAGGAAGCGCCCGGGTGGCCACGGCTCTCAAGAGGAATCCACACTAGTTCCTGCCACCCTGCTTCTGCACGTGCTGTTCTTTCCGCCGGGGATACCCTTTCTCCCTGCTCTGCCTGGCTAAGTTCTCATCATGGTGCTCTAAGACAGTTCAAGAACTCCCTGACTACGACCCCAGCCCTGCACCCAGGGCCAGGGTGGGTCCTTCTGTGGGGCTTCCTTGGGCATAGCCCAGAGCACAAAGAGACGCAGCTTTTACTGGTAATATTCCTTCTGAGCAGGCTCCTATTCATCCCATTCCTTCTGAGCAGGCTCCCATTCATTCCCATTCAGATCCAGCATGGGGATCTGTCTCTGGTGTGGAATAATGACCACGACAAAGAGGATGACAGTCAATTCTCACACAACACTTAGGACCTACCAGGCACCACAGCGAGTGCTTTAGCAGACATTCACGACGACGTGAAGTAAACAAACTGTCATCTCTACCTTACAGATGTGGAGACTGAAGCACAGCAGGTAAGGAACTTGTCCAAGGCCACACAGCACATAGGAGCAGGCTGGCCCCAGAGCCACCGCCATCAATCCCCCCACCCCAGGGGGCATTTGGCAATGTCTGGAGACACTTTCAATTGTGACAACTAGGGTGACATTCCCAGCATCTAGCAGGTAGAAGCCAGCGATGCTGCTCAATGTCCTATAACACACAGAACAGCCTCCCACAATAAAGACTTATCTGGACCTCAGAGGTCACTAGTGCTGAGGCTGAGAAACATTAGGTATCGCTGCCTTTGCTGAGTGAGTCCCTGAGCAAATGCCCTCGACTGATCTTTGTTTGGGTTCCACTGGACTTCGTAAACACAGGCAGGGACTGCTGGCAACTTACCCGCTGTGAGGTCGGACACCGGGGTTTGCTCTCCTCTCTGCTCTGCCACTATCTTCCTGTGTGGCCCTGGGCAAGTTGCTGTTCCTCTTTATCCCCCAGTTGCCACCCTCTTTCTGACCTGAAGACTGGTCTGGGTACCCCAAGTGACAGCAGCACTGCCCTGGCTATGGAGCCTCCAGGCTAGACAGAGGCGGCACACGTGGGTGTGCAGGCTTTCAGGGCTTGCAGAGTGGGTGGCTCATTCCCTCGACAATCATCCAGGGCTCATTATGTTCAAATGCCAAGGAGGCAGCAAAGGGAAGACCACCAGCTCAGTTAGTTCTCGGGAATGAATCTCTGAGTAGAAAAGCCCAGCCTGGCCGGGCGCGGCGGCTCACATCTATAATCCCAGCACTTTGGAAGGCCGAGATGGGAGGACCGCTTGAGTCCAGGAGTTCAAGACCAGCCCTGGCAACATAATAAGACCTCATCTCTACAAAAAAAATACAAAAATTAGCCAGGTGGTGTGGTGGTGCGCATCTCTACTCCCAGCTATCAGGAGGCTGAGACGGTGGGATCGCCTGAGCCTGGAAGTGGGCCATATTTGCACCACTGCACTCCAGCATGGGCGACAGAGTGAGACTCTGTCAAAAAACAAACAAACAAACAAACAAACAAAAACAGAAAGAGAAAAGAGAGAAAGAGAGAAAGAGAAAGAAAAGCCCAGCCTGACATAACCTCAATTAGCAATTTACTCATTCATTTATTTACTCTACAAACACTGAGTGTCCACTGTGTGCCAGGCACTAGCGTCAGTGCTAAATGAGACAAACTCCACCTTCTCCACCCTGCCCAGAGCAGGGACTCCCATCTTGGGGCTTTGGCCTCCTTCCTCCCTGAAGGCTGTAGTTCCTGACACCTCAGCTGACCTCAGGCCTCAGGCTTCCAGGAGCACAGGGCCAGACACCCACTCTTCACTGCTGCTGCCCCCAAAACACACCCTCACAGGAGGTTCCAGGGCTCCCTGGTGCCCTGGAGAGCTAAGCTTTCCCAAGTCCTCATCAGGAATCCTGATACTGTGGGGCGACCCTGGCCTCCCAGACAGCTCTGGAGTGGTGTTCCCAGTGTCCGGATGCAGCAGGCTGGGATCCTCCCTCCTGTGGCTCGGAGCCCTGAGCATGCAGTGAAGGAGGGAGATGGGCAGGCAAGACTGTTAGCATGGCTCAGCTGCACACCGCCTCATCTCCTGCCCCTGGCCCCTTCCCTCCCTCCCAGGCCAGCTCAAGGAGGGACCCGGGAGTCTGCCCTTTGGGTTGATGGGGAGAGGAAAGCACAGGCTTTGGTAAGACAGACCTGGCTTGAAATCTTGGGCTGCCACTTATTAGCTGTGTGACCATGAGCAAGTCGCTTTGCCTCTCTGAGCCTGTTTCCTCCTCTGTAAAATGAGGGTAATAGGGCCCAGCTTTCCTTCCCTAAAGTGTCTAGGGGACTTGGGGCTAAGGCTTCCCTTCCTCTGACCAGCTGCCAGTCTTATTTCCCCTGGCAGGAGGGGCTCTGTTCCCATCCTTTGTGGACTGTAACAAGAATTGGAAATGGAAAATCTATATGATTCATAATAACATCCACGTGTGCCCCAGAAGGCGGCAGTCCTGCCTTAGGGGTGGGCTCTGGAAGACCAAGGCCTCCTGCGCCCTCTGCTGGCCACTCTGGGTTCTCCTCCGCCCATGCCCAGTAACAAGAACCTACAGGAACAGGATTGTTGGCATCCAGGAAGTCATGAGAAGGGAAGTGGCCAGCCCAGTACATGCCAAGCACTGGTGCAGGATCCCGCCTCAGGCCGAGGCCCTGTACCCTATCCCATCCACCCCTCATTACCATGGACATCACCACTACCTCCCTGAAACCTCAGTGGGGCCAGCAGGGAAAGTCACTAGAGCCAGGGCCTCCTGATGTCAGGTGAGACCTTGGTCCCCATCTGTTTGTGTCTGCCAGGATGCCTCTGCAGGGGCCACCTTCTGAAGCTGCCCCTTCCGCCCTCCATCAACAGCACCTTCCCTGCCCTTCCTCCTCCTCTGCCTCTCCCAGGCATCTTGGATGCTCGGGGGCCTCTTGACTCTCCAGCTGGGGACCCAACGTCCCAGGGCAGCAGGGATTCCAGGATCCACTCCTGTCTTGCCTTGAAATGCAGCCCATGACTTTGGAGGAGTATATACCACCCTAGCAGCATGGTCTAAAGCTGCCAAGCCCTTCCTGGGGCTCGAGCAAGAGTGAGGGGCTGAGCAAGAGTGAGGGGTTCAGAGGAACATGGCCTGGGCCCCAGGGGCTGCCGGGCGACCCTCAGAACAGGGGCTTACGTGCTGGATCAGTGTCTCCACAATCTTGTAGCGGTCAGGCATGTGGGTCACCATGTCTGTCATGTTGTCCTCGGAGGTCCTCACCAGTGTCGGCCCGAAGACCAGGGCCAGGTTCCGGGGTTCCATCTGGGCAGCAGGGAAAGCAGGTCATGGTCAATATCCTGAACTCAGTCTTCCCTCACTCTGGGCCCCTGAGGCCTCTGTCCCCAACTACATCTTCACCAGTCCCCAGCTTAGAGGGTGGACACCCCCTTGTATGGGCATGGAGATGCTTGATGAGTAGAGCACAGGCCAGATTTCAGCCCCATTCATTCCCAGGCCCAGCAGCCATGAGCAGTGCTCAACCTGCACACCTATACAGGGCACCCCTGAGTGGTCAGTGCCAGCAGTGGGAGACCCTGCAGCAGGAAACATGTTGGAGGTCCCAGGGGTTATTTTAGGCCTGGGGAAAAAATCCAATCACTTCCAGGTGCCTGTAATCCCAGCTACTTGGGAAACTGAGGCAGGAGAATCGCTTGAACCCGGGAGGCGAGGGATGCCATGAGCGGAGATTGCGCCACGGCACTCCAGCCTGAGCGGCAGAGGGAGACTTCATCTCCAAACAAAAAATAATCCTATCACTCCGGAGCCTCATTTTCCCCACTGCAGAACCAGAAGGCATAAGGGGTTTGATGAGGCAAATGCAATGCAAGGGACTTGAGCTAAGTCAGAGGATGTCAGTGCATCGGATATGGGGGCCAGGGTTCCCTGCCTCTGGAAAGCTCTCAGAAACTCAGGAGATGGCTCTCTGGGGGAAAGCACTGGCCAGTATGTAGGAGCAGGGTGGGGATGGAGCAGTCATAGGAAGAGGGCGTGCCTAGAGGGGCCTGAGTTATTGGACCTGCAGGAGCTCAGCGCGTGCTCAGGGTCCCCACACAGTAAGTCCTGTGCTTGCCTCCCCTAGACTCCATGCAGGACCCCTACCCACCTTGTTTTTCTCAGAGTGGTCAGCGATGGTCTTGAGATGGCCCACAAGGAATTTGAGCGTTTCATAGTAGTGTCCTGGGAGATCCCGGATCTGAGTAGGAGAGAAGAGGGCCATGGGGACAGGCTATGACGGCCTCCCCCTGTCCCCCGTCACCACCATGCCCCAAAGAGTTCCTACTACCATGCCTCAGGGAGTCTGGAATCTACCCTCTAACCCCCCGTTCTCTTGTATGGATGGGGAAACTGAGGTCCGGAGGGGAGCAGGGCTTCTCCAAGACCACAGGGGTCGTAGGCAGCACCGGACTCCCCACCTCCTGGGAGAGACGTGCTCGGGCAGCCACCCCACCTCATGCCTGGCAGCACCTCTCTCTCCTTACCAGCTTCCGCAGTGTCCTCATCCGCTCCCGCGCGTCCTCAATGCGGTTGGCCTCGATGAAGTCGTTGTATTTGTCTAGAACACAGCGGAGACTCTTTAGAGAGGTGGTGGCAGCGCCTTCCCCTGTTCTCCGGGCCAAGGGCCCTGCTGGAAGGGCTGTGTTTTGAACTCCAGTTGGGGGCTCCACAGCCTCTTGCATATGTGAATACACCCACCACAGCTGTACCCACCACAGCTGCACTCGGGTGTGCATCTGACCTGGGGAGGCCCAGGTGTGTTCATTTGGGAGGCGATACGATCTGAGCTGCATGCTGACCCCAGAAAAGGGGTCCCTGCCCCCATCGCCAGGACATGGACACCAAGGTATAGCAGGTCAGAAGAGAAGGACACCTGGAGAGGAGGAGGGGCTTCAGACAGCCTCCACCAAGGATTCCCCCAACTCCCTTCAGAACAAGTCCACGGGGACCTTTGAAAACTGGAAGATGATAAGCCTGTTCTGAAATTCATCTGGATGAGCTAATGCACAAAGACAGCCAGGAATAGTTTTTAAAGAAAGAGTAATGTGGGAGGATCTGCCCCACCAGAGACTGAAACATCCCGAATGGCTGGCACAGCAGAAAAGGCAGAGCAATGTTAAGGCTAGAAAGGGGGGAAGCGGGCCATGTGGATATTTACTATATGATAAAGGCGGCACTTCCAATCAGGGGGAAGGATGGGGGCCTCAAAAGATGTCCCCGGGACAAATGGCTACCGTCTGGGGGGGATCATTTCTAGCTCACAATACACAAAAGCAGTCACACGGCAGAGTCAAATGTGAAAATTATAAAAGCACTGGGGAAAAAATAAAATATTTTCGTAATCCTAAGGCCATCCTAAACATGAGATGCAGAATCCATGAAGAAAAGATGAACAGCTTTGGTCATATTTTAAACAATTGTTTTCAGCCAGGCACAGTGGCTCATGTCTGTAATCCCAGCACTTTGGAAGGCCGAGGCGCATCAGCTGATCACTTGAGGTCAGGGATTAAAGACCAGCCTGGCCAATGTGGCAAAACCCCATCTTTACTAAAAATATAAAAATTAGCTGGGTGTAGTGGTAGGCGTCTGTCTACTTGGGAGGCTGAGACAGGAGAATGGCTTGAACCCGGGAGGCAGAGGTTGCCGTGAGCCGAGATCGCACCACTGCACTCCAGCCTGGGTGACAGAGTGAGATCTCAAAAAATAAATAAAATTAAATAAAAATAAAAGTAAAAATTGTTAGGCAGGGCGTGGTGGCTCACGCCTATAATCCCAGCACTTTGGGAGGTCAAGGAGGGTAGATCACCTGAGGTCAGGAGTTCGAGACCAGCCTGGCCAACATGGTGAAACCCCGTCTCTACTAAAAATACAAAAATTAGCTGGGCGTGATGGTGGGCACCTGTAATCCCAGCTCTTTGGGAGACTGAGGCAGAAGAATCGCTTGAACCCAGGAGGCAGAGGTTGCAGTGAGCTGAGATCGTACCATTGCATCCAGCCCAGGTGACAAGAGTGAAACTCCGTCTCAAAAAGAAAAGAAAAATGTGTTTTCAGTTTCCATACTGCAAAGTGAAAAGGCAAATGGCAGGCCAAAGCAAATATTTGCAAAAACTAACAAAGGGTTAATATGTGTAATACACAAAGAGCTTGTCTCCCACAATCAATCAACATGAGAAAAAGATAACCCAACAGAAAAATGGGCACACGGTCTGATCAAGCGATTGCAGAGAAAATAGAAACAGCCAGTATAGTAATGAAAAAAGATTTAATCTCCCTAGTAATGAGGGCAATGAAAATAAAAACAATAATGAGATACCATTTCCCTTATCTGATTAGCAAAAGTTTAAAATACTAGTAATATTCAAAGCTGTCTGGGTGAGGTGGCTCATGCCTATAATCCCAGCACTTTGGGAGGCCGAGGCGGGAGGATCACTTTAGACCAGGAGCTGAAGACCAGCCTGAGCAACGTAGTGAGACCCTGCCTCTACCAAAAAAAAAAGTTTTTTTAATTAGCTGAGTGTGGTGGTGCAAACCTGCAGTCCCAGCTACTCAGGAGGCTGAGATGGGAGGATCACTTGACCCCAGGAGGTTGAGGCTGCAGTGAGCCATGATTGTGCCACTGCATTCCAGTCTGGGCAACAGAGCGAGATCCTGTGTCAAACAATAGTATTTTTATTTTTACTTTATTTTATTTATTTATTTATTTTGAGATGGAGTCTTGCTCTGTCACCTAGGCTGAAGTGGAGTGGTATAATCTTGGCTCACTGCAACCTCTGCCTCCCGGGTTCAAGCAATTCTCCTGTCTCAGCCTCCCTAGTAGCTGGGACTACAGGTGCCCAACACCACACCCGGCTAATTTTTGTATTTTTAGTAGAGACGGGGTTTCAACACAGTCAGGCTGGTCTTGAACTCCTGACCTCAGGTGATCTACCCACCTCAGTCTTCCAAAGTGCTGGGATTACAGAGGTAAGCCACCGTGCCTGGCCTTTAAATAACAATAATAGTTATAATATCCAATGCTAACGGGGATGTGGAGAGACAGACTCCTACATTGTTAGTGGGAGTCTAAACCAGGGCCTCTTTCTCAGAATGCAATTGACGTTAGCTCTCAGAAAGATTCACCAGGACTTTGATCGAGCAATTATACATCTAAGAATCTCCTTGGAGAGCACAGATCCAGGCGTGCAAGGACTTATTCAAGGAAAGCCATTGCAACAGGTTGTGTAATAGCAAACATTGGAAGACAACCTAAATATCCATCAATAGAGGAGTACTTAAAGAAATTGTAGTCTATTCAAGCCATGAAATTCTATGTGACTGATTTAAAACAAGAATGAGGCAGAGCGCTCTGCACTAACACGAATGAATCTCAGAATTACAACTCACTTTTGTTAAAAACAACTCAACCAGTGGTGTGCTGGAGCCCGCTCACACTGGCTCCTGAGAGCGACCGTGTGCCTCCCTTCCCAATTCCATGTTGGTGACATCACGTTGGTGGCTCGAAATAAACCATGGTAGTGGTATTTGCACCATGGAAGCTGGAAAACGCTAGGCATTAGGGTTTTTTTCCCCCAGAGATAGATGTTAAACATCTGCCAGCACACCCCTGAACCCACCCAACTCCAAACTCCACGCATGCATGTGTGTATCTCCGCCACGCATACAAGAAGAGGGCCAGGAGAGAAACACAACAGACTGTGAATAAGCAGCTCAGCAAACGGCCAAAGCTTAGCTCTGGAGCCCGACGCCTGCAGTGGAATCCTGGCTCTGCCATTTATAACCTGTGTGACCTTGGGCAAGGCATTAAACCTCTCTGAGCCTCAGTTTCCTCATCTGTAGAAGGAAGACAATAGCACCTTCCTCATGGACTTGCTGTAGGGAGTTGTGCTTGGCACACACTAATGCTCAGAAAGTGTTAGCCACAACCTCCCGTGAAAGGGAGCAGGAGATTCACAGCGTCCTGTGCTGTTTTCTTTATTCACATCTGTACAATCTATGTTTGGTTTTTTTTTTACATGCTTTTGTGTTTTTTGTGTTTTTTTTCTTTTTTAAAAAAGCCAGTATGGTGGCTCATGCCTATAATCCCCGCATTTTGGGAGGCTGGTGCAGGCAGGCGGATTGCTTGAGCCCAGGCCTAGGAGTTCAAGCCCAGTCTGAGCAACATAGTGATAAACACCCCCATCTCTTAAAAAAAAAAAAAAAAACTTTTAAATTAGCTGGGTGAGGTGGTGTTCACCTGTTGTCCCAGCTACTCAGGTGGCTGAGGTGGGAGGATCGCTTGAGCCCAGTAACTTGAGGCTGCAATGAGCGGAGATTGCGCCACTGCACTGCAGCCTGGGCAACACAGCAACACTGTCTCCAAAAAAAGAGTAAAACCAACAAACCAAATCTAAAAGTAGGGGTCAGGGTGCGGCACAGACTGGTGTCCCCTCCCCACCCCCACTTTCACCTCCTACTCACCATCAGTGAAAAGAGGCTCGGGCAGCTTTCGGAAGAAGGACTTGAGCAGGCTGCTGATCACATTGAGGTCTTGCCAGCGCTGGGGGAGGGGTCAGATGTCAGGCCACAGGCAGGCCCAGCCCGATGCCCATGCCTTCATGATCATTCACCCCAGAGCCCAATCAAGCCCACCAGGCCCTCCCTGGGACCCACTTAGACCAAGCTTTCTACTCATCAGGGTGGTGGAAGCAGAACTGAGACCCCAGCGAGGTCCTGTGCCCACACTCACACTTGGCCCCAGCCCCTCCTTGCTCCTGCCAGCCTGTGGGCTCCAACACCTCCCCATCCACAGAAAGTCCCAGGCACTGTGGGGACACGGTGAGTGGCAGTTGCCGCCTCCACTGGGCACCGTTTAAGCATGTGTGACCCAGCAGTCATTCATGCCGGCTCCTTCCTGTCTTGGGGCCCTCTGCATGTGCTGGTTCTCTCAACCAGAACTTTCCTCCCTGCCTCCACATGACTGGCTCCTCATCCACGCCTAAAAGTCGCTCTTCAGAAAGGCCTTCTCTGACCCTCATAGCTAAAGCAGCCACCTTCACCACTGCCTTGTTACCTGCACCCCAGCCCTGACTTTGTTTCCTTCGTGGCACTTAACCCAGTTTGTCATTATCTTCTGCTTTTGTTTCCGTGTCCATGTCTGTCTCCCCGCAGGACTGTAAGCTCCAGGAGGAGCCAGGATCCCGTCTGTCTCATTTCCCACTGTGCTCCTATCACCTAGCTAGGACAGTTAACCTGGTACTTACATGGCCCTAAATCAGTAGTTCTAACAGAAGGAGGCAATTTTGTCCCCAAAACTCCCACTCCACCCCCAGAAGACATTTGACAATGTCTGGAGCCATTTTGATTTTCCCAACTGGGAGGTGCCACTTGTGTCTAGTAGATAGAGGCCAGGGATGATGCCAAATTTCCTCCAATGCACAGGGAAACCCCACACAACAAATAATTGTTCTTCCCAAAATGTCCACTGAGGTTAAGAAACCCTACTCCAAAATAAATGGTGGTTGAGTACAAGAACGAACGGCCGGGTCGTTGTCCCTTCCGTCCACCAGGGGGCACCATCACCCCACAATGCAACCAAGTCAGGCACAGCCGCCTCACTGGGAACGGCTCAGAATAACTCAGGCCCAGAAAGCCACCTAATACCCCCAACAAAGAGACACAGCACAGCAGTACACACACTCAATACAATGGATCCTTAGCTTAATGCCAGACAATCCCATAAACAATACACTTCCCGCAGGCTCACCAGGGGTTAGATTCGTCCCCCACTACACTTACTCCCAGCACCACCCACAACAAATGATGCAATGATACCCAAGACAAAACAACACACCCAGTATACCTGGCACGCCCCCATCTGGCCCTGGCTTGGACCAGCTGCCTGCCAGCATGGCCTCCTCGCCCCTGGCTGAGGCCAAGCTGACCACACACCCACACACACCCAGTGCGGCTCCTGCCCACCCAACTCCGTTACCTCCTGGCCCTCAGGTGTGGGTTCCTCTCATCTCCCAGCTGCCAAACCCAAGGCCCTGGCCAGTGCTTCTTGGCTCCTCCAGAGTGAAGTGTCTGCCCTCACCCCAGCCTCACAGGCGGCCCTCTCCTTCTGCCCCACTCAGAGCGTGGCCCCTGCTGTTCTGCTGCCCACCCTTGGTTATCCCATGCCCCAGCTGCAGCAGGACCCATGCCACTCTCTAGTCCATGCTCAGTCTAGTACCTGTTTTATGTCCTCACCCCATGCAGGGGACTTTCCACACCCCAAATCCAATGGAGCCACTCCCTGAGACGGCCCCTCCCTTCCGCCTCTCCTCACGCTGCCCTATTCTCTGGTTTCTGCCAGGGGAAGATACCACCAGCCCCAGCTCAAATATGCAGCTCTTCCTCGCCCCTCCTTCCTCCCTCTCTTGCAGCCAACTCTTAGGGTTGCTCCCAACCCCTTCCCCCAGGACCACCAAGTCCTCCTGACCCTTAGCGCTTCCATAGATCAGTGACTTCTCCCCAGGCCCCTGCCCTCTCCATTTGTATCCATCGGGCATGAGCAGCAGCATTACTCTTTCTTGAACTTTGCTCTCACGATGCCTCCCCAGCTTAAGAACCATCAAAAGCTCCCTACTGTCCATCAGATCAAGGTCGAAGCCTTCAGTGAAGCCATCAAATGCCCTCTCTCTCCCCCCGGGGCCTCACCCTCCCCACCTCCAAGCCCAGGAGGTAGATCCACTCTCTGTCCTAACCCTCAAACCCTCCCCGGCCCTCACTGGGGTTTTGGAAAATGCCATCGTCTCACACCCAACAGCCTTCCTGTCCACCTGCCCCCTCCTATTCCTTCCTCCAACACTCAAACTCTCGAGCCACCACCTGCTCCAGCCTGAGCACCCTCTCCTTCCTCATCACAGTGTGGTCCCTGATGAGAGATCATCTTTTTCTCTTGTCTGCAATTTCACACACACTTGTCTCAGCTCCTCATTCTCCAAGGACAGGAAGACTCGTGCATTCCATGAGCCTTCACGTGTGTGACTCATGGGACATCGCTGCTCACATTCATGGTTTTCCAAAATATCTTTTTTACCAGAGCCCCTTTGGGCAAATAAAATTGTACATGAAAACCCAGTACAACAGACAGGGCAAGGCAGGGTCGCTCTAGCAAGGATAGGGGTCCTGACCTGCCCCTGGCCTCCCAAGGCCCCTCTGGGGAACCCTAGGACTCTGGGGAACACTATTTGAGAATCGCCGGCCCTTCTGGACACACTTAAGTGTGATTGCAGATCCCTTCACAGGCTGGTCTCATCTCGCCTGATCAGCCACTTCTCTTTCCATGTTGCAGCCACCCAAATTGCTGGCCATTCTAGAAAACATCATAGATTCCCCTTTTTCTAAGCCGGCACTTTGTAAACCATGGTCTGTAGGCAATATCCAGCCAGAGCCTGCTTTTGGATGGCCCTTGAGCTACGAATGGTTTTTACATTGTTAAAGTATTAGGAAGAGGAGGAGGAGGAAGAGAAGGGGGAAAGGCAACAGAGCAAACTACAGCAGAAAATGTATACTCTCTGCCCCCTACAGAGAAAGCTGGTTGACTCCTGGCAAACTTTCTGCACCTACACCACTGCGCAGGCCGTTCTGCTGCCTGATGCCCTTACCTGGCTTTCACCGGCTTTTGTTTAACTCTACTCATCCTAAACAACCAGACAAAACTGCTGTCTGTGAGCCTCTGCCTCAGAGCTCCCCAGGCCATGACTGCATTTACTTGTTCAGCTTCAGCCTGGGGTGATGCCCATCCCTGGGCTGGCCAGCAGGGGCAGGTCCCATCTTGCCCATCTTGGTGTTCTGGACCAATGCCAGGCATGTCACAGGGCACAATGCATGCAACACAATAGACCACAGAACTCTCCAAGTGGAGCACCACCCACACACCATCTCGGCCCCCCTTCCACAGACCCCCCAGCTTCACCCACCTCATCCTGCAGGTTGATGTCACCAGGCCCTCGGTTGAGTTGCTCCTGCAGGCTGGACACCACTGCATTGTTGCCGGGTACTCGGTAAATGCCTGTGGACTCCAGCCCTCGTGCCTCCACAATGCGACAGCATGCAGCCACGATTAAGGGGACGCGCTGGGGACACAGCAGAGGGGTGTTAGGTGGGACAGGGGCCAGAGGAGCTGGGGAGGCCAAGATGGGGACAGTGCAAGGGCCAGAGCTGCTGCCAGGAACCCTTGGGGGGAACAAAAGGCCCTTGCTGCCTCCAGTCTGGGAATGAGAAATGACACCAAAGCCTCGCCATGGTCTGAGAAGGAGCCGGGCTCAGCCTCAGCCCTGCTGCTCCCTCCCTAGGAGGCCCGGGGCAGGCGGGGGCCTTCCCGTCTCTAGGCTGTTTTCCCAGCTGTGTTTGTACAATGAGGTGGAGAGCTGGTTCCATGTCCCTTGCTGCTGTGACCCTCTGTGCCTCGGTCTCCCCCTGCCGGGCCTGCCCTGGTGTGTGGCAGAGACCCACCTGGTTCTCCGTGGCTGGCTGGCACTCCTCCAGCCTGACCCCAAACGCCCTTGGCGCAGCCTTCTTATTTTTTTTTATGATGTTGATGCCCCAGGGGGTTTTGGGGGCTGCAGCACTGTCATCTGAAGTGGGGGAGACAGAGAGAGCCAGAATGAGCCAGGGTGCCCAGGAGGGTCACACACATTCACTGCCACATTCACACATTTGGACGTATGGGGACTCCCTCAGAGAAGCAACCAGATGTCCAGGGCTAATGGGACACTGTATGGCAAGAGAGAAGGCCTGAAACGGAGGATGCTTACCCCAAGAGGCCCAGAGCAAGGCAAGGACTTCCGTGTGGCCTCATGGGCCAAAACTATAAGGCGGAAGCAGTAGAACTTTATTTCTTTAGAGACAGGGTGTAGTGCAGTGGTATGATCATAGCTCAATGCAGCCTCAAATTCCTGGGCTCAAGCAATCTTCCCTCCTCAGCCTCCTGAGTGGCTGGGACTATAAGCTCATACCACCATACCTGGCTAATTAAAAAAAATTTTTTTTGGCTGGGCACAGTGGCTTATGCTTGTAATCCCAGCACTTTGGGAGGCTGAGGCAGGTGGATCACATGAGGCCAGGAGTTCAAGACCAGCCTGGCCAACATGGCAAAACCCTGTTTCTACTAAAAATACAAAAATTAGCCAGGCATGGTGGTGCATGCCTGTAATCCCAGCTACTGGGGGGCTGAGGCACAAGAATCGCTTGAACGCAAGAGGTGGAGGTTGCAATGAGCTGAGATCATACCACTGCACTCCAGCCTGAGTGACAGAAAGACACTCTATCTCTAAATAAATAAATAAAATAAAAATAAAATATTTTCTAGGGATAGGGTTTTGCTATGTTGCCCAGGCTGGTCTCAAACTCCTGGCCTCAAGCAATCCTCCAGCCTCAGCCTCCCAAAATGCTGGGATTATAGGTGTCAGCCACCATACCTGCTGGCCCAAGGGAACAACTTTCTTCTTTTTTTTTTTTTTGAGACAGGGTCTCACTCTGTCACCCAGGCTGGAGTGCAGTAGTGTGATCTCGGCTCACTGCAACCTCCACCTCCCAGGCTCAAGTGTTTCTCATGTCTCGGCCTCCCAAGTAGCTGGGATTACAAGTGCCCACCACCACGCTCGGGTATTTTTTTTGTATTTTTAGTAGAGTTGGGGTTTTGCCATGTTGGCCAGGCTGGTCTTGAACTCCTGACCTCAGGTGATCCACCTGCCTTGGCCTCCCAAAGTGCTGGGATTACAGGTGTGAGCCACCGTGGCCAGCCAGGTAAGAACTTTCTAACAGTCAAAGGTGAGTGAATATGGGAAAGGTTGCTCTTGGAAAGGGTAGGCCTCTTATCCCTGAAGAGACACCAGCAGAGATTAGAGGACCACCCAGCAGGGATGTCAGGGAGGGGAATCAGGCTCCAGGCCCTTCCACCCCGAGACCCTGAGAGCCCCCAGACCCTCACAGGCATGCACACCCAGACAGACATAGCGGGTAACCCTGGCACACACTCAGGCACACACAAGTAGACACAGCCCAACACACACACATGCCCTCCCCTCCCCATGCTCCCTGCCCCCACACACCACCCTGTCTCAGTGACCACCTTCCTACCCTTGCTCCCTGCGGGCAGGTCCTGAGTCCTGAGGCCACGTGCCACACTCTGCTTGAGGAACTCAGACTTGAGGCCCCCCAGGCCACGAGAGCCTTTGGGGGAGGAATCAGCTTTGGGCCCAGAGCTATGGCTGTGCAGGAAAAAGGGGGAGAGGAGAGGTCTTCATTTGGGGTGGCCAAGCAGGCCACCCACCCTGGCCTCCCGCCCCTCAGGACCTCCCTTCCACCCTAAGGCAATGCCTCCATGCCTAACTGCAGCCTGGAGACCCTGGATCCCCCTTCCCCCAGTAGAGGGCGGCCCTGGAGGTGGGCCAGGAAGACATCCTTTGCCTTCAGCCACCCACCACCCCCACGGAGGGGACTGCTCCACGAGGGCTGGGCCTCACCTCACTTTGCGGTAATCATTAAGCTTCTTGCTGATCAGAGCTTGGTTGGCACAGCCGGGGTCCTGAAGCAGGAGAGGAGAGAGTGGACCGCGTCAGTGCCCACAGCCAGCCCACCCCAGGGCTCATCCCTGGCCCTGCTTCCCCTCTCGTCCACCTGCCAGGTGGACAGCCCAGACCCTGGAGTGAGAAAGACCAGGCCCGGACTCCCCAGCACCCTCTCACCAGCTGAGGCCTTGGGGAAGCCTCTTAGCCTCTCTGAGCCTCAGTCTCCTTGGTAATAAACATGGGGGGGCTAACAGGGAAGGCTTGGGGCCGGGTGCAGAATCATGCAGCACTCGCCACTATCCTGGCAGACGCTGAGCAGGCATGGAGGAGGTCCCCCAGGAGGGGCTGCTACTGCCATAGTGATGGTGACTTGGGACCACCCTGACCACGCCTTGTTGGGGACAGTCAAGCCAGGCCCCCAGAGGAAGAGGCCCAAATTCCAGGTGCCTTCCTCCCTGCAGTGGGGAAAGCTGTTCCCGGGAGAGCAGAGTGTGGTGGATGTGTCCTCAGCAAGAGGCCATGCACTACTGCCCCCTCCCACAGCCAGAGCGGGCCCAAGCCCACTGCCCTCTTGGCAGAGATCCCAGGCCCGGGACAGCCACATGACTTTGTGTGGGTGTCTCAAGGCACTTCTGTGCAGGTTCCTGGCCAAATAAGTAAACAGGGAGGAATCCCTACTCAGGCCCCTGGAGTGCAGCTATGGCTGACCGCAAGGGGCGCCATTAAAAAAAAATTCTTCGGCTGGCGCAGTGGCTCATGCCTGTAATCCCAGCACTTTGGGAGGCTGAGGCGGGAGGATCATGAGGTCAGGAGATCAAGACCATCTTGACTAACACAGTGAAACCCCGTCTCTATTAAAAAAAATTAGCTGGGCATGGTGGCACGTGCCTGTAGTCCCAGCTACTTGGGAGGCTGAGGCAGGAGAATCATTTGAACCTGGGAGGCAGAGGTTGCAGTGAGCCGAGATCACGCCATTGCACAGCCTGGGCGACAGAGCGAGACTCCGTCTCGGGAAAAAAAAAAAAAAAAAAAAAAATCTCCCCAAATCCCTGCCGAGGCCATTGGCTCCACCCCTGCCCACCTGTGGCCAAAGGCCAAGCCCCTCGGCCTCCTCACAAGGTCAATGTGCTCATTCCCCTGCAGATAAGCCAGCAGATAGGCCAGCCCAGTGCAGTTCTGGTGCCGGGATACTCATGCCCTAACACACTCCATAGGAGGCCCCTGCCTTCCTCGCCTCCTGAGAAAAGCTGAGACTGGCCTGGAGCTGACCACTCCACGCCAGAGCCTGCTCAAGGCGATCCTAACACAGTCATAATAATCCCTGTCATCATTAGGGTCGGTCAGGATGGTGACTGCCAGTCCCCACACCCGAGGACACCAGGTCCTCCGTGAGCCCTGCCCGTGCACCCTCCTCACTCCGAAACCTAGGGGGACACAATTGCGAGGTGCACTCCTGTCAGACCCCCGTTCTAGCAGAGGGAAGTGAGGCTCAGAGCGGACATCCCAGTTCCACAGCCGGTGAGAGGCCACTCCGCCCGCCCTCTGTGGCTCCTGGGCTGGCCGGGCCCTCACCTCGCCCTCGGCCCTGCTGTTCTCCCGGATCGCTCTGATCCAGCCCAGCATGTCATCCCGGTCCTCAGCCTGAAAGAGATATTCACAGAAGTCAGCGGTGGTCAGCCGGAACACGTGCCTCCTCTTGGTCTCGCTGTAGGAGATGTCCACGAGGCAGGAGCCGATGCAGACGGGCGCCGCCTCGTCCTCACCTGCGCCGGCCGCCGCAGCCCCCGCCGCCGCCGGCCCGGGCTCCCGCCGCTCCTTGCTCAGCGAGAGCGAGCGCGCCCGCAGCGCGGCGTACACCCGCTTCCACTGGCGCAGGCCGCTGCCCGCTTTCTGCAGGGAGACACGGGGTTGGGGGAGACAGGAGTGGTGAGAGGCCAGTCCTGCCCACCGCTCTCAGAGTAGCAGACAGAGGACAGCCGGGGGATGGACCCCACACTGCCTACCAGGAGCCCCCTACTCCACCCGGCTGGACCTGGGCAGCCTCCTGCCCACAGCCCACCAATGCTTTCTCAGCCCCTCACCTGCCTGGACATCCCTACCCATCACCCGCAAGCTCCCCAGCAGACCCCAACCCTTTCCCCCTCTAAACACCAGCATCAACACTCACCGGGTGGTGGCAATGCTCAGACACCCAGCATGGCCCTCCATACCTAAAATCCTCGGGAAGCCATTCCCAGCCCATGCCCCTCCCCATGCTGCCCCCCACCCCAGCAAAGCTGCTCAGAAGCTGTCCGCATTCTCAGAGGGTTGTTCTCCCCACTTTTCTGCCGCCCACCCAAGAGTTCACTTGCCCAGAAGCTCCTCTCAGGGACATCCTGAACCGCCATGTGGCCAAAGCCAGTGGCTGCTTCTCCCCCACTTGTCTTAACCCCTCAGCAGCATCTGACACAGCTAGCCCCTCCATCCCTCTCCAGATCCTGTCTCAGCACCTGAGACCCCACGTTCCCGGCTTTCTTCCTAATCCCACTGGCTCCTTCCTAGTCTTTTCTACTTCCCCTCCCCCACCCTCTACACCTGTAGTTAAACAGCCAGAAGACTCGTCCCCAGGGGACATTTGTGTGGAGGAAGCTGCAGGGTGTGCTATGGCATCTGAGGGACGCTGCTAAACATTGCACAATACACAGGACAGCCTCCCCCAACAAGGAATTATCTGGCCCAAAATGTCAGCAGAGCTGAGGGTAACAGACCCCGCCCTAAAGAAGGCGGAGCTCCAGAACTTTGTCCTGACTCTCCTCTCCTCTCCCTGCACACCGCCCTCAAGGATGTCATCTGTGCCGTGCCTTTAAACCAGGTCCATCTGCTGATGACCACTCCCGAGCCCAGCATCTCCCCCAGCCACAGCCTGGGACCCCCACCCTGCTCAGTGTCTTCATTTGCGGATCCCATGGGCACTTTGCACAATACTTGCCAGGCCATGTGATTTCTTACCATCAAACCTCTTCTCCACCCTCTACCCCCATCTTTTCCAGCCCAGTCAATCCCCCCAGTTGCCCAGAAACCTGGGAGCTACTCTTGACTCCTCCCTTTTCCTCGCCCTTGACATCCCATCCATCAGGAAGTCACAACTGTTCTGCCTCCAAAACATCCCGTCTCTGTCTTTCCTGCCACCACCCGGTCCACACCATCAACGCCTCTTGCCTGGAGGACACACAGACCTTCCCGGTCTCCACTCTTGCTCCTGCAATAATTCTCCAGCAGCAGCTGCAGCGATCATGTTGGAATGAAAAGGAAATCACATCTCTCCGCTGCTCAGGATCCTCTCAAGAGATCCCATTGCCCTCAGAATCGAATCTAAGGTCTCCTGTGGTCTGTCCCTGCCTCTCCTCAAATTCATCTTCACACCTTTCTCACTATGTCAAGCCAGGGGGCCCTTGCAGGTGAGCGAGCCAAGCCTTTCCTTTCTCAGGGCCTCTCTGCTTGCTGTTCCTTCTGCCTAAGCCCCCCTCCCTCACTTCTATATGTGACTGCTTCCTTCTTCCCCTTCAGATCTGAGCTCCATCATCACCAACATCACCTCCTCAGCGAGGCCTTCTCTGACCATATTTTTCCCTCAGTGCAGCCCCCCCTTCTGATCAGCTTGATCCTTTCCAAGAGCTTACTGCAGCCTCAGACTATCCTGGGGACAGGGAGCTTGTCCATCCTCTCATTTCCATATCCCAGGGCCTACAGCTGCATGCAAGGGCTCATCAATATTTGCTGAATAAATGAATTAATGATCCTTGGAGCACCCTGAGGGCAGGAGATCCATCTCCCATCAGACCTAGAGCTCCTCTCCACTGGCTGGTGGCTCCACATCCAGCACAGGCCTTGGCCCTCCGAACAAACCAGGCAAGAAGACCCCGTGGCTGGCAGATGGGCACAGCCCACATCTGGCCTCCACCATCGTGTGGATCCTGAGCTGTGAGCCCTGCTCATCACAGAACTGCTGGACGGGGACAGGGATATTCAGAGTAGGAGATAGCAGAGCCCTCCAGGGAGAAAGTTAATGTGACAGTGAGGTGGTGACAAGGGTACCTCTTTGAGGCTAAACCAGCGGGATGACCTGGGACAAGTCAACCGTGCTCCCAGGCCTCAGTGTCTCCAGTTGGTAAATAAGTAAGGTAGTTGGTCACCAAGGCTGCATGCAGCTCCCATGCTGGGGCTGAGGCTGCGGGGACAAGTCACTGTCCCTTTCCCTCCTCTGTCTGACAGTCCATGTCTCTGAAAGAGGCTGGGGCTGGGAGGGAGCACGGAGAGGGTGCCCACGGCCTGGGTGGACGAAGGGCCTGAGGCTGACTTGAAGACTCTCCTCCAATGTCCAAGCCACAGCACCAAGGCAGCGAGCGACATCGGGTTTTGGCCAGCAAGGGAGTGGAGGCATGGTCCTCCAGAACTGGTCAGTGAGCAGTAAGGGGCCAGCTCCTGTCCCTGAACTGGGCTCAGGGCCCCCAGGAGCTGCGGGTCAGGCTCCCCGGCAGGGGGAGCCAGCCAAGTTCGCAAGGACCCTTCCTGTGGCTCACATGTTAGACTGGAAGGGCTGGCCCGCATGTGGCTCTCCTCGCACAGTGCGCATGGCTGGTCCCTCCCTGCCTCATGGCTCCCACACCACGTGTCGCTGCCAACTTGCTGGCTCTTTTTGGTCTCTGTCAGCCTCCCCTGCCACGCTCCCCTCGCCCCCCACCCCCACTTCTCTCAAGGCTCAGCCGGGTCTCTTGCCTTTTTCCTTCAAGCTCATGCACAGAGGCACAGGTAACTGGTCGGTGCTGACAGACAAAGGCCAGGCCTCCCTCTAGTGCCACGCCCTCAGAGCCTTTGTCTCCAGGACACCTCCACTGGGGTCTGTCCCAGGGCCCTCAGACTCACACAGCCTCAGTGGAGCCCCTTGGCTTCCTCTCCCCAAACCTGCTCCTCCAGTGTGCCATTGCCAGGGAGGGTCCCACCACCCACTACCCTCCCTCAGCCCAAGCCAGGAATCCAGGAACCTTATTGCCTCCTCCTCCTTTCGTACCTCCCAGCAGCTGGCAAGACCTGGCCCTCCTTCCCCTGGAATCTCTCTCTACAGGGTCTGCTCCACCCGGCCCCACACCACCGCCTTGGTCAGGGCCCCCAGACTCACTCACCTGGACAACGGCAATGGGATTGGCTCCTCCTGTCACAGACACAACCCCAGTCTCCAGGCATCCCCAGCCCACATTTAAAACCCTAGACAGAGCCGGGCGTGGTGGCTCACGCCTGTAATCCCAGCACTTTGGGAGGCCGAGGCAGGCAGATCACTTGAGGTCACGAGTTTGAGACCAGCCTGGCCAACATAGTGAAACCCAGTCTCTACTAAACTACAAAAATTAGCCGGGCGTGGTAGCAGGCACCTGTAGTCCTAGCTACTCAGGAGGCTGAGGCTCGAGAATTGCTTGAACCCGGGGGACGGAGGTTGCAGTGAGCCAAGATCGTACCACTGCACTCCAGCCTGGGCGACACAGTGAAACTCCATCTCAAAAATAGATAAAATAAAATAAGATAGGCCAGGCATGGTGGCTCAAGCCTGTAATCCCAGCACTTTGGGAGGCCGAGACGGGCGGATCACGAGGTCAGGAGATCGAGACCATTCTGGCTAACACGGTGAAACCCTGTCTCTACTAAAAAAATACAAAAAACTAGCCGGGCATGGTGGCAGGCACCTGTAGTCCCAGCTACTCGGGAGGCTAAGGCAGAAGAATGGCATAAACCCGGGAGGCAGAGCTTGCAGTGAGCTGAGATCCGGCCACTGCACTCCAGCTTGGGCGACAGAGTGAGACTGTCTCAAAAAAAATAAATAAAACAAAACAAAACAAAACAAAACAATAAAACCCTGGACAGGCTCTTCCTGGGTATCGAGGCCCCACACTCTGGGCAGGTGCCCAGTTCCCCAGCTCATCTTCCACCTCTCACCCTGGCTCCCAGCACACCTCTCCCACCTCTCCCCAAGACCTTCTAAGGAGACATCTTCCCTGTCAGGCCCCTCCATTGTCTCCCAGTTTTGTGGCTTCTCATCCCTTTCGTGTCTCAGTCTCTGGACACCTCCCTACCCAGGTCCACCTGCCCCTGCACCCCAGTGTCATAGCAGTCTGTGCACTTGGAACCATGATGCCACATGCATTCTCTCTGCTTGACAGGAGCGACAGGAGCCCCAGGAGGGCAGGGCTGCCCTGGCTCCCTCACCACTAACTCCCCAGAACCTCCACAGAGGCTCCCAAGCAGGGAGGCCTTAGTCATTCTCCACAGAGGAGCACCAGTCCTGCCTGGACTTCACCCTCACTTAATCCACAGCAGCCCTTGGGGTAGGATAATATTGTTCCCGTCGTACAGATCAGAAAGTGGGGGCTCAGGGAAGGTAAGTGGGGTGCCCAAAGCCATGTGCTTGATATATGGCCAGACAGGAATTCAAAGTCTGTCTGCTTCAAAGCTTATGTTCTTTCCAGGGGCCCCCAAGACCTCAGAAGGCAGGGTAGAAAATTCAAATAGCAGTAAGTGGGCCAGGTACAGTAGCTCATGCCTGTAATCCCAGCACTTTGGGAGGCCGAGACAGACGGATCATTTGAGATCAGGAGTTCGAGACCAGCCTGACCAACATGGTGAAACTCTGTCTCTACTAAAACAATACCAAAAAAAAAAAAAAAATAGCCAGGTTTGGTGGTGAGTGCCTGAAGCTGGAGGCTGAAGCTGGAGAATTGCTTGAACCTGGGATGCAGAGGTTGCTGTGAGCCGAAATCGTGCCACTGCACTCCAGCCTGGGCAACACAGCGAGACTTCATCTCAAAAAAGGAAAACAAATAGCAGTAAGCAGAAGTACAGCAGCTCCAAGTGCCGGGCACTGGGTAAACCCTTTACTTAGATCATCTCATTTAATCCTTAGCAATAGGCTTATGAGCTAGGGATTACTGTTAGCTCCACTTACAGACGAGGACACTGAGTCACGGCCAGGTGACTCACCAAGGCTCTCAGAGCAATGGGTGATGCAGTCAAGAGTCAAACCCAGGTTCATCCTAATCGCCGGGAGGGAAGGCAGTGGTCCCTCCTCCCACTTCTCCAGCCCACAGCGCAGCCTGGGCCAGGGTTTGCGCCCCCTGGTTCCAGTGGCCCTGCCCTTCTCCTCTCAGGGTCCTGCTGGTTCCCTCCCAGGCCCTCCCCATCTACTCCCCGAAGCCCCCTTCGCCTCTCACCTGGATCTCCATGGTGGCTCCTAACTGGTCTTCTTGCCTCCAGCGTGGCCCCTCCCTAACTCACTCCCAGAGAGCCAAATGGACATTTTAAAGCTGTAACTCCCTTGGCAAAAGCCCCCAAGAGTTTTGGTTGCCCTTAGGATGAACACTAAGCCCTTTGCTGGCCTGCCTGCCTTCTTCTTGGGCCTTAGCTCTCCTACGGAAATCACCCCAGCCTTGCTCCTTGTTTTCCATGAGCCCCAGTGGTCATCTTCAGGATGGCCTGTCAAGCCAGGGCCACTATGGGATGATTTCGCCAGAATTCCAAGTACGACTTTATCAGATCCATCCCACAGCAAAATCCACCTCTTTTGTTAACTTCTTTTACATAAGTTCTTCAAATCCCCCTGCCAGGAAGTTCTTCCTAGCATCTAACCTCCATCCTTCATGGCACAACCTACACTGGTTCTTTCTGGCTCCAGAGGCTGTCAGGGTAGGCCTAGGAGAAGCTGGAGGGTTCAGCTTCCACCTCATTCCTCCACCCATCTTACCTTCCCCTTTTTGGTGAGAATCTGCTTATAATACAACCAGCCTTCTCTCCTGATATCACTGAAGGTTGCATCTGAGAGGTCAGAGGTTGAGTGTCGCTTAGAAGGAGCGTCAGCATCTTCAGAGGTGCCCCAGCTATCCAAGGACTGCAGGGAGACAACAGAGGACAATTTAGGGTGGCTCCCACAATGCCAGCATCTCAGGAACCCCATGGACCACTTGCGGCCGCACAGACCTGGTATATGTCTGTGCTACACCCCGATGTGCTGTGTGACCTCTTGGGCGTTGCTTGTCCTCTCTGGACCACTTGTGTTGAGGTCATGAGAAATACATAAAGGAGAAGCCAGAAAGGAGGAAAGGCTATGACCTACCAGCAGACCACATGCCTCACCACGCTAGAGGAGCCAATCCGGAGCCTCCTGTAACTTTATAGACTTAGAAGAATTAAGGAAATGGAGGAAGTGATCATGTCAATGAGGAGTTAAATAAACAGGGGAAGTGGGAACATCAACAAAGGCTGAGTGAGTGGAGCAGGTAGTCATGTCCACAAGGAGTTAAACAGAGGAAGTGACAGTGTCAACAGGACTCCAGCCGCAGAGGGTGCAAGTCAAGCGAGAGTTAAGTAAGCAGAAGAAGTGATAAGAAATAAACTAGGTACCAACATCATCGGGGTGTTCAACCAACCAATGAGACAGAGGGCTTGACGTCAAGATGGCTTTTCCAGTCCATCTATAATAAAAAACAGCCGGGGAAAGGTGCGGCGGGCATGGTGGCTTATGCCTATAATCCCAGCACTTTGGGAGGCTGAGGCGGGCAGATCACTTGAGGTCAGGAGTTCAAGACTGGCCTGGCCAACATGGTAAAACCCCATCTCTACTACAAACACAAAAATTAGCCAGGTGTGGTGGAGCATGCCTGTAATCCCAGCTACTTGGGAGGCTGAGGCACAAGAATCGGTTGAACCCAGAAGGCAGACGTTGCAGTGAGCTGAGATAGTGCCACTGCACTCTAGCCTGGGCAATAGAGTGAGATTCCATCTAAAAAAAAAAAAAAAAATCACGCATAAAAAATATATATATGATTTTAAAAACAACAATACGTCCAGGTGTGATGGCTTATGCCCGTACTCCCAGCATTTTGGGAGATGATCACTTGAGGCTGGGCGCAGTGGCTCCCACCTGTAATCCCAGCACTTTGGGAGGCGGAGGTGGGTGGATCACCTGAGGTCAGGAGTTCGAGACCAGCCTGGCCAACATGGAGAAACCCCATCTCCACTAAAAATACAAAAATTACCCGGGCATGGTGCTACATGTCTGTAATCCCAGCTGCTCAGGAGGCTGAGGCAGGAGAATAGCTTGAACCCGGGAGATGGAGGTTGCAGTGAGCAAAGATCATGCCGTTGCACTCCAGCCTGGGCAACAGAGTGAAACTCTGTCTCAAAACAAACAAACAAACAGCTGGGGCTATCACAGGCCTGATCCTACCTCCCCAAGTGCTGAGGCTGGGAACTCCACCTGTCCACCAATCTCAACCCTGTATTCCAGCCACACCTTTCCAGTGTCCACCCCCGACCCCGTCCCATGAAGACAAGACGAGATGCAAATACTGAGTGAGGGTAGTAAAGGAAACAAATGAAGCCCCAAATATAAGCTCGGGGAGCTTCTATTCTAGCTGGGAAGCCAGGCAGGGAGGAAGGGAAACACCAATTGTACATGAGGCGTGCTGAGGAGGAAAACATAGAGTAGCGAAGGGAGGCGTGAAATGTCAGTGGAGGCTGGAATTTCAGGGAAGACCTAAAAAGCCGTGAAGACAGTGGAGAAGTGAGTCATGTGGCTATGGGGGATGGGTCTGGAAAGAGGCAGTCCAGACAGAGGCCCCTGGGTGGGGCTGCGTGGTGTCATTCAGGGATGCTAGGGCCCACAGAAGAGGGCGAGTCCCGCGGTGGACACGAGGGTGAGGGGTGCAGGGAGGAGGGGGAAGGCAGGAGCTGGAGCAGGAACCCCCATGCCAAGGCTGTGGCCCCACCTCCCCAACACCCTCTCTCCCCGCACCCTCGCTCCTGTGCACACACACACTTGCAGCTCACCCCGTCGGTGAAGAAGCTCCGGAGCATCCGCAGGCTGGGTATGCGGTTTGGCAGGCGCCTGGGAAGCGAGGGTCAAGGGTGAGGGATGTGGGCAGCAGAGCTGGGACCTCACTATCTCGTCACCCACCAAAACCCAAGGCCCAGAGGCCTTCCAGTAGGGGAGGCACACTGTCCCCTGCATAGAGGACCCCAGGGCCAAGAGCCCTGCCCCAGAGCAGCTGGCCAGGGTGGCTGTGGCCACCCCACCCCATGTCCAGACAGCGCCTCACCGCAGAACTCGGCCCTCGTCGCGGAAGGTGTTGAGCCCATCATCGCAGGACTTGGAGCGCTCCGTGGTGATGGCCAGCAGGTAGGAGGAGCGGCGGCCAGCCTTGATGCTACCTGCAAAGCCACCCGTGTCGGGCCTCAGGGTCAGTGGGGCAGCAGGTCAGGGGTTTCCCAGAGCCCTCCCTTCTGGGCAGGGGCAGGAGGTGACTCTCCCAAGGGGCCCCAGGAGGAGCAGAAACCAGAGGAAGAGGCCAGACATCAAGCAGCAGGCCCAACAGAAATCCCTGGGACTGGGCAGCGGGGGAGAGGGTGGGGCTGGGGGTGTGGGGAGTGCTCACTGCAGTCCTGCGAGTAATGGCGTCCGAGGGTGAAGGTGAAGGTCGGGGAGGATGGGCTGGTGCCCAGGACAGGGGCCGAGTTCATGGCACTGGAGACCACAGCAGAGGCAGGGACATGCTTGGCTTGGAGGTCAATGCTGGGGCTGGTGGGCTCATCTGTGCACGTGAAGGGAGAGAGGTGTGAAGGCGGCAGAGAGCGGAGCCTGCCTGCCCCACCCCAGCCTTGCCAGCCCCTGTGCCACTCGCCTCCAGGCTCAAACACATCTCAAAGGGTCCTGCTGGCAACATGCCCACTGCCAAGCGTGACTGGCCCACTGTCCAGACTGTGGCCGTGGAATCCTTCCCCTCAGGAGTGGGGCTGAGCCACCCTCCTTAGACCAGGCTCTTGAGGACAGAGCCAATATTCCCCCATCAGACTGGGAGCCTCTTGAGGGCAGGAACAGTGTCTCCACCATCAGACTGAGGGCACTCAGAAAGAATGAACTGTGTCTCCTCTCTCAGACCAAGAGCCTTCTGAGGGCAGGGGCAGTGTCTTCCCCATCAGACTGAGAGCTTCCTAAGGTAAGGGCTCCCCCATCAGTTGGGGCTCCTCAAGGGGAGAGATTACATCTCCCCCTCAGACAGAGTGTGCTCTGGAAGAAGAGACTGCCTCTCCTGGCCACAGCCTAGAGCCTTCCTTACTCACAGAAGGGGCTGTGTCTCTGCTCTACTGAAGGCTGGCTGGGGGAGCCAGGGCTGTGTCTTCCCCCCGCCCCAGGCCTCCGCCCTCTCACTGTCTGGTAGGGTGAGCTCACCTCCCATCTCCCGCCATCCCTCTCCATTACCCTGCATCTTGCTCTTTCTCCCTAGCCCCGTCTATCCTGCTCCCTCCTGGGCGTCTCATATTCAACAGTCCTGAACTTTCTCCCCCTCTCACTCCCAACACGGGGATGAGGCACCATCTCCAAGACTGGCCAGAAACCTGGGCATCACCCAGCCGCTCTACTCTCTTGCCTCTCCCTCTCCTGCATCCAGTCGAAGGCAAGGCAAGCCTTAGAGGGTTCCCAATGCTTTCAAAAGCCAACCCCAGTGACTGATGAGACCCTTGGGCTTGAAAGGGTCCTTACAACCCAGAAGGGGGGTCCTGCCTCTCACTTAAGGGTCTTTGCATATTATATTTCCTCTCCTTGAATATTCTTCCCCTGATGAACTCTTTCTCATCCTTCAAGTCTTAGCCCAAATGTCCTTTCTCCAAGATTCTCACCACAGCCCTTCTCCGAGCCCTTCTCCTTAAGCTCCCTGTCTCACCACATGCCCATCCCAACGGATTGTTCCTGCCTGTCCACCACCCTCTGCTGGACCATCCAGTCCAGGAGAACATGGAGCCACACACAGGGCCTAACACAAATATCTGGTGAGTGGATGGAGGGATGGAGGGTGGATGGAAGGGACAAAGAGGGAAAGATACAAAGGGAGGATGGAAGGAAGAGTCGAAAGAAAGAAAGATGGATGAATGGTTGGAAGAAAGGATGGAACAAATGAATGAACAAAAGAAGGTGAGAGAGAAGAAAATAAAGAAGGAAGAATAGATGGATGGATGGATGAATGGATGGATGGAACAAATGAATGAACAAAGGAGGGGGAGGGGAAGGAAAGAAGGAAGGAAGAACAGATGATGGATGGATGGATGGATGGATGGATGGATGGATGGATGGAGAGAGGAAGAAAAGAGTGTATGGAAAGATGCTGGAAGGATAAATGAATGAGAGGTAGGATAGAAGAAAGGATGACAGAGAACAGAAGGAAAGATGGAAGAATAGATGGATGGATGGATGAACAGATGAATGAATTGACAGAGAAAAAAGATGATCCCACTAGCACCCAGCCGAGTTCTGCCCATGATAGACAGGCAGATGGGGTACAGCAGGACACAGAAAGCCAACAGCCAAGTCCCCCAGGACAGCCACATGTGCCATCACTCACCAATAAAGGGGATGGAAGCCAGAGAGTCTTCAGTGGCGGCCAAAGGGGCCACCTTCCTGCCCAGGCGTTCCCCTCGCCCATTGGCCTCTGGCTCTGGGGACTCGTCACCAAATCCAAGGTTCATCTGTCTTGCGGGGGTCAGCTGAACCTTGCGGCCCGTCGGGGGCTTCTGCCTCAGGACCACCTCATCGCGGCGATCCTCCACAGGAGGCTCCAGGGCCCGGGTGCTGGGTTCCGGCCGTACAGCCCTGGGTGGCTCAGAGGCCTCTGGTGGGAACGGTGCAGGTGACTGGGCCAGGTTGAAGGTAGGCAGCCCCCCAAAGGGTGAGTCCCGGAAGGAGAGTGCATGCAGGAGGCCGGTCCGGCGCTGGAATGATGGGCTGTAGCTCCGGTAGCCGATGTACCCGAGGTCATCCAGGCCCTGCAGGCCAGGCGGGGGCGGGGCCTGGCGCCCTGGCAGGTCCCGAGTTGGGCAGACGGGGGTGCGGGCAGACGAACGCTGGGAAGCCCAGCCACACCGCTCAAAGCGGGGTGACACCAGGGCCCCCGGCCCCAGTGCCTCGGCAGAACGGGTGGCCCGGCTCAAGTAGTCATCTGAGCGAGCTCGGTGCCAGCCCTCCTGGCCCAGCTGGCTCAAGGCATCCTGGGAGGTGGAGCAGGGCCACGGGCGGGGGGCAGCCACCTCCTCCAACCGGTCCTGGGAGGCGCTGCGGGCCCGGGGGGCCATGGCTGGGCACCGTCTCTCCCCCGCCCTGCGGGGTACCTGGTTTGACAGCCAGTGTGACAAGGCCTGCTGGCACTCCAGTCTGCTGGGGGGCACCCGGCTGCCAGGCTCCGGGAAGGCACGGGGCGTCCGGGGCTCTGAGGTGAGGTGGGGGAAGGCACCAGGGCTGGGGCGGGGCTGGCTCATCCCCAAGGAAGAGTTGTCTGGGTGGGCACGGGCAGCAGGTGGCACGCAGAGCCCCGGGTCACTCCAGGCAGCAGGACTCCGGGGGTCACTGGGCAGTGCTGAGGTGGGCTCAGGCACCATAGTGGCCCTGGTGGAGGCCCGGGCCGGAGGGGCGTAGGTCTTGCGGGGGTAGCAGATGGGGGGTGGCTCTGGGATGCTGCGGGCCTCTCCAGAATACGGCTCGTTCCCTTTCAGGTAGGCATCCTGGGAGTAGGCCTGGCCGGAGACACAGACAGATGAGCGGGGCCAGACAAGTCCCACGGGGTAGGGGCATGGCAGCCCGAGGAGGTCAAGGAGCCCAGGAGGGGAATGAAGGGAGAGGACCAAGCGGTGGGGGGAACGAGGGGGCGGCACAAGTGGGTGGGGGTGGAAGGGCATGTCCAGGGAGAGAACAAAGAAGAAGCAAGAAGCCTTTGAGACACGAGCAAACTCCAGCAAAAGTGGGATTTCGCTAAGACTATGACAAGGACTGCCTTAGCCACAAACATTCCAGCATCTGTTTCCTGGGGTCCTCCCCCAGTCCTGGCCTCCACCGCCTGCCTGCGCCTTATGTCCACCAATGCCCAGAGCTCCTCGGGTGGAGCCGGGAAACCCCACAGAGACCAGTCAAGGTGGCAGATGAGAGAAGAAAGCCGGCTAGGGGTGTGTCCGGGTGGGGCAGAGTCTGGCAGAGCCCAGCTGTCCCTCCATCCCCGGGAATGGGGAGCTGGCTCCTGAGCCACAGGGGTGAGGAGGAGTTTGCCCACCTCCTGCCAGGCTTGAAGGAAGGGCCTTGAGCCACCTTCTGCCACCCCTGGGCCTGGAATTTGGCACTGGGAGCTGAGGCTGACGCTGCATTGCTAAGGAGTGACAGGGCCAGCGCCCAGGCCCAGCCAAAAAAGGAGTCAGCTCCCAGGGACAGCGGCCTTGTGGCCTGGGCCCAGCCTGGCCCCTGCTGAGGTGTCCAGGAGCCTAACTCAGGCCAAAGAACCAAAGGGTGGGAGGGTAAAACCAAACAGACACACACACCAACTACGAGGAGACACCGGAAGATACACACCCAGAGACACACTCACACACACACACAGTAAAACACAATGAAACACACACAAATAACTACACCTCCAGTCCCAGGCACAAACATCATGTGATGAGGACAAGCTAAACCACACCCCCGCACACTCAGCCCCTCCAGCTGGCACAGGGGCCAGCACACACATACCTCTCCCTCCTGCCATCCCGCCGTCTCCCCAGGCTCCCGGCATCATCACAGCGGCGGCAGCATCCCAGCCCGCCTCTGCCCGCCCCCAGCTCTGGCTAACCCCCCCAGTGACCACTGCGTCACCCTGGCCAGGGCCTCCGGTCCCCCTCTGTCTGCCCTCCCTGCGGCTCCCCCTCACCCCCACCCGGCTCTCTCTCGGCTGGCTGGCGGGAGGAGGAGGGAGGAGAGGATGGGTGTGGAGGGGCCTCGCCGCGTCGGTGGTGGCGTCAGCAGCTGCCGAGGCCCGATTGGCCTCCAGCCTTGGCTCCCAACCACAGGAATGCCTGGGCCCCACCCTCCGGCTGGCGGAGATGCGGGGACCAGTGGAGGCCCCCAGATGCTGACATCTGGGGCTGCCAGCCCACCCCAGCCTGGGCAGAAGAACTGGAGGCTGCTGCCCTTCCCACTCCTTGCCCCTGCCAGTTGGAGAGAGTGGGGGACATCCTAGGGTCCCGCCCTGTCACTTCCCCATAGCTGGCCTCGCCTCAGCCTGGGGGAGCTGTACAGGAAGGGCCTTGAGACTTGGGGTGAGCAGTCTATCTCAGAGCCCCCCTTCCTTCCTTCCTCTCCCCAGAAAGAGCAAGGGGACAATCGAGGTCAGGGGTGGAGGTTTCCAGAGGGGCATCGTGCTAGGCATGGCACTGTGATTACAGTGATTACGAGAGTGCGTCCAAAGCAGAAGCCAGCACAGGGGCTCCCAGGGCCTCCCCGGGGACAGTGACATCAGGGGCAAGTAAGCCGCCATCTGGCTGGGACCCATGAGACCAGGGAGGTGGGCACTGGGCAGAGAGGACCGCCCGGGGCTCCGGGCACAAAGAGGCAGTGTGTAAGTGTGGGCGTGTGTGTGAAAGGGCACGCTTGGGAGTGCAGGGCCTGCTTCGTGCAGTGTCTGGGCCACGCTCTCTGTGTGGCAGGCTACATGCTATCTTCTAGGTATGCTGAGGTGACGAACGTATAAATTTGGAGTCCTGTAACACGGGTGGACACATGCGCTGAGATGGGCAGGAGGATGCTGTGGTGTTTGCGGGCATACATGTTGTGAAAGTGGGGCGTGGATGTGTAGTTGTGGAGAGGTCCGAGTATGCGAGGTACTATGCTGTTTGTACTACAGGGAGCCAAGGGGCTGGTGAGTGTTTCATGTTTTAATGTTTGTGGGTGTGTGTTGTGGTGCACTTCGCTGTGTGAGGGTGAACTGTGGCAGTGGGTGCTTGTGTGGTTGTCTCTATTGTGGCACATGACTGGTGCTGTGTGTGTATTGTGGTGTGCTTCGTGCTATACAGAGGGTGGGACTGTGGGGCTGTGTTCTGTGGCTGTGTACCTGTGTGTGCTGCTTGGGTACTGCGTGGTGCAGTACTCAGGGCCAAGAGGGGAGAGGATGCAGGGAACAGGCATCTCTACTAGGAGCTGACAAGAACATGCCAGGCTGGCGAAGCCTGTTGGGCCACCCTCCTTCCAGATACCCTGGCAGGAATCCTGCCTGCCAAGGCCAGGACTCCCTCTCCCCCAGCACAGAGCAGCTCCGAATGAAGCAACAACCAGCCCCATCCCAGGGATGGGCTTGGCATCCCCAATTGGGCAATGTCGGCCTGCGCCCTCCCAATACTTCCTTCTCTGCCTCCCAGGGGAGCCGGTGCTGCCCCAGGGCTCAGGGGTCTCCTCTCAGGCTGCAGGGGCCGGACTCACCAGCTGGAGGATGTCCTCGTCCTTGGGCATGATAGATAGCTCCAGAGTGTCATCGCTACAGAGACAGGCAGGGAGTCAGGCTGGGCCAATGAACAGGGTCCAGGAAGAAGGGATTCTGGTCTCCAGGGCACCCCCAGGGCAAAGGGGCGGGGAGATAATATGGGACAAAGGGTCAGGGGCACTCACCTATTCTGGATGAGAGCTATGACCTGAGAGTAGGTCTTCCCAATGACGCTTTCCCCATTCACCTTTACCAGTCGATCTCCTGGGGACAAGGAGTGCACGACTGGTGACCAAGGGGCATCAAAGGCCCCATCTGAGAACCCCTGTACCAGGCATGGCTAACACTGGGGATAGGAGCCTCCCCAACACCTGGATCCGAGAATCAAATCCTAGCCAGAAGGCAGAAAGTAGAGCCCAGGTAACTGGGACAGCTCACCTGTGCGAAGCCCTGCCCTGTGGGCAGGGCCATCTTCCTTCACATTCTTGACAAAGATGGTGTCCATGGGCTCCAGGCGGTGCCGGGGGGAGGGTCCTGGTGGGCATCAGCCAGGTTAGCTGGGGGTGGCTGCTGAAGGTCACACCCATGCACAGCTACACACACAGGGGACACACACTCAGAGAATGATCGCACTCGCCCGGTCACAAACATGCACAGGACCACACATCCACGGGGACATTGGGCAGGCCCATGGAGGCACAGAACCCGACAGGAGGACACAGACCTGGGAGAATGAAAACCTATGGGGACACACCGTAAACACCTCCTGTGTCCTCTTTATGTGCTAAAACTACACTAAAAAGGAAGAACAGGCCAGGCGCGGTGACTCACGCCTATAATCCCAGCACTTTGGGAGGCCAAGGCGAGTGAATCACTTGAGGTCAGGAGTTCGAGACCAGCCTGGCCAATATGGTGAAACCCCGTCTCTACTAAAAATACAAAAATTAGCTGGGTGTGGTAGCACGCGTGCCTGTAATCCCAGCTACTCAGGAGGCTGAGGCAGGAGAAACACTTGAACCTGGGAGAGAGAGGTTGCAGTGAGTTGGGATTGTGCCACTGCACTCCAGTCTGGGTGACAGAGCAAGACCCTGTCTCAAAAAAAAAAAAAAAGAAAAGAAAAGAAAAAAAAAAGGCTCACGCCTGTAATCCCAGCACTTTGGGAGACTAAGACAGACAGATCATGAGGTCAGGAGTTCAAGACCAGCCTGGCCAACATGGTGAAACCCCGTCTCTACTAAAAAATACAATACAAAAATTAGCCGGGTACGGTGGTGGGCACCTGTAACCTCAGCTACTCAGGAGGTTGAGGCAGGAGAATTGCTTGAACCCGGGAGGTGGAGGTTGCAGTGAGCCCAGATCGCACCACTACACTCCAGCCTGGTTGATAGAGCAAGACTCCATCTCAAAAAACAAACAAAAAAAAAGGATAAACAAGCACAGCCCTTGTCCTTCCAGAGCTCCCTGTCCAGTGGGGGAGGCAGATTCTCACATTCACAGGTGCACACACAAGTCATGAAACAGAGGAAAGGGCACCATACAAGAGGCCATAACAGTTCTGAAGACACGTGGCAGGGTCAGATGCCCTCCTCGCAGGGATGCCCACTCCCGCAGACCCAGCAAGACACCTAATGTTCACATCCCTCACCTCCTCCTTTCCCCAGGCTCAGGGGCTCCAAAGCAGAGGTCCAAGGCCCCTAGGATGGGCACAAATTGCATTGCACCCCAACAAAGTTCCTCTGCTCCTAAGTGCTGCTAACTCTAAGCTAACAGAGAAATGGGCCTGCTCTAGGCCAGCTGGCTCCTCCCCCACCACAGCCTCTGGATGGGGATGCAGGAGTGTCCTATGGCTGCCCCAACAGAAGCCCCAGTGGCGGAGCAGGAAGGCTGCCAGAGAAGGCGCTCTGCCTTTGAATACCCTGGGAGCCTGGGTGTCTGCCAGGGGCCTCTGGGGAGCAAGGGCCACAGCAAGGGGAGTCAGGCTCACATCGTAGGCGAGAAAGACCTTGGGGCCCCCTGACTTCCACCAGGACCCTACTATCTCCACCTCCAAGGACAGCCTTTGCTCAGCATTCCCACCACCAGCCCCCAGGCCCTGTAGCCCTGCCCTGCCTTGTTCTAGGCTGGGAGCAGCTTGAGGGCAGGGGCCAGGTGCAGACACCCATCTGCTCCCCAGAGTGCCGCCCATAGTGTGCTGAGCTCAGCAAACTTCTGTTAAGGAAATGTCCAAGGGAGACAAATGTGAGAAAAGAAAGGGGGAGAACAGAGAGAGAGGAAGAGGCGCCCAGAGGGGGCCAGACCCAGGGCACAGACAGGAGCAAAGGCAGGAACAGGAGTCAAGGGAGGGGGGCACAGAAAAGGACAGGCAGACTTGGCAGGGACAAGGTGAGATAGGAGCTGGAAGATGAGTCCCCGTGCAGGTCCAGCGCCCACCAGTCCTCCCTTACCTCCTCCACGGCCTCCATTCTCTTCCTCCTGCAGGGAACAGAGGGGTGGGTGTTGGCCTCAGTCCAGCCCTCAGCAGCCAGGGTGGCCCAGCTCCAGTGGGCAGGGCCCCTTCAGGTTCCCGCCACCCCTTATCTCCTCCCAAGTAGCTCAGCAGGGGAGGGTGCAGGAGGGGTGTCCAAGGGGCACCAGGTCCCAAGCCAAGTTCCCCAGTGACATGCGACCCCACCACCCCGGGAACCCACAATCCAGCAAGTGACCCAAGACCCCTTCCCTGGGGGAGCTCCCAGCCCAGTGCGGGAGGCATCACATAGGCTCACACACACAGAAGACCCGGGCAGTCACAGATAGGCGCATGACAAGTGCAAACTACAGCTAATCGGCTCCAGGGAACGCCAAGGGGAGGCCTGATTAGAGTCCTCCTGGGGAGAGGACTCAAAGGCATCTGAGGGTGGCGGGGAGAAGGCACTGTGGATGAGGGAGGCGGGGCATGCAGATGCTGGCTGGCAGGGATAAGCGCTCACAGCACACCAAGGGCTGAATCGCTGAGTTAAAGGAGAAAGTCAACAACTGCAAGTGACAATACTCAGGCTAAAGCACTCAGGCTTACAGAACAGAAAGAGGGAGCCAATGGAAGTTCTTTTGTGGGAGAGAGTGGAGGTGAAAATGCCAGTTAGGGGAGAGGATTCTGGCACCCGGGTGCAGGGTATCAAGGGGACCCATTGGGAGGCCTCTGGGATCACCGTGGTAGGTGATGGCACTAGACTTGGGCGGGGAACAAGGAAGGAGGGCATGGAGGTCAGAGGAACAGGCTCAGCCAGCTGGATGTGGCATTTTAGAGCTGGATCGGACCTTCAGCGTCATCTCTTCTAACTCTCTCCACACATGTGTCCATTGTATAGCTCACAGGGCAAGGTGTGTTCAAGGCCACTCAGAGACTCAGTGGCAGAGCCAGGGCTGGAACCCAGGCCTCTGTGGCACCCCAGTGAGGGCAGTGAGGGTAGGGTGGGTCACAAGAAGGCTGTTGGGCTCTTCTTGGGAGCAAGCACTCTGCCCCCGTCCTCCCATGTGGGGTGCACTCCAGCTGATGCAAACTGACAGCACTGCGAGCGGGTGGCAGAGGCAGACGGATGCATTTGGACGGCTGAGCTCCCTGCAGGCTCCCAGGCGGCAGCATGAAGGACGGGAGAACACAGCCTCCTCCCGCCTCCAGGCCAAAGGCCCCTCCCAGCCCTGGGCAGGTTCTGGAAAGAAGAAGCAGCCTATCCCTGGCTGTCACCCTTCAGCAGGGTCCCCTGAGAGAAGGTGCTGGGGGCAGAAAGAGGGACATTCTGGGGAAAGAGTGAAGGAAGTACTGGGGTTTCTGGAGAACTAAGGGGCTAGTGTCCTTGGGCATGAAGGAGGGGTCTGTGCTCCCTCCACACACCATCAGCACCCACGTATGTTCTTAAGCACAGCTGTAGCCAATGAGAACAGTTATGCAGGAGCCCCAGAGCTTCCGGCATGCATGTGAGAGCTGCAAGTTACATGTACACATGACATGTATTTGCAGACACTATATGCACACATAAAGAGATACACACGTGCGTGTCCATGGCCAGCACGTGGTGCACACAGAGACATGCGAGCACACGAACACAGACAGTGAAGTCCCCTGTTTCGTTCTCTGATAGGTGGGACCAAGGGAGAGTCCCCAATAGCTAGCTGTGCAGGCAGATCCCAGCCCTAGGGAAAGTGGATAGAGGGGTTCATTGACTCCAAAATCAGTGTCTCCTCCCTGCTGGAAAAGAAGTGGGAAGGGGAGCAGAGCCCTAGTGGGGAGCTCTGGTTGCTCCCTGGGGCCCCTTCTGTCTCCTTCCCACACTTCTGCTTCGCTGTCAGGGAACCCCCCTCCCCAGCTCACAGCCTTGGATTGGGGTCAGGACCCCTGGTTCCTGGACTCGGAGAACACAACGTTTACATTAGGGCAGGAAGGACTCTGAGGGGTCAAGTTGATAAATGTCCTCAGGTTCCAGCACAAGAAATGGAGCCCAGAGATGGGGAGGCGGCCCCAAAATCACAATGAGTGAGGAGTTGTCCCAGAACTGGAACTCTGGGCTCCTGTGTCCCAGCCTGGGTCTCTTTCCAGCGCGCTGAGCTGTCGCCAGCAGGGACCAGGGGTGTGCTGGGAGGGCTTCCACAGGAGTGCTAGGCCCCTGAGAGCTCACGCTGGAGAGGAGAGAAGCAGCCTCAGCTCAGAAGCAGTCGGTAGATCAGGAGTCCCAGGAACTCCCAGACAACTGTTCGCCTGCCAGAGACAAGCATCTGCGGGTGTGAGGTAAGCATCCTGGCTGCCCACCTGCAAGGTCCTTGCCCTGCACCAGCCACCCCTCCTGGTCTCCTGAGAAGACCCAGGCCACAGTGATTAAAGTGTTTGTCCATGGTCACACAGTGCAAATCACCCAGCCAGGGCTGGCACTGCCTCCCTGCAGTCCTCCTCCCCAGGCCACGGCAGAAGGGAGTCAGGCCGGACCCCAGGAGGGACCCCTTCTCTGAGAGGGTCAAAGGACCATGAAGGGGACTGGCACAAAAGAGTCTCCCTCTCCCATGAAAGCTTCTTCAGACCAGGCCAGGGCAGTGGCGAGCCAGGCATACCTTCAGGCTGCAGTGCACAGCCGACTCGGGCGGGTACACGATGAAGTGGCGCAGAGTGAAGCCAAAGCCGTCCTGGGGACTTTTGTGCAGCAGCAGCGTCCTCGGCCCCTGCCAGGGGAAGGGGCGCCTAGGAGAGCACCCATCTCTTGGGCCCAGTGGCAGCTGTGGGAGACAGGGAGGCCAGGCTGAGCGCCCGTGTTGCTGACACTTTGGCTGTTTGCACCGCCTCCTGCAGCCCACAGGACCGGAGGGGCACCGAAAGGGGTCTTTCGCCCCAGGGTTGCCAGGCACCCTCCCTCCCCTGACCTCCTCCTCATCCCTTCCTTCCTCTCCCACCTTCATCAGCCCAATAGCTTTTTCCTTCTTTCCTTTTCACTCAGTCCCCTCATAATGTCTTTGCCTTCAGGAAAATAACTCACTAAAACAAGTTCATTCAGTTCAGTTCAGCTGAGTTCAGCAAATGTTCACTGAGCACCTACTATGTGCAGGACCCTGGATACATAGCCTTCCTGCACAGTGCCTGTTGTTGTCTTAGCTCATGCACAATCTCACACACACACATGCACACATACATGCACTCCCAGACACATACTTATGCAGACACAGCCACAGCCACAGCCACATACGCTCATGCAGATGGAACATACCACAAACATACAGACAAGCATGTGCAAATGTGCAGACACACAGATACACACAAATGAGTACACATGTGCACACTTATGTAGACACATAGATATGCACAGAGTTGCAGAGAATCAAAGTCCTGCACACACAACGCACATACAGATGCATGCACATGCATCACAGACATGCAGATACACACAGGCACAGCAGACCGGTACCCACGCATCCTTCAAGAACAGCAGCAGGAACACAGGGGGGACCAAGAACCAAGAGGGAGTGGACTGGACATCAGACACCTGAAGGGACTTCCTGAGGCTCCAGAGCCCAGTCCAGAGGCCTGGCTGGTTCACCAGAAAGGCTGGGGGTGGCTGGGCCGGTGGCTCACACCCATAATCCCAGCACTTTGGGAGGCCAAGGCGGGTGGATCACCTGAGGTCAGGAGATCGAGATCAGCCTGGCCAACAGGGTGAAATGCTGTCTCTACTAAAAATACAAAAATTAGCCAGGCATGGTGGCTGGCACCTGTAATCTCAGCTACTTAAGAGGTTGAGGCAGGAGAATAGCTTGAACCCAGGAGGCGGAAGTTGCAGTGAACTGAGATTGCACCACTGCACTCCAGCCTGGGCGACAGAGCAAGACTCCGTCTAAAAAAAAAAAAAAAAAAAAAAAGGCCAGGAGTTTCAGAGACACTAAGCCTCCTGTCAGACCTCCCAAAATTCTTGAGATTCTCCAAGACGATGTGGCAGAGGTGTCTGAAGACAAGAGTTTGGAGGGGGCACACAGGTCTGTTTCTGGGGCAAGAAGCAAAACAGATAGTGCCTGAGAGAGGGTGCCCTTTGGGAAACAGAGAGGGAAGGCGGGTGACAGGAGGGTATCAGATGGATGGTGCTCATGGAGCCCAGCTGGGGAAGATGGGAGCCACAGGGAAGCTACCTGGCTTTGAAAAGCCAAGAGGCCACCTAGAGGACTCTTAAATCCGTAACATCACATGGCCTAACCTCTATGTTGTCCCTAGTCCAAGCCCCTCAGAGGGCAAGAAGCCCCCACCACCAACACTCCTCACTCCCCTCAACTCATTAGTTCTGGAGTGAAGAATTCCCACGTCACTAGCAACATCCCCTTTTGTCCCCTTCTCATAGCTGGAGAAACATCTGCCACTCAAATGTCCTGATGCCAAGTTCATTCATGGACCATCCACCCTCCTGTCCACGCACACAGTGGAGGGAGACAGCTGCCCTCTGCTAAGGATTTCCGCATAGGGGAGAGCCTGGCTGTGGTCGAGCAGGCCTGGGGAAGAAGCTAGATCCTCCAATCTCAGAAGATTAAAGAAAAATGTGACACAGACAATAGGCAATAGGCCTGCTTCATACAGCCCCAGGGGATAGAGCCAGGTGGAGTACACAAGAGGCTGAGTGGCGCTCCAGGCAAGGGAGACAGACCATTCTAGACTATTCTAATCCTATACAGTCTGGAAAACTACCCAGATGAGGCTATGAGTGCCCCCTACCAGACAGGGGCCATGCAAAAGCTGGAAGACCCCCAGTTCAGAAGGCCTCAGCAGGGGTTCTGACATCAGGGGTAGTCCAGCATCTTCCACTTGTGGCTTTAGCCTAGCCTCTCCCACGGTGCCCTGAACCCCCATGGGGGCCTGGGGAGCCCAGAGGAGAAAATTCTCTGGGAATTCTTCTGAGGTCTGAAATCCCCCGGATTTCCCATCTCTGCTGACCTGGCAAGGAACTGATCAGGGAGCGAAGAGGGTCTGGGGGTCCCCTCACCAACTGCCCTCTCCTACCAGAAGCCCCTGCTCCTCCCCCGTGTGGGCTGCCCCCTGCCTGTCCCCCACCCAGGCTCAGAGCTGAGGCTGTTTGCAGGGCCCATTGTTTTGCTACTGTCCTGGATTAAGGTTCAAGCCACCAGCTGCCCCAGTGACGAAAAGTGACTGGGACAGGTCCCCGCACGCCCCCGCCCCTCCCCCAGCACACTTCCTGCCTGGAGCTGCCGGCTGCCTCGGGGGGATGCTCCCTGGGAGGGCCTGCATGTAATCCAGGGCAGGAGGCATGCCTTCCTCTCCAGGTCCCCTCCTCACCAATCACTACCAGCATTCCCTCCCTTATCGCTGCCTCTCCCTTTCCTCTGTTCCTTCCTTCCAGTCCCCTTCCTCCCACCTCTTCCAACTAGGCTCTTGAGAATGTCAGCTACCACACAGGCACAGCTACCACACACCTGCTTGAAGAGGAGATATCAGGACACCCAACAAGAGCCACAGCTGGCATCACCCCTGTGGGAAGTTCTTCCTTAGGTTTAACCTCAATCCTTCGTGCTATTATACATGCATGTTTCCTCTCCTCCCCTGTGACCTGGGACAGAACTGAGTCTTGTGCTCATCTTGAGGTGGGGGAGGTGATAGGTGCAAAAACAGAGAAGCAGCCATTGATAACAACTAGAAAGGTGCACAGCTCACACACACACAGCTCTGCCTCTCTGACTTAGGCACAGAGACAAGGGGACTGAGAGGGAGTTGCTCAGGGGACACAGGGACATTGCTGATTAAATTCTCCTGGACTGGATCTATTTCCAAACACTCCCACCCTCATGTCAGGAAAGAAAGAGACGTCCAAAAATATCAGCTGATGGTGACAGCAGAGCAGACGGCCTTAGGCCACAAATTAGGCAGAGGTGGACACGTGGTGGGTTGGCAGCACCAGGAACTAGAACCCAGGAGCCCTGCTCCTCCCCCCGGGAGCATAAAGAGGTCATTGCAGGGAGCAGTGTTCAGGCCGGGCATGGCGCCCACTGTGACTCACACCCTACCAGCCTGGTCCATCTCGGATATCAGAAACATGGCAGTCCCCCAGCCCAGCCCTGTCAGCCCTGAGAGCACTCACTACCCGCAGGGGCCCGTCTGCCACTTAGCCTCCTCTGCCCACTAGGAAACCCTCGTGTGCCGTGTCCAGGTCCCCTACCAGGGGTGGGTTGGGTCGTGTGCCCTGCTCCATTCAGTGGTGCCTCTGCCTGCCCCGGACTCAGGGTCCCTGCCCGCCCACACCCTCTGGGATTCCTAGAAGCCCCAGCGTCTCTTCAAACACTCTGGTCCCTTCCATCCTTCCACTGCCTGGAAACCGAGAGGGCTGAGCCCTCTGGAGGCCTCGACCAAACTGGGGGTTGTCATCCCAGAAGCCCTGGCAGAGCTCCAAGCCACAAATCCTGCCACCCTCAGCCCCGTCTCTCAAGCGCCTCACTCACTCCCCGCTCCAGGGGCATCAGTCCTGGAATGCAAGGCGCACACAGCTCAAAGGCCGCAGGGAGTTGGTGACCCAGTCCCACTCAGACCCCGACAAGTCCTGCCCCGGCCCCGGCCCCGGCCCCGGCCCCGCGGCGCTCACCCTGGCCCGGCGCGGCCCGGGCGCGCGGCGGTCGCTGTGACTGAGGCAGGGCAGCCAGAGACAGCGCGGTTCTGGGGCGCTGCAGTCCACACCGACGGCGCGCTCCCAGCGCCAGCCCCCGGCCCCCGCGCGCTCCACGCGCCACACGGCGCTGCCCACCAGCTCCGCGGCCGGCGGGGACTCCCAGGTCCGGCCACCGCCCCGGCCCCAGTACGCCTCAGGCCGGGCTTCCGGAGCCGCGTGCGCCGCGCGGGGGCCCGGGGCAGCTGCTAGGTGCCCGGTAGACGGCGTCCTCGACCAACCGGGTGGCCGGCGGGCCCCGGGGGTCCCCGCCCGCCCCCCGGAACCGCGGGCCCTGGGCCCGGGGGCCCCGAAGGGATGGACGGCCCGCGCGGACGGCGGCAGGACGGCTGGAGCGGCTCCGCGCCTCCCGTGCCTCCCGGCTGAAGGCGCCCAAGCCCCGACACGCCCGCGAGTCGCGCAGGGCTGACGCCTCCCCCTCCGGGGCGGCCCCTGTCCGCGGCCGCCCAGATCCCACACTCACACCCCACACGCCAGGGCACTACACAGTCCCCTACACGACCACACCCTCGCACCCTCACACACAGACGGCAGCCCTCGACCCAGACATGCACTCTCCCCCAGCCCGCACACCTTGCACCCTTCCAGCGCGCGCACGCACACACACACACACACGCGCGCGCGCGCATACACGCGCACATCTGCCCCATGCACCCAGAGAAACAGTCACACATGCTCCAGGTGCCCCTCACTCTGCTTCACACCCTACCCACTCTGTACAGACCCACACAACACACATCCACCCTCCCACACACACTCACCCTATGTGCATATACCCCAGAAACATACTATCCTACCCCCCCACACACACGACTCTTCCACATCGTATACACACACCTCAGACATCCGCCCAAGTGTATACGGTCCACACACTCACAGAGAGATGCATGTGCAAGCACACCAGACCCACATTTACCCACCCACACACTCCACACATACCCCACAGGGACCCCCACAACATGGCAGATGCCACGCACACACTGCACAGCTCAGGCACTCCAGGCACAGATGCCACAGCCCCTCAGGTGCTACACACACTGCCCCGCACAGAGTGACAGCCACATACCCTTAGGTGCAGGTGAAGTCCCCAATACCCCTGTGGGAAACACCCTCCTCCCCAGGACTCCCTACCCATTAGCTCTACCTAGAGGGGCACCACAAGCTGATGATCACTCAAAGCTGGCCCCTCTTCCACCCCCTGGCATGTGAGCCAGACAGGAAACGCCATGTTGTGCTAGCCCCTGCCCTGCTCGCCCTTCCTGGCTCTCCCTTTTCCCAGGCCCCATCCGGGTGGGGCTAGCAGAGGCCTTGGCTCGTGGATGTGTAACCACCATTACCATTTCTAGCCCACTTGACTGTTCACCAACAATACCACTACAGTCATTTGCTGTGGCCCGGGGCCATTACTATGGCTTCATTTGTAGGGAAGGAAACAGGTCCAAGAGCACCCAGCTTGTTAGGGCAGCATGGGGACTCCAACCCCAGGACCCCTCATCCCAACTTCTATCCTACACCCAAATCCTAGCCAGCAGCCAGGAAAGCGGGGCAGCTCCAGCCCAATCCCACTCCCGAATCTAGGAGGAGTCCAGGACGAAGCGTCATAAAGGTTGGGCCTTTTGGGGGCAACTACCAGAAGGAAGCACCAAGCAGGTGCAGCTCCCCTTCCCCCCATTCCACCATCCACTGTCCCCAGCAAGAACCTCCCAGGAGGGTGGCCCAGTGGGGAGGTAGGAAATCCAGAAAGGGGGTGGGGGGTGGGAGATGGAGGGACAGAGATGGGGAGGGGCCTGGGGGCAGAGGGAGGGGAAGGGAGGAGACAACGAAGTGTCAGAAGGTGAAGGAGCAAGGGATGGGAAGGGAGCCTGAGGGACAGAGGTGGGAGGGGAGGGGGAAGGGAGCAGAGCGGACCACGAGAGAGGTCCGGATCAAGGGAGGGAGAAGGAAGAGAGAGGAAGGGTGAGGGTGAGGCGTGTGGGGGCGGCTGCCTGTGTCAGCCAGGGAGCTGGTTTTGTTCTCCTGTTTCCTGTTTGCTGTTTGCTGGGCTCCCCCTCCGTGCAAGAGCTGGACCCACCACCCCCACCCTGGCGGAAGCCAGATGGGAAGAGTGAGGCTGCCACGAGCTGAGTCAGGAGAGCTTAGGGGGAGAGCGGGAAAGGACTGCAGCCAGGGAGAGCAGGACACGCTATCTCCATCAGCACCCTCTCCCGCCCCACTTCCATCGCTAGAAAACTAAGGATTCCGTGTTGGGACCACTCCTGCCCTGGCCTGCCCTGTGACTCTGTCATACTGTCCAAAGGCCAGACCCTCCTAGACCAGCTGGAACCACCATCAAGCTGTCCCCAGCCATGTCAGACTCTGGGGCCCCAAGCGGAGGGCAATCAGATGTCTTCAGCTCCAAGTCTGGCCTGTCCTCCCAGCAAGCAGCCAGTAAGTCCTTCCAGCTGCCTAACTTGCGTTCCTCTTGCTGCTAGTCCAGTCCCTGGTTCTAAGGAAATGGAGTGACTCTCCCCTGTCATCCCCCATGGAGCCGCTGATGGCCAACAGGTACTGCTGTGTGCCCAGATCAAGAATCCACCTCCGCAGAATTCAAAACCGCTGAGGGTTCTGGGGCAGCAGGGAGGAGAGAAGTGGAGACGCAACATGGGTTTTCTGTATTCAGATTGCAGAGACCCTGGAAGGGATCAACCATATACAATGTCCATTTCCTGCCCTCTAACCTGGCAGGGCAGCAAGGCGCAACCAAGGAGGTAACAGATTCCTCCAACACAAACCACACACCTTTCCTTCCCCACCCCCACCACCTCCACACCCAGCTGCCTCTGTGGGGACTTCAGGGCGAGAGTACACCCAGTGGGGCCTCAAAGGTTGTATGAAGCTTGAATAAATGATCCTCCAGGCCTGGGGAGCCTCTCTGCTCCCTCCCCCATTTCCTCTGGGAAAGGAATGTGGGGTGGGCCCCAGAGGGTGGTGGGGGAGGGGGCCCAGGGCTGGGAAATACCAGGCGTAGCTGAGATTCTATTCCAAGCCTTCCTGCCTAGCGTGAGTCCTCCCCCCACGCCCTGCCCAGCTTCCTCCCCCTGCATCAGAAATTACCCTGCTGAGCTGCCCCTCCCATCCCCCTCTAGTTTGACCAGCTTGCAAAATCCATTCAACCTCATCTTCCTGAGGGTCCCTGGTGAGGGGCTTGAAGGCTGCATCCCCAAAGGGAGGGCATCCAGTCTTCACTCCTTCCAAGAGATCATTGTCTTTTGCTATTTGAAAGCACTTTCACTTGTTCTCATTTGACACTTACCCTAAGAATCAAATAACCAGAGATTTTTTTTTGACATCCGTTTTTCAGTTACAGAAACTGAGGCTTGGTCAGGCGTGGTGAGTCACGCCTGCAATCTCAGCACTGGGAGGCCAAGGTGGGCAGATCGCTTGAGCCCAGGAGTTTGAGATCAGCCTGAGCAACGTGGTGAAACCCGATCTCTACAAAAAACACAGAAATTAGCCAGGTGTGGTGGCACGTGTCTGTAGTTTCAGCTACTCAGGAGGCTTAGGTGGGAGGATCACCTGAGCCTGGGAGGTGGAGGTTGCAATGAGCAGAGATCACACCATTGCACTCCAGCCAGGGAGACAGAGTGAGACCCTGTCCCTAAATAAATAAATAAGAATAAAATTTTTTTTAAAACTGAGGCTCAAAGAGAACAAGTGACTAGTTCAAGGACTCATTTTTACTAAGCTGGGACCGGATCCCAGGGTTCTAACCACTTACCAGATCTTTTTCCATTACGCTCTTGTTTAACCACATCTTGAGTACCTGCTGTGCGCCAGGAGCTGAGACACCTTGGAGCGTCATGAGTATTGTCCCAGCTAATAAAACCTTTAGGGATCCCCAAGTTCTAGACTGGCCAAAGCTGGCTGCCTTCACCCCCACCAAGGGAGACCCCCACAAACCAAGGGAGCCCTGCTTTCAGGTGCATGAGGCCTCTTCTCTCTGGGAGGTGACAGTTTTTTGAGGGTGGGGCCAGACACCTCCTAGGCTATCCCTCACAGGAGAGGGTGGTCTGGACTGGAGGAGTAGAAGCAACCAGGCACTGGGGAAGGGGAGGAGAGTGTCCTGAGTCCCAGGGGTCAGAGATAGGAACAAGAAGGAAACTGACGTGTTGCAGGGCGTGTGGTTCAGGAAGTGAGAGAGGGGCTCAGGGTCGATTCTGCCTGCTTTTCCTTCCTCCGGCTTGCTCAGCGCTCTTCCCAGAATGTGGGCCCCAAACTGCCAGGTGACAAACAATGACCCCACCCCAAGATAGTCATCCAGCATGTTTGAAGTTCCATCTGGTCCTGTACCCAGTCGCACACCAACGAACGCAGACCCATGACCACTCCACAACCTCGCATACAGACGGGGCAAATCCCACCGCAGATCCGTGCATCCCAGGCATGCAGGCAATGCGATACCGACACATGCCCGAGTCACCCACGCCCGGGCCTCTGAACCCTGCTCCAGTCTCCTCAGTCAAGGGCGGCTGCCCCCTCGGGCCTCTTCCACCCTTTTGCCCTATTCAGATGCCTGGTTCCCAGCATTGCTTGGGTAGACTCCCGCCTGACAAGCCCCAGCAGGCCAAGTTGATGAGCCGGCCAAGCAAGCCTATGTCTCCCCAGCGCCCTCCATGTGCACATAACCCCCATCACCGGGAACCTGGGCACCCCGCACTGGTGCTATGTCTGGCCCACGGGTAGGGGGTGGTTCCCAGGGTCTCCCCAGACCCAGTGCTCTTCCCCTCTAGGGCCACCCTTGCCCGGGGCTGGGATGGACTGTGCTCCCTCTCCCTCAAACTAGGCCAGAGCCACAGAAGCCTGGGAAGGAAGATGAGGAAGCACTTGTCACTCCAGACATCCCATCACCATCAGGAAGGTGGGCTGAGATAATCCAAAAATCACAAAATCCTCAAATTCTGGCTGGGCATGATGACTCATGCCTATAATCCCAGCACTCTGGGAGGCCAAGGCAGGAGAATCGCTTGAGCCCAGGAGTTCAAGACCAGATTGGGCAACACGGCGAACCCCGTCTCTACAAAAAACATAAAAATTAGCCAGGTGTGGTAGTGCATGCCTGTGGTCTCAACTACTGGGGAGGCTGAGGTGGGGAGGATCACCTGAGCCCAGGGAGGTCAAGGCTGCAATGTGAGACCCGGTCTCAAAAAAAAAAAAAAAAAAAAAAAAGGCTGGGCAACTTGGCAAGACCCCATCTCTACAAAAAATTTAAAAATTAATTGGGGATGGTGGCGTGCACTTCTGGTCCCAGCTACTCAGGAGGCTAAGGTGGGAAGATCACTTGAGCCCACGAAGTCAAGGATGTAGTGAGCTGTGTTCACGCCACTGCACTCCAGCCTGGGTGACAGAGCAAGACCCTGTCTCAAAAAAAAAAAAAAAAAAAATCCCCAAGTTCTTTCAGTGGCAGCACAGCTCAGGGGCTGACACACGGGATCTGGAATCCTCTGGAAGCTGAGTCAGAGCCCCATCTCTACCACTTTCTAGCTGTGAGACTTTGGGCAAGTTACTTAACCTCCTTAAGTCTTGGTTCCTCATCAATAAAATGGGAATGACATGAATTTCCACCTCAAAGGCTGTTGGGAGGATTAAGTAAATTAAAGGAAGTCTTAGCACAGGCTCAGAGCACATAGTAGGGATTTAATAAATGCAGGCTGTTTTGACGGCTTTTTGGATAGTCATCACAGTCATACTCACATTCAGACATGCAGCCAGCCATGTATACACAAAGACATGGTGACACATGCAGACACTCACAGACCCAGGCAAACTCATCCTTCCCGGCATCACCCCTACCTCCCACTGCCAGCCCCAGGTTCCTACAGGCTCCTGACGTGCCCCAGTTCCTCCCAAGCAAGGAGGATTCAGTAAGATCTCCCACTTCCTTGGCTGAACTTTGGCAAGCCCAGAGCACTACCTTGTGGGCCCTCTGGGAGTAGGGAAGGAATGGGTAACATGAGACCCCAGGATGGGGCCCCTCCCAGCAGGCAAGGAGCATGGCAAAAGTGCCAGGCTGGCAGGGTCTCCAGTGCCACAGGAGGGCCAGTTCACCCCTCAGGGACAACAGAGGAAGGGGAGACTAAAGAGGAGCCTCTTTCCTCTTGGTGGGAAATGAGCACTTACAGAAAAGGGTGCGTCTAGAGCCAGCCACAAAGTAAACACCAGGGCCATTGCCCAGGCAACAGCAGGCTGGCATGGGACAAGGCTTACCACAATCCCTCTGTACCCCCTGATTTACCCACTCAGCAGCCCCCTGCCTGTCTCTGGGGTCTCCATTCTGGTTTCTGGGCCTGTCTGCAGACTCCCCAAAGGGAATAAGCTGTGCCTCCTCCATCAGACTGTGTGCTTCTTGAAAACAAGGGATTTTTGCCCCACATCAGTCTAGGGTCTCCCAAAAGATATGGCCTGTGGCTTTCCCCTCAGATAGGAGGATGCTCAAGGGCCTGGCCTGAGTCTCCCTCTTAGACTGAGAGCTCCCCAAGGACAATGGCTGTTGGGTTTTCAGAGTGGATTTGCCCTCCTAGAGAGCTTTGTGCATAGTGGGCTCTCAAAAATTACTTCTTTTTTTTTTAGACGGTGTCTCTGTTGCCCAGGCTGGAGTGAAGTGGTGAGATCTTGGCTCACTGCAACCTTCACCTCCTGGGTTCAAGCGATTCTCCTGCCTCAGCCTCCAGAGTAGCTGGGATTACAGGAACGCGCCACCACGCCCAGCTAAATTTTGTATTTTTGGTAGAGATGGGGTTTCACCATGTTGGCCAGGCTGATCTCGAACTCCTGACCTCAAGTGATCCACCCACCTCGGCTTCCCAAAGTGCTGGGATTACAGGCGTGAGCCACCGTGCCCAGCTCAAAAATTATTTATTAATGGTTAGGATGTGGAGAAATTGGATTGCTGTGGGAATGTAAAATGGTGTGGCTGTGGCCAGGCACAGTGGCTCGTACCTGTAATCCCAGTGTTTGGGAGGCCAGGAGTGCAAGATCAGCTTGGGAAACATATTGAAACCCCATCTTTATAAAAGACGCAAAATTGGCCAAGCGTGATGGTACACACTTGTAGTCCCAGCTACTTGGAAGGCTGAGGTGGGAGGATCCCTTGAACCCAGGAGTTGGAGGCTGCAGTGAGCTGTGATCACACTACTGCTCTTCAGCCTGGGCCACAGAGCAAGACTCCCTCTCTAAAAAAGTAATAAAAATAAAATAAAATTTAAAAATAAATAAATAAAATGGTGAAGTTGCTATGGAAATCAGGATGGCAGTTTCTCAAAAAATTAAACATAGACAGGAGGCTGAGGCAGGAGAGTCGCTTGAACCAGGGAGGCAGAGGTTGCAGCGAGCCAAGATCGTGCCATTGCACTCCAGCCTGGGCAACAAAAGGGAAACTCCATCTCAAAAAATAAAAAATAAAAAAATTAAACACAGAATTACCATATGATCCAGTAATTCCATTTCTGGGTATATATCCAAAACAACTGAAAACAGGGATGAGGGGATGTTTGTACACTCGTGTTCACAGCAGTGTTATTCACAACAGCCAAGAAATGGAAGCAACCCAAGTGTCCATCTACGGATGAACGGACAAACAAAATGAGGTATATCCACACAATGAAATCGTCTGTATTATTGTATTACATAGAATACATACATTACATGAACAATACATAATTGTATTATTTAGCCTTTTAAAATAAGTGAAGGCTGGGCAGGGTGGCTCACACCTGTAATCCCAGAACTTTGGGAGGCTGAGGCAGGAGGATTGCTTGAACCCAGGAGTTCAAGACCAGCCCAGGCAACATAGCGAAACCCCATCTCTACAAAAAAAAAAAAAAGCCATGTGTGGGGGCACACACGTGTAGTCCCAGCTACTTGGGAGGATGGCTTGAGCACAGCAGATGGAGGTTACAATGCACTGAAATTGCGCCACTACACCTCAGTCTTGGGGAGCCAGACCGTGTCTCAAATTTAAAAAAAAAAAAAGAAAATTTGACACATGCTACAATGTGGATGAACCTTAAAGAGATTATGCTAAGTGAAATGAGCCAGACACAAAAGGACTAATACTGGCTGGGCTTGGTGGCTCACGTCTGTAATCCCAGCACCTGTATTCCCAGCACTTTGGGAGGCTGAGGTGAGAGAATCACTTGAGGTCACGAGTTCAGGGCCAGCCTGGACAACATGGTGAAACCCTGTCTCTACAAAAAAAAAAAAAAAAAAAAAGGTAGCAGAAAGTGGTAGCATGCACCTATAGTCCCAGCTACTCAGGAAGCTGAGATGGGAGGTCTCAGCTTGAGCCCAGGGGGTCAAGGCTGCAGTGAGCCATGATCATACCAGTGCACTCCAGCCTGGGTGACAAAGCAAGACCCTGTATCAAAAAAAAAAAAGGAATGAATGAATAAATATTATATTATTCCACTTACGGTGATAGTGGAATATCACCATTTATGGTGATAGCACAATAATATGGATGTACTTAATGCCACTTTACAGTTAAAAATTGTTAAAATTATACATTTTGTTGTATATATATATATTTTGAGATGGAGTTTCACTCTTGTTGCTCAGGCTGGAGTGTGGAGTGCAATGGTGTGCTCTTGGCTCACTGCAACCTCCGCCTCGCAGGTTCAAGCAATTCTCCTACCTCAGCCTCCTGAGTAGCTGGGACTCCAGGCGCGAGCCACCATTCCCGGCAATTTTTTTTTTTTTTTGTATTTTTAGAAGAGACGGGGTTTCACTGTGTTAGCCAGGATGGTCTCAATCTCCTGATCTCATGATCTGCCCACCTCGGCCTCCCAAAGTGCTGGGATTACAGGCATGAGCCATAGCGCCTGGCTGTATTATATATTTTATATATATCTATATCTATATCTATATATATCTATATATATATATAGATATTTTTTTTTCTTGAGACAGATTCTCGCTCTGTTGCCCAGGCTGGAGTGCTATGGCGTGATCTCGCTCTGCCATAGCACTCCAGAGATCTGCAAGCTCTGCCTCTGGGTTCACGCCATTCTCCTGCCTCAGCCTCCCGAGTAGCTGAGACTACAGGTGCCCGCCACCACGCCCAGTCAATTTTTTGTATATTTTAGTAGAGACGGGGTTTCACTGTGTTAGCCACAATGGTCTTGATTTCCTGACCTTGTGAGCTGTCCATCTCAGCCTCTCAAAGTGCTGGGATTACAGGAGTGAGCCACTGCACCTGGCCATTTTATAATTTTTTTAAAAAGGCCAAGTCAGAAATCAAACACACAAAAAAATAAAACATAAGGCCAGCCACAGTGGCTCAGGCCTGTAATCCCAGCATTTTGGAAGGCCAAGGCGGTTGGATCACCTGAGGTCAGAAGTTTGAGACCAGCCTGGCCAACATGGTGAAACCTCGTCTCTACTAAAAATACAAAAATTAGCCGGGCGTGGTGTCAGGTGCCTGTAGTCCCAGCTACTCTGGAGGCTGAGGCTGGAGAATCACTTGAACCCAGGAGGTGGAGGTTGCAGTGAGCCGAGATCGCACCATTGCACTCCAGCCTGGAAGACAAGAGCAAAATTCCATCTCAAAAAAAAAAAAAAAAGTTGAAAGATGAAACAAATGAACAGGCTCTCCTTGGTGCCCAGGAGAAGGCTCTGCCCACAGAGGTTGCTCAGGAGCTGGACACCTCCTGCCTGGAAGACCTTTCCCTGCCATTCCTCGTCACTACACCTCCTCAGAGTCTCTACTGTCATCTTTGGAGCCCTAGAGGTTCCTGAACAGGGGAAAAGCCCAGCCTGAACCTGGTACGCATCAGGTCCTTGGCGTTGATGGGGGCCTGCCATCCACGGAGGTTGCCATCCCCAGTCATGCACAAACTCTTCCAAGGCTGCCAGCAGGACCTTGGAAGTGTTTTCTTGTCAGAAACCTGACTCAGTGTGGGAGTCCTCAAACCCACCAAGCACACACATGCCCGTTCCAACGCGCCACACGCTCACACCCCCCTGTAGCATACACACAAGGGCATGCCCACAGAGACACCGCCGGGTCCTCGCAGGCACTCCTGGAAATGAGCCCGCACACTGGCACACTGAAGGATGATTATCTCGGCTGCCGGATAGGCAGGTCCCGTGGGCAGCAGAGCCCCCTGCTGGCCCAGTGCTGGCATGCCTCGTCTCCTTGACAACCCAGAGCGAGCAGAGGGGTCCTCATTCCCTCAACCTCGCTCCCCAGGCCCCTCAGCTCCAACCAGCCTTGGGATGTTCCCCTCCCCATCTCCTACAGAGGAGAAAAATCCCCTGCAGAAAGACAGGGCAACTGTGGAATCTCAGGGTCTCCCTTCGGTCAAGGAGAGCGGCCAGAGCCCCTTTTCAGACTAGACTGGAGCAGTCATTCCTAGAGGCAGGGAAGGCCTGCAATGGCTCTTCTCTAAGGCCAGCAGATCCACCCCCTGGTCTCACACTGGACAGCACACTTCAGAGGAGACTAGGGGAGAGCTCTAGGTGTGACTCCGCCTGCCCCCGCCCCCCAGGAGTGCTTCCTGTTGTCTGACAGCCTGGGCAGAGGTAACAGGTGCACACATTGGTTTCCTTCAGGCAAGAGATGGGTCCCAGTCAAGCTGAGACCATGTCCCCTCCCAGGGCAGGTCTCAGCAGATTCCGAAAGTCTCCCGGAGCACATGGGGCTCCCTGCAGGGAGAGGCTCTCAGCCCCACCCCTGAAACCACCCACCCCCTCACCCCAGCCCTGCCCATCCCTCCTGGGTTACCCCTACCTTCCCCTTCACACATGTGGCCCTGCCTATGAACTGAACCACTCCCTAATCCAGTCTGTGATGCCCAGAGGCAGCTGGACAGGTGGCAGGGACAGTGGCTCTGCAGGGACAAACAGCCTCCCCTGGGTCGCTGCCATGAGGGAGCCCCCTGGGCTGGGCTCTCTGGTCAGAAGAGGACAGATGGCATCATCCTCGCTCCAGATCCTCCTCCCATCTCCCCCTGCCAGTCTGCCTGGCCCCACATTCGGGGACAGGATAACAGCCACACAGTCATGAGTGCTTGTTGAGTGCTTACTGTACTCCAGGCATGCTGCTGTTAAATGCACTAACTCATTTAACAGCAGAACCACCTCTGGAAATAAAGGTGGCACACAGCACCCACCACCTGGAACTCCTGGCTCTCCACTGGGTCGGGTGCTAGGCAGGGAATGCTGGGGTGACCTGCAGGGGCACTGAGGCGTGGGGACAGGGAGGCTGGTGAGAAAGTGACCACTGTCCCGGCATCAAGAAGGCTAACACAGAGTAAAGACCACACTTGCCATTGGTACTGGCCCTGACCCTTTTCTGGCTGTGTGACCTCAAGATCATTACTCAAGGTCACTCAGTTTTCCTTATTTCTTCAGCTATAAAATAAGACAGGGATAGCAGCCTGACAAAGTGGCTGAGAACCAAGAATTAGGTGTTATGGCCCCAGCCCTCCATCCCCGCATTGGAGCAGACTCTGCTTCCTAGATGTCTCCGGAGTCTGCTCACTTCATCACACCATTGCCCTGCTCTAAGTGGCGGTCACCTCTCTGGTATCTGACAGTCCAGATTGATTATTTTAATATTATGACCACCAGGCCTTGTGGGATGCGCCTTGGTCCCCACACCCACCACGCCCTCTTCCTCTATGCTCTGGCCACCCTGGCCTCCTTCCAGCTCCTGTAAAGACCAGGCACCTTTCCAGCCACAGGTCCTTTGCACATGCTGCTTCTGGAATGCAACCCATGCCCTGATTCACTCCTACCCACCCTGTTGCTCTTAGCAAAAATGTCACCTCCCCAGGCACACCTCCTCTGGCCCCAGACCAGGTCAGTTACCTGTGCACCCTCTTGTCAGTGTCTGTTTATTTATGAGCTTATTTTGACCAACATCTCCCCACAGGGCTGTGGGTCCTGGAAGGTAAGGGCCATGTCTGCTTCGCTGGTGGTCAGATCCCTGGCTCCTGGCCCAGGGTGGGTGCTCTGCACACTGTTTCTGAATGTTGAGGAATGAATGAGCCTTTCCTCAGAGAGTTAGGGGTAACCAGAACCCTGTCCCCAGGAGGGGTCTAGTAGAGGCAGGGACTGCTTCAGATCTTTGTCTTTTTATATCCCCACCCCTTCCTCAGAGGGAACCAGATCCAGAAGTCGGGGGTGCCGGAATAAGGAAGAAAGGGGGGCCGGGCGCGGTGGCTCATGCCTGTAATCACAGAACTTGGGGAGACAGAGGCAGGAGGATCCCTCGAGCCCAGGAGTTTGAGACCAGCCTGGTCAACATGGTAAGACCCTATCTCCACAAAAATAAAAATAAAAATTAGCCAGGCACCATGGGGCACGCCTGTAGTCCCAGCTACTTGGGAGGCTGAGGTGGGAGGATTGCTTGAGCCAAGAGTTCAAGGCTGCAGTGAGCCATGATTGTGCCACTGTACTCCAGCCTGGGCAATGGAGCCAGATCCAAGCTCAAAAAAAAGGAGTGGGGGAGAAAGGGGTGGGGAGAAAAGGGGGAGCTGCTTCAATCCTCTTTGCAGCTCTATGCCCACACCCCAGCTGGCCACACTCCAGCCACGAGCCCTCCTCGTGGGTTCTGCAATGTGCCAAACCCTTGTCCTGAGACTCAGGGCCTGCTCCCTGCATCCAAGTTCCCCTCTCCCTGGACTATAATACAGTGCCTGCCTGCCCCCTCCCCATCCCCTTTTTCCCTTGACTCAACCCTTACCCTCCAGGTCTTGACTTTCTGAAATGCTTGTCTAACTTAGCAAGCTAAGGAATCTGTCATGGTGCCACAGCTAATGTCAGCTCGGGATTGAAAATACGGGCAGAGCCCAGACTCAGCCACCTCATTATGCACCTCATTACCACCGGTTTCTCCCTCCAGACCCCGGCCTCTCTGGGGCCTCAGTTTCCCTATGTGGGCTCTTCCATGACAAGGGACTTGGACATCTGTAGATTTCAGGAAGATTGGTTGAGAGGAGGGAGGAGGGGAAGGGGAAAAAAGAGAAGAGGGGAGGGAGGGGAAGACAACAGAGGGGCCTCGGGCCAGCCAGACATGAGAAACGTCAAGTATGTGAAGTACGCCAGCCCTGAGCTATGAATAGTGCAGCAGGCTGGCAGCCCAGGTGGGCCTTTCTGCCCCTCCCATGGGAGCTCTGCACAGGGGGCCTGAAATGGGGAATGGGGCATGAGCTGAGGAGGCACACTTGGGGACAGAGCAAGGGGTGTTGTCACGCAAATGAGATGCAAATACACAGCAGCAGGCAGGTCTGATTGGTGGATCCCTGTGGGGCTGGAAGCATAGGCTGAATGGTCACTCAGCAAAAGGCAGTGAGTGCCCAGCCTGCAGCACAACCCAGGGCCTCTGCCCATCCGCACTGCAGCCCTGGCAGCTGCATTTCCCAGGCTTGGAGGTCCCTTCTGGTCACCAGTGGCCAAAATCCCACTGATGCTGTGTAGCCTCTGGAGGCCTCTAAAGGTTGTGGTAAGGCTCTGCCTGCCCCAGACACCATCCCTGACCACCCCGGAACCAGGTCAGCCTCTCCTCCTTGGAGCTCCCAGGTCTGACAGACAGCTGGGCACCTGGAAATTACAACATCCCCAGTCCCGGCCTCTAGATCCCTCTCCTCATCAGTGATCCCGGCGGGACACACACTGGGCTTAGGAGCTGGAGGCCCAGTTCATGGCCCCCGTCTGGCCCCTTGTGTGCCCCCAAAGAAAGCAGTCACCTTCAGAGCCGATTCCTCTTTCTTTCATTCTAGGACTGTTCACTGGGTACCACCAATGGCCTGGCACTGGGCTGGGGGGGGCAGTGACACAAGGGAAGATGAGTCAGAGGCCAGGTTTCGGGTCCCAACTGCATGACCTTGGTCAAGTCCTTTCCCTCTCCATGCCTCAGTCTCCTCAGCTGTAAACTGGGTCCTGGAGAGGACTCAACGTTGAGTGTCTGGCATGTAGAAGTTGCTTAACAAATCAGTTCCGTAGTCCGAGGATTTTCAAAAATTAACAAAAGCAGTCCCTGATTTTATAAAACCAAAGAGACAGACATGCAACAAATGAAGGTGCTGTAGGGCATAGTGTCTAAAAGTTCCTAAGCAGAACCTGGGCACAGTGGCTCATGCCTGTAATCCCAGCACTTTAGGAGGCCGAGGTCGGAGGAGCACTTGAAGCCAGGGGTTAGGGACGAGCTTGGCCAACATGGTGAAACCTTTTCTCTACCAAAAACACAAAAAGTGGCCAGATGCAGTGGCGTGTGCCTATAGTCCCAGGTACTCAAGAGGCTGAGGCAGGAGAATCGCTTGAACCCGGGAGGAAGAGGTTGCAGTGAGCAGAGATCATGGCACCGCACTCCAGCCTGGGCGACAGAGCAAGACTCGGTCTCAAAAAAAAAAAGTTCCTAAGCAGGATTCAGAGGAAGCTGGTTTGAATCCTGACTCAGGCCCACTTCCTATCTGTATGTCACTGGACAAGTTACCAACCTCCCGGAGCTTCTGTTTCCACAGATATTAAATAGAGATAATCCATCGCCCGTGGGATTGTTGTACAGATTAAAGAGACGGTGTGTGCAAAGTGCTCAGCACAGCAGTGTCTGGCCCTGAGGGCTGCAATACATGTTTGCTATAACCAATACTCCCATTGTTATTATTATTGGTGGACAATGCAGTGCCCAGTGCTGTGGGAACACTCAGTTCATCAGTCAGCAGCGTTCTAACAGGGCCTGGCCTAGAAGCTGGATATAGAGCAGTGAACGAGACAAAGTCCCTATCCTCGCGGGGCACAAGGTCTAGCGCGCAGAGGAGGAAGTCACCATATATTTGAGTGGTGGAGGGAGGTTTTACAGAAGATATTTGAATTGGGCATTGAAAGAGGAACAGGAGTTGGAGAAATGGAAAAGGCAGAGAAGGCCCTTCTAGACAAGGGAAAGAGACGGCACAGCAAGTTTCTGGAAAGGGGGAGAGGGTGACATATTCCCATTCTTTCTTTTTTTTTTTAGACAGAGTCTCACTCTGTCGCCCAGGCTGGAGTGCTGTGGTGCAATCTCGGCTCACTGCAACCTCCGCCTCCCAGGTTCAAGCGATTCTCCTGCTTCAGCCTCCCAAGTAGCTGGGATTTACAGGCACCTGCCACTACGCCCAGGTAATTTTTGTATTTTTATTTTTATATTTATTTATTTATTTATTTTGACACGGAGTTTCGCTCTTGTTGCCCAGGCTGGGGTGCAAAAGTGCGATCTCGGCTCACTGCAACCTCTGCCTCCCAGGTTCAAGCGATTCTCCTGCCTCAGCCTTCCTGAGTAGCTGGGATTACAGCTACTGTGGTGCTATGAGCCACCACTCCCGGCTAATTTTGTATGTTTAGTAGAGACCGAGTTTCTTCATGTTGGTCAGGCTGGTCTCGAACTCCCGACCTCAGATGATCCACCAGTCTCAGCCTCCCAAAGTGCTGGGATTACAGGCGTGAGCCACCGTGCCCAGCCAACATATTCCACTCTTATCCTGCCCTTCCAACTGTACCTCCAGTTTCATCTCCCATCTTCTTTCACCTGGTCTGCTGCCTCCACTGCCCCAGACCCTGGTGTGGCTCCGAAGTAGCTATGGGAGCAAGTCAGGATCCTAGCATGGCATGAGGGATATGCCCTGATGGGGGAGGGAAGGGGCGGGATCTGGTCTCATTGGCCTTGCTGACCTGACCTCCTCCCTGTACTCTGAGCCTTGTACTCATCAATCTCTTAAGAGGCCAGGCTGGTTCATGCCTCCTTGCCTGAGGTAATGTTGGGTCCCTCTGCCTGGTATGCCCTTCTCTCCCTTCTCCTCCATCCCTTTCTTGTCCCAGCAAACATTTTTTTTTTTCTTTGAGACGGAGTCTCACTCTGTCTCCAGGCTGGAGTGCGGTGGCGCAATCTTGGCTCACTGCAACCTTCACCTCCCGGGTTTAAGTGATTCTCCTGACTCAGCCCCCCGAGTAGCTGGGACTACAGGCACATGCCACCACGCCCAGCTAATTTTTGTATTTTTAGTAGAGATGGGGTTTCACCATGTTGGCCAGGATGGTCTTGATCTCTTGACCTCGTGATTTGCCTGCCTTGGCCTCTCAAAGTGCTGGGATTACAGGCGTGAGCCACTGCGCCCAGCCCCAGCAAATATCTTTCAAGCTTTAGTAAGCCTCATCTCCCCACAGTGAAGCCTTCCCCTGAGAGCTGGAGCATCTTTGGAGGAGGCAGGGGCTCAGCCATGTTCATTGACAGAACCCTGGGGTCCCCCACACCACTCACGAGCAAACCCAGACTCCACACTGAATCACAGAAGACACAGAGAAGCAGAACTTAATCTACATCTCTCTGCACCCACCACCCATTACATCTGTCCTCCCCACCCCTTCGTTATGCCAACCTTTGCTTGGATTTCAGGGCTCAGCTGTGGGGAAGAGGGTCTACCTTCCCTGGGTGAGGGGTGTCCTCCCAGCTCTTTGTTGTCAGAGAATATAGCAGTCACAACAATGACAGACCTAGGATTCTGAAAGACCCAGCTTTAATTTTTTTGGGGGGGTGAGGGTGGATAGGGTCTTGCTCTGTTACCCAGGCTGGAGTACAGCGGTTCTATTATAGCTCACTGTAGCCTCGAACTCCTGAGCTCAAGCAATCTTCCCAACTCAGCCTCCCAAGTAGCTGGGACTACAGGTGTGCACCACCATACCTGGCTAATTTTTTAGAGACAGGGTCTTGCTATGTTGCCAATGTTGGTCTCAAATTCTTGACCTCTGGCTCATGCCTGTAATCCCAACACTTTGGGAAACCAAGGCAGGAGGATCACTTGAGCTCAGGAGTTTAAGACCAGCCTAGGCAACATACGGAGACCCCCACCGCTACAAAAAAATTAGCCAAGCATGGTAGCGTGTGCCTGATTGTGCCACTGCACTTCAGCCTGGGTGACAGAGCAAAACCCTCTCTCTCAAAAAAAAAAAAAAAAAAAAAAAAAATCCTAGCTTCAAGCAATCCTCCTGTCGAAGCCTCCCAAGTCTCTGCCATTACAGGTGTGAGCCACCGTGCCTGGCCCAGCTTGAAATTTGATGCTTGGTGACCTTGAGTGAAGTTATTTGCCCACTCCAGGTCTCAGTTGTTGCATCTGTAATTATACATCCCCCTTATGATGGCACTTGAAAAATTGATCAAAAAGGATTTCACGGCCGGGCGCGGTGGCTCAAGCCTGTAATCCTAGCACTTTGGGAGGCCGAGACGGGCGGATCACGAGGTCAGAAGATCGAGACCATCCTGGCTAACACGGTGAAACCCCGTCTCTACTAAAAAAAATACAAAAAACTAGCCGGGCAAGGTGGCGGGCGCCTGTAGTCCCAGCTACTCGGGAGGCTGAGGCAGGAGAATGGCGTAAACCCGGGAGGCGGAGCTTGCAATGAGCTGAGATCCGGCCACTGCACTCCAGCCCGGGCGACAGAGCCAGACTCCGTCTCAAAAAAAAAAAAAAAGGATTTCACTATAGAATCCTCAGGTTAATGATAGATTTGGAAACAGGAGATGAAAGAAAGGAGATTAATCATATCACCAACTGGTTTTTAACCAATCCCTATGGCAATTCTACCCAGCTTCTGGCCTCCAGCTTTAAACTCCTGTTAACGCCTTTGTGACCACATTCACTCTCCAATGATTACCATGGTGAAGACACTAGCTTGTGTAGGCTGCAGGTCCGTCTCCCCAGTCAGACTGGGCCATTTTTACATTAATATTTTTGGCAGGGGGCCCCTGAGGGGTGTTCGGTACTGGTAGATCGGGTGGATGCAAATCTTAGAACTCATGGTCATACAATCTTTGTGGAGACTTTTTGTCTGGCTTTTGGGCGGTAGGAAAAGCAGACAAGGAGGCCCTTGAGGGCAGGGTTGTGTCTCATTCATCCAGGTCCCAAGAGAAAGCCTGGAACGCAGAGAGCAAGCAAGCACCAATCACCACTGACAGCGGGTTCCATTTGGCTCCAGCCCAATGCCGGACTTTCCCGAGCCCTGGGCCTCCCATGCTGGGGTCAGGTCGTTCTCCTGCCCCAGGCTGAAATTAGGGAGATAGCAGGAGGGGCGCTCTCTGCAAGCCAGGCCTGGGAATATCCTCAGCATCCCCAGACCACACTCCGTCTCTCAGATAAGGCTTTCCCTAGCACTGGGGGTACCTAGGCCTCTAGGCCACTGGAGAAGACAAAAGTCCCAGTGCGGAAGGAAGAGGAGCTGTTTCTCTCTCACTTTGGCAACCCCGGCCTGGTTGTGTGGTCCCCATTTTCTGCCTCCTACCCTCCCCTCTTGCAAACATCCCCGCTGCCCGCTGCACCATCTCCTGGGCTCTGGACCCAACCTCAGTTGTCCCCCTCGCCTTCCTTGAAACATCTAGGTGCTGTGTGGGAGGAGCACAGTGCCAAGGCTTCATTAGAGCTAATGAAGTTCAGCTCTGCGATGCCACTGCAAGATACAGTGCGCAGACAGCCTCCATCGCAGCCTGGGGCCTCCGCCCCCTCCTCTGCCTCTCTTGGGGAGGAGCCCAGGGCCACACCGCCAGAAGAGGAAAGGAAGATTTATAAGAATCTTCCCAGGCCAGGCGCGGTGGCTCATGCCTGTAATCCCAACACTCTGGGAGGCTGAGGCAGGCAGATCACCTGAGGTCAGGAGTTCAAGACCAGCCTGACCAACATGGCGAAAGCCCATCTCTACTAAAAGTGGGTGCCTGTCATCCCAACTACTCAGGAGGCAGAGGCAGGAGAATCGCTTGAACCTGGGAGAGGTTGCAGTGAGCCGAGATCGTGCCATTGCACTGCAATCTGGGTGACAGAGCGAGACTCTGTCTCAAAAACAACAACAACAAAAATCTTCCCTAGTACAGAGAGTGCCTGGAGGCCAAAGAGAGATCGGGTTCCGGGGCAAGAAGTAGAAACAGCATCAGAGCGGGGGTAAGATTCTCCCTTGGGCCGAGAAAGGCTCCCCTGTGCATTGCTCAGTCCAAAAGCCTGGGGTCCCTCTTTCTACTTGGATCTTGGGAACTCACCAGCAGGAGTCATTCCTTCCTCACCTTTTTTTCATGGAATCACCGCAGGTCAGACCTGAAGGAACTCTGGGCACTTCTCTACAACCCTCTTATGACAACTCAACAACCCGAGGCCCCTTCCTCCTCCCACCTGGCATGCATCCTCTCAAGCGATCCTCCTGCCTCAGCCTCCCGAGTAGCTGGGACTACAGGCGTGAGCCACCATAGTCCCTACAGTCCTAACCGCACAGGGCTGGCTTCCTTCCACTCTTGCTGGTCCTTTCTTCTGTGCTCTATCCCCTTGGACTGTCCTTTCTTTAGGCCTCAGTTTCCCTATGAGGCAAATGGAGAGACAGGGAAGGAGGGTGGCCTCTGATATTCCTCCAGCTGAAACAAAGGAAGACGTCCCCTCTCTGGATAGCTTTCCTCCTCCTTCCGTCCCTTTTCGGGAACAATACAGAGTTCCTCCACCTTGAGCATAAGGGAGACTCTACGGAGGACCCTCTCCCTCCAGCCTTTGGGGACTCTCAGGATCAGGAAAAGCTCTAGATTGCCCAGGTCCCCACCTCTCCCTCCTCCCAAGAGCTCTGAGTCTGGCGCCCACACCCGATTCTTTCCAAGCTCTCACACTTTTGGGAAAATCAGAAAGGAAGAAGCAGCTGTTGATGCAGGAAAACAGAGCCAGACAGAAGTCAGATTGGAGACAGAAACACTCTCGGGCCAAAATGAACTCGGCCCCTCCCTAGGTGGACCCCAACTTGGGGCTAAGGCCCCTTGAGTGGTTATCCTCCCACATGGCTCCCATGCGGTCCCGCAGCCCACCACATTCCTCCGGCCCACACACCTCCCACCAGCTTCCCCACCCCGAGAGGCCAAGGCAGGTCTGTTTCTGTCCCTCAGGCCTCAGCCTGTGGGTCTCAGTCATCCCCATGTCCCGCCCCACGCTGTCTCTCCTCCCAGGGATTCAGGCCGAGCTTTGAAAGGGTCACTGCAAAGAGGACCTGCCTGCCGAGGGCCTAGCCAGACCTAGGGCCAACTCCTCGGCCAGATTCCCGGTGGCTGGGGACAAAGGCCCCACTGTTCCCCGACCCCCGGACGCCCCCAAATGCACTGGGCATAAGAAGTCTTTCTTTCCCCAGTTCCGCTCCTTACGGGCCCGGGCTCCTTGCCACCGGGAGTAGCCCTGGCTCCTCCTCCAGGAGAAGCTGGGGGGTTGGCGGGACAGGGAATTACCAGTTTCCCCACCGCCACCACCATACACACAAACCCCTTGGGCACCCAGAATGATGAAACCCAGCTGGGTGCGGTGGCTCAAGCTGGTAATCCCAGCACTTCGGGAGGCTGAGGCAGGCGGATCACCTGAGGTCAGGAGTTCGAGACCAGCCTGGCCAACATGCCGAAACCTTGTCTCTACAAAAATAAAAACATTAGCCAGGCATGGTGGTGCACCTGTAATCCCAGCTACTCAGGAGGCTGAGGCACGAGGATGATGACCAAACCCTGGGGCCAACTTTAGGACCAGTGTCCCAGGACCCTCTCTGTTCCTTAGCCACCAAGCCCTTCCTGGGCCTAGAATACAATCCCACCTTTTCCCACCTATCAGAACCATACCCACCCTTCCAGTCCTCCTCCAGGCAGCCTCTCAGGACTACCTATCCTCTGAGGAGCCTCACAGTCCCAGCCATAGCAGCCAACCCCTGACGTTCCCAGAGGCTGAGGACATCTCTGCCCGCTCTCCCCAGTGCCTCACAGTAGGAAGTAGGATTCACCTGCTCCTCTAATTTCCTATCATATAGTGCTGATGCCAAAGCAGGGCCCGGAAAGTTTCCTGTGCCAAGGCTTTCCTGAATTCTCTCTAGTGCATATCATTCTCCAGCCTGTGCTTGCCTGGACCTCATTGCACCTCCAGTGATGGGGGCCTCATTACCTCCAGAGGCAGATCACTTTCTCTTTAGATTACTCTGACCATAAAGGTCAGTACTTTTTACTGAGCCAAAAGTGCATTGTTCTCCTTTCTATCCATTGATTGTTTTTTTAACAATAGTTGCTACCAATAATTGAGATGACTAAATCTCAGCCACTTTACCAATATTACCTCATTTAGCCCTCTCCATAATTTTGAGGGATTATTTCAGGGATAAGAAAACCAGCCAGGTGTGGTGGCTCACACCTGTAATCCCTACACTTTGGGAGGCCAACGTGCAGGGATTGCTTGAGTCCAGGAGTTTGAGACCAGTCTGGGCAACATGGCAAAACCCTGTCTCTATAAAAAATACAAAAATAGAAAACTTAGCTGGGCATGGTGGCATGCACCTGTAGTCTCAACTACTCAGGAGGCTGAGGAGGGAGGCTCACTTGATCCCAGGAGTTCAAGGCTGTAGTGCACCAAGCTCACACCACTGCACTCCAGCCTGAGCAACAGAATGAGACCCTGCCTCAAAAGAATAAAAGAAAACTGAGGCTAAAACAATGAAGCAACTTGACCAAAGGCACACAGTGAACAAGGAGTACATCTAAAATTTGGATCTCAGCAGGCTGAAGGCAGGCAAAGCCCATACACTCTACCTGAGGATGCTCCTGCCTCCCAACGAACTGAGGGTCATGCCAGGCTCAGGCCTCATAGCTCCAATGATTGGCCTGTCTAGATTAAATGGTGGACCATATCTCCCTCGGGGTCCTCTTTTTTTCTAGCCAGCTCCTCTCCTTTTTCAGTAGATGAGGTGTGGCCTGCAGATAGTGACTAACTAGTTCTTTTTAATTTTTTTTTTTGAAACGGAGTCTCGCTCTGTTGCCCAGGCTGGAGTGCAGTGGCGCGATTTCAGCTCACTGCAACCTCCACCTCCTGGGTTCACGACATTCTCCTGCCTCAGCCTCCCAAGTAGCTGGGACCACAGGCGCCCGCCACCACACCTGGCTGATTTTTTGTATTTTTAGTAGAGATGGGGTTTCGCTATGTCAGCCAGGATGGTCTCGATCTCCTGACCTCGTGATCTGCCCGCCTCGGCCTCCCAAAGTGCGGGGATTACAGGTATGAGCCACCGCGCCCAGTCTCCTGACTAGTCTTAATTCAAACCAACAAATGGGGAGCAGAGGGGTCAGAGGGCAAGAGGTCATCTGCCTAGGTGCACAGGGCTTTGAGGAGGTTTCAGATGTCCCTGGGCCTAAGGTTTAGGAATGGAGGGAGGTGGCCAGAAATCCAACACCCCCTTCTCGCTCTTCTTTGTTTTGTTTTGTTTTGTTTTGTTTTTTGAGACAGGGTCTCATTATGTTGCCCAGGCTGGAGTGCAGTGGTGCAGTCACGGCTCACTGCAGACTCGAACCCTCCAGCTCAAGTGATTTTCCCACCTCCACTACCTGAGTAGCTGGGACTACATGCTCAGCTATGGTTTTTTGTTTTTGTTTTTGTTTTTTTTTTTAGACTACATTTTGCTCTTGTCATTCAGTCTGGAGTGCAATGGCACGATCTTGGCCCACTGCAATCTCCCTCTCCCGGGTTCAAGCGATTGTCCTGCCTCAGCCTCCCAAGTAGGTGGGACTACAGGTGTGTGACACTTCGCCCAGCCAATTTTGTACTTTTAGTAGAGACAGTGTTTCACCATGTTGGCCAGGCTGGTCTCAAACTCCTGACCTCAGGTGATTCACCCGCCTTGGCCTCCCAAAGTGCTGGGATTATAGGTGTCAGCCACTGCTCCTGGCCCCAGTTAATTTTTTAAAATGTTCTGTAGGTATTGGGTCTCCCTATGTCGCCCAGGCTGGTCTCAAACTCCTGAGTCCAAGCAATCCTCCTACCTTGGCTTCCCAAAGTGCTGGGATTACAGGTGTGAGCCTCTGTGCCCGGCACCAACACCCTTTCTGTGAGAGATAGAGAATTGATAGTTAGGACAGGCCCTGCCCCAAACCAGGCTCTGTCTAACCCTCTAACTTCAAAAGGACAGAATCTTCCACCACAAAGTGATGCATTGAGCTGAACATCTCAGGGCCAGAGAGGTGAAAAATAAACAGGCCTCTTGATTCCAACCTGTAGTTTTTTTTTTTTTTTTTTTGAGACGGAGTCTCGCGCTGTGTCGCCCAGGCTGGAGTGCAGTGGCGCGATCTCGGCTCACTGCAAGCTCCGCCCCCCAGGTTCAGGCCATTCTCCTGCCTCAGCCTCCGAGCAGCTGGGACTACAGGCGCCCGCCACCACGCCCGGCTAGTTTTTTGTACCTTTAGTAGAGACGGGGTTTCACCATGTTAGCCAGGATGGTCTCGATCTCCTGACCTCGTGATCCGCCCGCCTCGGCCTCCCAAAGTGCTGGGATTACAGGCTTGAGCCACCGCGCCCGGCCCAACCTGTAGTTTTTTTCCCACGTACTCTTTCTTCAGCACCGACCCCTCAGAACTCTGAGGGAACAAGAGAGGGAGGGACAGCCAAAGAGAAGCCGAAGACTGGGGAAGCCCCTGGTGACCCCTGCCATGCTTCGGTGTGGGCGAGTGGACCTTCCCTTCCTCTCTAGGTTTGGCTCAGGCACTGTTGTGAGAAAACAAAGTGCGATATACCTACAAGCCACCTTCCCAAGGCCCTAGCACCCCCACTTCCAAAGGGATAGGCTATAGAAGTCTGTGGTTTTTCCATACACACTGTCCCATTAGTCATGAATTAATTCTTTTTTTTTTTTTCAATCTTTTTACTTCATGGCCAATGTAATAGCATTATTCGTGAATTCAGTCATTTGGTCTACAAACATTATCTGAGGACTTGCTATATGCCAGGCTCTGTGGACACCGAGACAAACATGACACCTCTGGGGCCCCTTGGAATGGGGTTAAGAACATGGCCAACTCTTCAGCTCTGCCACTTACTTGCTGGGTGGCCTTTGGAAGCTATGGTATCTCTTTGTGTCAGTTTCTTTTTTTTTTTTCTTTTTCTTTCTTTTTTTTTTTTTTTTGAGGGGTTTCACTCTTGTCACCCAGGCTGGAGTGCAATGGCGTGATCTCGGCTCACTGCAACCTCTGCCTGCCCGGTTCAGGCAATTCTCCTATCTCAGCCTCCCAAGTAGCTGGAAGTACAGGCGCACGCCCGGCTAATTTTTTGTGTTTTTAGTAGAGACGGGGTTTCACCATGTTGGCCAGGTTGGTCTTGAACTCTTGACCTCAGGTGATCTGCCCACCTCAGCCTCCTAAAGTGCTGGGATTACAGGTGTGAGCCACCGTACCCAGCCTGTGTCAGTTTCTTAATCTGTCAAGTGGGGTGATGGTAATATACCAACATAGAGGTAAGCACTATGGAAGGAGTTGCTATTATTATTTTTCTTGGCCTCAAATAACTCCTGTCTGGTGGGGTAGATGGATATGAGATGGACCATCACAGTGTCAGGGGTAGAGCTGAGCATGGGGCGCCCTGGGAGGCCACAGGCGGGGCTGTTCCCTGGTTTGCACTTCACAAACATTTATGGAGAACTGCTCTGTGCCAGGCTCTGTGCTGGCCACTGGGGACACAGAGATGAACAGGACACATTGTCCACTCATCCCCGCTCCTCCCTGCCCTCCCCTCTCCCTCTTGGAGCCCAGTCCAAGAACCCTGCACTGAGGGGGGCCACGAAGGACAGAACCAACCACAGAGGGAAAGGCATGGCCTGGGAGCTGGGAGTCAGAAGATGGGTCCTTGTCTGCCAAGGCTGAGGGACCTTGGGCACTCCCCAGTCTGTTTCCCCACTGTAGCCTAAGAGAGTTGGACATGATGACCCCTTTGGTCCTCACCCACTCTGACAGGTGGTAGATACACCCCACCCCAAAAGGGCTTTAAAATCTCCCCAAAGTCCAGCCCCAAGGCCATCTCAGCCTGACGTCCCACTGAGGCAGTCGGGGAGGAGATGCCTGCCTGGCGCAGACTGGTACTGCCCTGCTGACAAACTGGCACAATTTCACAAGAAACAGGGGGGCCTGGATCTAAAGGCGGGTTCTTTGAAGGGGGTGCGGGGTGCTAGGGGAAAGGCAGCACCAGCTCCCACAGGCCCTATTCATGTCTCTCTCCCGAGACGGTGAGAGCAGGATCATTAAAACCGGGCTTTGTCCAAATCCCTGACCAAGCCAATATCTCACCTTTGAACCCCTGCAGCCAACAGAGCAGGGCTTGATGCCCCTTTGGAAGGAAAACACCAGTGAACTGAGCCCTGGCCGAATGCTATAGGCCGGCATGGGGCAGGGTGGGAAAGATTGGAGGAGTAAAGAAATAGAACAGAAGACAAGCAACCAAGCTGTAATCCAGCCAGAAGCTGACCTTGATCTTGGGCTGTGTACAAAATGGATACAGATTTGGGGTGGGAGTGACAGCGGGACACAGCAGGTCCTGAGAAGCCAGATAGTGAGGGTGAGAGCAAGACCCTGGAGCCAGACTGCCATGTTCCTACCCTGACTCCACAGGGCACTGGGGGTGTGATTTGGGCTGCAATATTAGCTGTCTGTGCCTCAGTGTCCTCAACTGTAAAATGGGGATAATAATGGTATCTACCTCTTAGTGGTATTGTGAGGATCAAATGAGGGAGTTTTTATAAATCCTGGCCAGGAGTTTTTGCTGTCTGTGTATTAACTATGAGCTACACTGTGAAAGCAGCTCCCCTTCCTTAAAAACACATTTTTTGTTTCCAGGCACCAATGCTCATTTGAATATATTTGCTGGCATATTTGATATCTCCAATATTGGAATCCAACTTACAAGAATCCACCTGACCCACTATACTGCTGGAAACTTCCCTGCATGGCTAGCCTGGGATGCTGCGGGTCACAAGCCCCTGCCTAGAAGTTCTCCTGAGTATCTAACTGCAGTCCCTCACATTGTAACTTCTTCCACACTGCTGCTTTGTAGTCTCTCTTTTAACCTTGCACATCAAGAAGTCCTGAGTATCCCTGCAATGAAGGATGAAGCAATCTACTACCCACTCCTGCACTGCTCTGCTCAGAACCAGCACCCTCCCTCACTCCCACTCCCATCCATGCCAAGAACGCTGCACTTCTTCCCCATGAGCCCAAGGTCAGCCCGAGGAGAGGGGCACAAGCACGGGGCCTCTTCCCCCCATCCAGTCCTTCTCTGCTTGGGTTGGGATCCACGCAAGCCTGACCCATTGCTGTAGTCAGACACCTTCCTAATAGCTTTACTCCCCAAGCTTCATCTTGTGCCCTGACTACCTTCAAGTGTCCTGGGTTCTTGCCTGGGCACTCTCACTACGTAGGCTCAGACCCTCTCTGTGAAATGGGACACCAACACCTACCCTGCCCACTCCCATTCTTCCTGTTTATTATTATTGAGGACTTTGAATCCAGCATTGAATGTAGAGGATTTACTGCTCCCACGGTTCCCAAGAAGAGGTCAGGGCCTCAGGTGCAGGATCTTGGAATTCCCAGCCACCTTGGGGTGGACCCAACCACACTGTGGGCAAGTGGAAGACACTGGGGCTGGGGACCTTTGGGCTGCCTTTGGAGGTGAAATGACTGGTTATATAATCGAGATTCAAATCGCATGCCAATGAGTACATGGCAGTGAGAGCCGTCACTTTGGGGAATGGGGTCTGTTGCCCTGGCAGAGGGGAGAACCACATGGGATCAAAAGCCACTCACCCCCAGCTAGGCTGCAGGGTTGGGGTGGAGACAGAGAGGGGTGCAGGGGATAGAGATGAAGTATGTGTTGTTGGTGGGAGACTGAATCCAAGGGACTCATGCTTAATGACCTCCACCCCCACCCCCCCGTCCATCCTGAATTTCAAGTTCATAATTAGGAAACACACTTTGGCTGAAGGGAGTCCGGGAGAGATGCAGATTGAGGGAGAACTGAACACGTCCAGCAACCAAGGAACACACCAGTCTCCGAAAGAGTTGCAAGCAGCAGATCCCACCTTCAACACTGCCTGGAAAGCTGGGGAGGAGAGTCCCCAAGTCTTTCAGCCCTGTCTAAAGAGGAACAGGCCTCAGCCCAGGCCTTGACCTCAACCTGGACCTCAGGGAATTTCTTTTCCGAGCTCAGGGAAACTGTTGACCTGACAGTGTTCAACCCTTCAACTTAGGAGAGGGAGGCCTGCTGGGGTGCTGCTGCAGGGCGGGCAGCCAGGCTCAGAGGTAAGGGAATGATCCTAATGGGGGATGGGGCCGGGAGGCCCCTGCTGGCCCCTCCCCAGACTCAGCAGCTGGCAGATGAAAGAACCCAAGCAGAGCAGCCCAGCGCTGAGTAATGCCCCTGGCACCCCGCGCTTTGACCCACCCACAGCCGGTCGGAGAGTGCAAAGGGGAGGGCAGCCGCGCCGGCAGAGCCGGGGGTCCCAGGCCTGTGTCTATAACTTCCCCAGGACCCAGGAGGGCGGCGGAACCGTGCCTGGCAACCCGTCCCGCAGTCCGACCCGGCAGGGGGCGAGTGTGGCGCGGGGAGGGGGTGTCCGGACGCCTTGGGGGAGGACGTCCCGCTACGGGAACCCCCTCCCCCACTCCCTCTCCCTCCAGCTGTGCCGGGCCTCGCCAACGGAAAACGAAAACTCGGGCAGAGGAAACGGCGGCAGGCGCCCCGCCTGACAAACCCGGACAAAAGCCGCGGGCCTCCCGCCCCCGCTGCCCAGCCGCTGGGGGCCTGGCACCGCCACCCGGGTCTGTGCCCCTTGCCCTGGCAGCCCCGTGCCCGTCCCGGCCCCTTGCCTACCTTCCTCCTTCCCGCCCCTCTATCCCGGACAGCTCTTGCTCGGGCCCCTTCCCGGGCCTGCCACCAGCTGAAGCTCCCCGCAGCGGTGCCCGCGGTGCCCGCTCCCACCGTGCGCCCCAGGCTGTGCAGGGCGAGCGGGGTCGCAGCGACCCCGGCCTGGCCGCCCGCTCCCCAGCAGCTACCGGCCCCGCCCACTTCCCTGGCCCAGCGTCCTCACCTGTGGGGGCCGGGGCTCCGGGCGGGGCGGGATCCCGACCAGGCAGAAGGCGACTCCATTCATCGGGTGGCAGCGGCGGCTCTGTGGCCAGGGCACTGCTGGGGGCGCCGGCAGGGACCCGGGAGGGGCGGGGCCGGGGGCGGGGCCCAGCGCGGTGTGGCTCCCCCCCCGGGGTCCGCCCCCTCGCCCCTCCCCCTTCCCACCACCCACCCCGCGCTCCCTTCGGGGTGAGCCGGTGGCCTCGCTCAAGGGCCACAGACCGGCAACTGGGCTGAGGCAGGGACGAGGGCTGCCTGAGAGTTGAACGTCAGAACCCAGCCTGGGGAGACAGGCGGTCTCCGGGAGACGCCTTCCCGGCCTCCAAGGGACCGGCCCAGATAGAGGGCCATCCAGGCCCAGGAAAGAGGACAAGGGCACCGAACCCAGAACTAGCACAGGGACAGGGAGGGAGGGAGAGGGAAGCAAAGAGAAACAGCCAGCCAGAGATGGTCAGAAACAGAGATCCAGAGACCCAGAAAGAATGAGAAAGGGAGAGACAAGATAGAGACAGCGCAGAGAGAGGCAGAAAAGGTGAGAAACAAAGATGAGGAGACCCAGGATCAGAAAGAGGGGGAGACAGAAAAAGGCTTAGAGGCCTTCTTCCCTTTAAAGACCCCTAGACATTGAGACACGAGGGCAGATTTAGTGCAGGGGGCGGGGAGATGGGGTGCCCCTCAGTGTAGGGTAAGCCCCTTCCAGCCAGAGTCTCAGCCCAGGATCCCAAAGAGGCAGGGGAGTCGAGGATAGAAGAGAGGCCGGCAGGTGCCTCAGACCTTCTGACCCCCACCCAGCCTGTCTCGGGGCTCAGGCCATGGGGCCAGCCGACAGTCCTGCTCTGCAGTGAACAGCAGTGATAGCAGAGGCTCCCAGTCACCAGCACCCCACAGCCACCCTTCCTGGCTTTACTCTGACCTCAGCCTAAAGAGATGCTCTGGTCCTCAGCCAGCTTCTTTCATTGTCCCCCAGAAGGACCCCCTCCAGCCCAACCCCTGACAGTCCAGGGAGGGACAGTCCTTCTGTCTGTCTGTCTGTCTTTCTTTCTTTCTTTCTTTCTTTTTTTTTTTTTTTTTTTTTTTTGAGGCAGGGTCTCACTCTGTCACCCAGGCTGGCATACAGTGGCAAGATCTAGGCTCACTGAAACCTCTGCCTCCCAGGTTCAAACGATCCTCCTGCCTCAGCCTCCCCGAGTAGCTGGGACTACCGGCCCATGCCACACCACCAGCTAACTTTTGTATTTTGGTAGAGATAGGGTTTCACCAGGATGGCCAGGCTGGTCTCGAACTCCTGACCTCCAGTGATATCCGCCTGCCTCAGCCTCCCAAAGTGCTGGGATTATAGGTGTGAGCCACCACACCTGGCCTTGTCCTTCATTTCTAGAAAATAGCTAGAAAATTCTTTCTACTATCTAACTCCCATTCTTCCTGCTTCTTACTTCCTACAGCTTATGCTTACCTCTTTCCCATGCCTTTTGCAGTTGAAGTGGCTTCCATATTCCTTTCCCCAGATTATGTAGAAAAGAAGGCAGAGGATAAAATAGGACTTGGAAAGAAGAGGCAGTGAAAGCGGGAAGGCCAGCTCTGCCTGCTGGAGTTACCACCTTCCTTGGACAAAGAGATCCCTGAGAGCCAAGCGGCCCCAACCCCCACCCTTTTACCCTTGATCAGGGTTGGGAACTCAGGTCTTAGAGGGGTTGGGGTGCCCCAGACAACAATTAGGCCATCCCTACTCCTGTGAACCTGAGGAATGAGATTCTGACTGGATTTTAGATCATATGCTTCATTTAATGTATTTTAAATCCCCTGGTGGTCAAGAGAAAGGGATTCTGTTTCATAATAATGGAGGGGCAGTTAAATGACTCCTCTCCCTTCCTCATCCCTTTTCATCAAGGTCATGTGCAGCCAGAATTAGCCTCCACTTCTGGAAAGTCCTTCCTGCTGTCTAACTGTAATCTGTCATACTCCCTGGATTTTCTTGCTTAACTTTCAACCAGGTCCCTGTTCCTGCCTCTTTCTGTCCTGTAGCTCCAGTGGTCCAACACTTGTTGCCACCTTGGCTCAGAGGTCCTTTCCTCCCAGGATAAAGAGTTCCCTCTGTGAGGGGGAAGGGTTGGCATCTGAAATCAGACTGAACTGAGGCCATGGGGGAGGAGGGAGGGTGGTGGCCCTGGGGTGCCCCTGGCTCACTTTTTCCAGAGCCTGATGCCCTCAGACCCTGCAGGAGGGGGTGAGAGGAAATGAGCTCACACTGACCGGCAGGCCAGGCGAATTCCTCCCTCCACAATGCACTGCAGAGCCTCCCCCACCGGCTCCCACTTCCCAGAAAGTGCGGCTCTCTCCCCACCCTGCTGCCCTTCCCACCTCTTCCTGCACCTTGACCTGCACCCCCACCCTGTCCCAGCCCACCCCATCCATCTTCTCTAGCTGCTCTTCCTCCTCACCTTCCTCTCCATTCCGGCTCCCCTTCCTCTCTCCACACTCCAGGTCTCACTTCATGCATCCTGCCATCCGCCCCAGCACCCACCGTATTCCTGTACCCTCTTTTTTGGGGTTTGGAGCCATAGAGCCCAACATGGGGAGAGTCTCCCTCATTGAGGACCCTCCTTATACTCCCCCTCTTTCCAAATTCCTTCCCCAGCCCAATCACCATCCTTCATTCACAAAGGTCTACTATGTGAGGGGGTAGAGGAGACGAGGGGGTGGGGTAGTTGACCCTGGGAATACAGAGGTGAGGCCTAGATCCTTCCCTTGAGGGGCCTGGGTCTTCTCCAATTGTGACTCTAAAGAACCGCCAGCACAGGAGCACATTCCACATTCGGCTGGAGAAGCAGAGGAGGCTTCCCCAGGAGGTGCCTTGAGCTTCTTGGGCTTCGTGGATGGGGCAGGGGAGGGTGGGAGTAGGGAAAAAGGCCCTCCAGGGAGAGGGATGCTTAGGGTGAACCAGGGAGGCAGGAGAGAGCAGGCTCCGGCATCGGCATTGTGGCTGGGGCCAAGTGGAGGGTGCCTGTGGGCAGGAAGCATGGAGGGATGAGGAAGGAAACACAGGCGGGGGTGTGATGGTGAAGGGGCTGCCCAGAGGTGCTTCCAGGCTAGCCTGGTTTGGGGCAGGGAGCTGAAGCAGCGATTTTGCCATGGCCACCATGGCACGTAAGGGGAACAGGAACGGAGGGCGGCAGGCAAGGGGATTCTGGGAGAAATATACCAAGGCAAGGGGCAGGAGCCACAAACAACAGAGGCTCTGGGACTTGGTGAGCAGGAGGAAGGAAATGGAAGAGTCCAGGGCAAGGCCAAGGCTTGGAATATCAGGTTGTCTAGGGTGTTCACAGAGAGAGGGGACAAGCCAGGCACGAAGTCCTTTGTATGTGTGATCCCAGTTAAGCCTCACAAAGGCCTGTGAAACAGATCTCAATCCTCATTCTATGGATAAGGAAAATGAGGCCCAGAGAACTCAAGTATCTTACCCAAGGCCACACAGGATTTGAACCCAGGCATTTGGGCTTCAGGATCCACACACTTAACCAGCAGGCTATGAGGCTGGTGGAATTGTGACAGGCTGCTTAAACCCTGAGTCCTATCTTCTGGAAGACAGGCTTGAGTTAGAGACTCTGGTAGTCCCTGAGACCAGGGGTGTGGTTCAGATTCTCCAGGGAGAGTGAAGAGTGGGAGGAACCCTGGCCTAGGAGTAGGCAGAGAAGGAGGAGGTAACAAGGACTGGGAGGAAGCAGGCAACCAGAGAAGGCGGCACTGTGCGGGGCAGAGACAGCAGCCTCGGGGGCCAGTGGGTGTGGGGGTCAGACTATGCAGGGAGGAGGAGCCCCAGGGAGGAGGGAGTGGAATCTGCCCACTGAGCATTAACAGGAAGGGACAGGCGGGCGGCACAGCTGGGTGCGGACAAGGCAGGTGTCTGTTTGGGTGGGGAAGACGTCAGCAGGCTGTTGGGTTGAGGAGCAGGTGCTAAGGAGAGAGAGCTGGAGGGGACGCAAGGAGGGCATGATGAGCGGACTGGAGGAAAAAGTATCTGGAGGCTGGGGCTCCAGAGGAGGAACCCGGGTTTATGATGTCCTCAAAAGAGCACCGAATCAAGAGTCTGAAGACCTGGGTTCAAGTTCGTGCTGCACCCTCCCCGCCCCCGGTAGCTGTATGACTTTTGAGAACAAGTACATTCTCAGAACCTCAGTTTCACTCTCTGTAAGATGAAAACAATAAGGCCTTCTCGGTCTGCCTCTGATTTGAGGCTCACATTTGACAAAGAATCTGAAAAACTCGGTGAGCTGAAAAGGAAAAACCATAATGTATGAAAGGTGGGTTATGGGGCACGGGCACCTACACCTGGCCCCAGTTCAGGCCCTTCCACCAAAGGGGAAAGGGCATCCCCTGGTGGAGAAGGACGGCAGGGCAGGGCTAGAGGGGACAGCAGTTCTTGCACTTTCATGGCTTCAACCCCCCAGGTCCTCTACTTGTCCCCTACAGGCAACATCCCCACCCCAGTTTGTATCTCCAAAGGGAGAGGGGCCTCATTTAATCAAGTCAAAAGATATTTATTGGCCAGGCGCAGAGGCTCACATCTGTAATCCCAGCACTTTGGCAGGCCGAGGAGGGCAGATCACTTGAGGTCAAGAGTTCAAGACCAGCCTGGCCAACATGGTGAAATCCCATCTCTACCAAAAATACAAAAACTTAGTTGGGTGTGGTGGTGTGTGCCTGTAATCCCAGCTACTCAGGAGGCTGAGGCAGGAGAATCGCTTGAACTGGGGAGATGGAGGTTACAGTGAGCTGAGATCATGCCACTGCACTCCAGCCTGGGCGATAGAGCGAGACTCTGTTTCAAAAAAAACAAAAAGCAAAAACAAAAAATTAGCTGGGCATGGTGGCACGTGCCTGTAGTCTCAGCTACTTGGGAGGCTGAAGCAGGAGAATCACTTGAACCCTGGAGGCAGAGGCTGCGGTGAGCCGGGATCATGCCGCTGCAGTCCAGCCTGGGTGACAGAGCAGGATATCCTCTCAAAAAAAAAAAAAAAAAAATTATTGAGCACCTAGTCCATGCAAACTGCTGTGTTGGGTGGTGGGGAGGGAACCGTCCCCATATTCCATGGAGGGCAACAAACACAGCAAAGGGTGCCTGGTATGGTGCTGAGGTGGTGGTGCAAGCACAATGTTGAGCAAAACAAGAAGGAGCCTCCACTGACTAGGGGAGGAAGAAGGGGTCTTGGGAGGCAGGCAGGGTTTGTCCTAGACCTCAAAGCCCTTACTAGCAAATGTCAGAGAAAGGAGGGAGAGGGTGGGGCACAGGCGCTGGCCCCAGCCCCAGACATCCCATAGAATGAACCTCATTGAGCATCTTTAATGATGGAGGGTAGGGCAATGGTCCACTCAAGATGATGCCATTTCCCACTCATCCCTGGTGTCAGGTCCCCCGGGAATCCTGTGAGAAGAATCCCACCTGAACACCCCTCGGGGAGGGAGGCTGAAGACTCGTGGCCAGGCTGGGGCCAAAGAGCTCTGGTAATCTGCCAAGCAGCTGGGGCCTACGCAGGAAACCTCTGGACAGCTGGCTACGGTGGGAGCAAGAGGCTGCGGTTTCTCTGGGCTGGCAGCAGGGTAAGCAATCCACGCCCAGCGAGGCCCCATGTCAGGGCAGGAGGTGGCCGACAGAAAATCTACCCCTGCCACTCTGAACTGGCCATCTTTAGGGAAACCAGGTTTGGGAAACCCAGCCCAGCAGGCTCTTCACTGTGTAACACCCCATCAGGGAAGGCCAGTGGCATGGACCATGTGTATAAGTGAGTGTGCGCAAGGCTCAAAGATGCCTTACAAAAACCATGCTGTTGCTCAGCAGGGGCTTGCAAACACCAAGACAGAGAGGAAAGGAATTAAAATACGTTGAGCACCCACTATGTGCCAAGCTCTTTATAAACATTATTTCATGTAGTCCCCATGACAACACTAAGGTGGGGATTATCGGCCCCGCTATGTAAATGAGGAAACAGGCCCAGAGAAGCTAAGTAGCTTGTCCAAGATCCCCCAGCTGGGATTCAGGATTCCAGCCGAAGTCTGATGTTGCTCTTTCTATCAAATGATCCCTCTGGGAAGGGTCAGGCCAGGGAGTTCATTCCAGCTCAGGATGCTAAATTCTGCAGTTCTACATAGGGCTTTTCAATTCTTCCTGCTTCTGCTCCAGGCTCCCAGGCCCTGCCTAGCCCCACCTGGTCCCTACACATCACTGCACATGGGACCCACCCTCCTCCCTATCTCCATTTTGCCCTTCTGGAAGGGAGGAAGGAAAGGAGCAAAGAGGAAAGAAGGGGAACATAGAGGAAGGGAAGAGAGAGGAAGCGAAGGGGAAGGGATTAGAGAGGAGGCTCCCACCTCCCTGTCGAAGCTCTGGAAATCCCCCTGCAGCTGCTCCCCTCTCCTCTGTCTGGCCCTGAGCCAGCCCTGGGCGGGAGTGTTGGGAGTCAGATGAGGAGAAAAGAGGGGCGGGACTGACCACAGTGAGGCAAGCCCCTCAGTCCTGGCACTCACCCCACCCAGCAGTTCCAGCCCCCGTGAGAGATTCCAGGCATGCTCCCCTTTAAGGAAGCCCTCCATGCCAAAATCCACACATACCAAACAGACACATCGGCGGCTCACACACTATAAAAGGATTCTTTGCTTTACAAGAGGGCTCAGCACATGGGAAACTTAAAATAGGAGCTTCCCCTGGTGCAATGAAAGAAGCTCTGATTTCAGACGCACTCCACACACACCATGCTTCCGGCGCATCCAGAAAGCTGGGCGTTAACCACATCAGCCTAGGCACCTCGGAGAGTGTGCCGATCATCAAAGTCCATGTCTGTGGGCAGGGACCTCACAGTCCAGGGGACACGCTGAGCTGCTGTGCTTGGCAGAGGTGTCCTAGGACTAGAAAGGACCAAGAAGCCACCACTCGGCATAGCTGGCAGATTTCACAGCAGCCCAGAGAGGATGAATGTCTAAGGCTTCCCAGTGATTCTGTAATGGAGCCAAGGGCAGAAGCCCAATGTCCTGACTCCCCTTGATGCTTCTCCTTCCAGGGGAGGCGACAGGGGAGCAGGCTGTGGTCTGTCCTCTGGGAAAGGGGAAGTGGCTGATTCCCAGAACAGTTCCAGAGGGCTGATGAAGGCCAGTGATGGGCAGATGGGCTATTTGGAGGAACAACTCAGGCTGAGCTGCAGGCCTGGTGAGATGCATTTAGGATTCTCTAGACAGGAAGTAGTAGTGGCCCCTAGCCCTGCCCCTCCTTTTAAAAAAAATCCAGGTGAGATTCACATAACGTAAAATTAGCCATTTTACAGTGAGCAATTCAGTGGCATTTACTACTCTTCCCTCCCTCCCCGCCCTACCACTATTTTTGTGTTCAGTCAGTTATGACAATAGCAGCCAGGCCTGGTGCTCTGGGGAGCTGCCATTGGCCATTTAAATTAATGCCCAAGATGCCAAACAGGCCTGGAAACTGGACCAGCCACAGCCCCGCCCCAGACTCACGCCCAGCCCAGGGAGGATGCCCAGAGCACTTTATGCCTCCCACTGCCCCTCTCCAGCCCCCCAAAACTTAGGGTCACCCCTTCCACAGACTCTATCTCCCCCTGACTCCTCACCCTCCACTCCTCCTCACCCCTCTCCTCACCACCATCACAGGCCACCCACGGGTCCTCTGCCAGAGTGACAGGGGGCCTGTGCTCAGCCTGGAGGGGAGGGTCTCAGAGCCAGGGCCCCCAGCCACTGCTTTAAGCAGAACAGCCCCAAAAAGCCTGGGCCAGGAAAAGAGGGGAGTTAGGGCGGCTGAGCACTGAAAGGCATACCCCAGACAGAAAACCCATCCCACCTCTCCAGACCCCACCCGAGACCTCACCCCAAGTGGGGGTTGGGAAGGGAGTAAGGCAACCCCTGGAGCAGCCCCCTCACTCTGCCCCCCATCAGGCTGCTGGCCTGTCTTAGATCAGGGGGCTGCAAGTCAGGATAGAGCCCCTTGCTCACCAAAGGGGACTGGCCCGGCTTGTCTGGGATTTGCTGAGCTCCGTGAGGGAATGAGAACTCTGACCAGAGCGGGTCTTCATCCCCGCCCGCTGAGCCCAGCCCACACTCAGTGTAGTCTGATGGAGCCTGTGTGAAAGGAAGGCATCACCCACCTCCTAAAACCTGGCTGGGGCTGCAACTCTGCCTTTGGGGTGCATTTGGAGAAAACCTCCTAGCCCACCCCATCTTTTCACTGACATGAAATGGTGGCAGCAGCTGCTGCAGCTGCTGCGACTGGGAAAGGGGGGGAGCTGGGATGGAAGAAACCCCTTGATGTGTAGGGGGAGGGGACCAGTGTATCTTGAGGTCCCACCAGGAGGGACTGGGGGTCAACGAACCAGTAGTCATATGGCACAGAGCCCACCCACTCCTTCGTTCTGCAGAGCCTGTAGCCTTCTTGGGCTTGGGTTCAGGGAGCGGGGGCTGTACCCTTACCAAGTGGGGATGGGGGTTTCTCAGTGTGGGTGATCTCTTTCTGGAAAGGGGGTGGGGAGAGAGGTGTCCTCTGCACACGCCTCCCTGGGTGTCAGTGATAGGGGAGTACTAGTGTGTGTTTGTGTGTGTGTGAGAGAGAGAGAGAGAGCTCTGTGTCACATCAGTCCCATCCCTCCCCCAGAGCCCCCGCCCCGACCGGAGCTCCATTGCCCCAACCCCTCCCTCGGTGGCGGCCCCTGGCGCTCGACGAGCCCACCTCGCCGGGTCACAACGCCCGCAGCTCTCCCTCCGCTCTCGGCAGCGCACCCACGCCCAGCGCCCGCTCACCTGCTCCATGCTGGGCCCTGCTATGCCGTCCTTGCCGCGCCGGCCCCGGGGGGCGCAGGCGGAGGCGGCCCCTCCATGCGCCCTGTCCGGGCAGCTGCACCCGGCGACCGCCAAGAGCAAGGAGCGCCTGGTGTCAGCGCCCGAGCCCCCTCCCCGCCCCGCCCCGCCGGCCCCGCCCCTCAGCCCGCCCCCTCCCCTCCTCACCCCGCCCGGGCCGTGGCAGCACCGCGCACCGGCAAGCACACGCGCTCACACGCAACTGCACAATCGCACGCACGCACACACTCGAACACACACACAACGCGCACCCGACCAGAGCACATCCCGGGCTCGCCCGCTCCTGCACCCCCTGTTCTGCCAGTCCTGGGGGCGCTGCTAGGGGAGAGAAGACCCTTGCAAGGGAAGCCCCTTTCCTCATTCCTGAGGCTCATCGGAGTCAGAAGGACCCCACCTCATGCTACAGGGGCCAGAGAGGGGCTTGCCCGCGGTCTCACCGCACCTTGGCAACAGAGCTGATCCCATGGCCCAGACCAGGCTGACGACCCGGCTGACGACCCGCTGCAGGGGGTGACTGACAGCAGGCCCGAGACACCCAGAGCACTGGGATGCAGGGAGACTGTGCCACCCCCACCTCGAGATCGCTGTGGGAACAGGGAGCTGTTGCCAACACCCAGCCTACAGCTGAAGGTGTTCTGAGGCCCTTGTCTGAGTGTGGGAAAAAGAGGTGGGGATTCCTGTTGCCCACCCAGTGAGCCGTGTTCCTGGCACTTGCCAAGCAGGAGGAGGGGGCTGATCTGTTGATCCACTCCCAGAGAAGGGGGATCTGAACCCCCAGATACTACTCAAGAACCTAATGTGTGGGCAGTGGGGCCACCCGCTCTGGTGAAGACCAAGGAGATGGCAAAAAGACACCTTCGCCCTCTGACACCCTCCATCGGGGTGGCTCCTGACCACCCACTGCCCTCTGTTCTGCCTCTGACAAGGCAGGGCAAACTGAGAGGGGCATCACATAAATGGCCACGTGAGAGGTGGGCACGCTGCCCTGGGCAGGGATATGCAGTCCCCAGTGGACAGGGGTGGAAATTAACCTGCCCTGAGGTGGGCACGTTGCCCCGGGCAGGGGTACGCAGTCCCCAGTGGACCAGGGTGGGAATTAACCTGTCCTGAGGTGGGCAGTGGGGTGGAGGCATTTGGTGTACAGGGACTGGCTGCCCACACCCCCTGGGCCAATGCCCAGGCTGGCATGAAGGTGGCTTCACCACTTCTCACTGAGCCCTGGCCTCTTTGTTAGGCACCAGAGGATGAGGGAGAGGGGGCGGGAAGCTGAGATGGGGAGAGTTAAGATCCTCAGTGGCTCAGACAAAGGGGGCTTTATAGGCTGGGTGTGGGGGGCATGTTGGGGGCAGGGAGACAGGAATGTGGGCCAGGGAGGCCCTGAGCTCCGGGCAGCCCATTTTGGGGTTGAAGTTGGACTCCCCCAGCCTCCCATGCTTTGGCCCTGCAAGGTATTTGCTGCTTTGCTCCTGGGACTACAGCCAGTGTACCCGGAGCCTTCATCCCTGGCCGCCCCTGATGGGGATCTGGTGGGCACTGCCCACACACTCCCAGTTTTCCCCGACCAGCTGGTTGCTGCCTCTTTTGGCTTCCCTGCCAATGCCCTCTCAGCGGCCTTGTGGCTCCTGTCTGCTACTCAAGGACCCTGCTGGCTGCCTGGGGAGGAAGGGACAGACTTGGGTGGGGTCACAAGGCTTTGAGGTCAATGGGGCCCTTTGTCCGTTCAGACGGAGCCTGTCTTGAGCTAAAGAGACCGGAGACAGAGAAGAGTGTCAGCCAGCAAGCCTGCCCCTCACCCTGGGCCGCGCTCTCCCAGGCTGTGGTGCAGCATAGCCCTGGCTGTGGAAGCCAGGCTCCATTCTCTCCAGTTGGTTTCCCTCAGGTTCTCTTTCAGTGCTGAGGAAGCGAAAACAAGGAGAAGGTGGTGGTGGTGGCAGCCACCCATGCTGGGCCTCTGAAACAGCTGTTGCTTGGCCAGGCCTAGGGTCTGGTGTTGGGCTTTGCGAGCTCAGGGACTGTCTGTCCTCACAGATGCTAATCTGGCCCTCAGGAGTAAACTCCTACTAGCCAAAGTCATGGTGGCTAGATTGCTAAACCCAATGCTATCTTATCAATACGTCCTGAACACTGCCGGAAGCTTCATAAGCAGAGCCCCTGAATAGGGACAGGATAGTACCACCCACAGTCTCTGTGCCAGTCTACAGGGCCCACAAGGGCAGCCCCCCAGTCCTCCCTCCTCCCTGGCAGACTAGATCCCCTAGTGCTTCTCTTCTTCTACACCCCACAGGGACCAAAACTTTCAGCAACAATGTTGCCTCAGAGGTACAGCAGTGTGGAGAGGGGCAGGGCACATTTGATGTGAGACCAGGCTGGAGTGCAGTGGTGCAATCAACACTCACAGCTGCCTCAACCTCCCAGGCTCAAAGAATCGTCCCACCTCAGCCTCCCGAATAGCAGGGACTACAAGTGCATCCCACCATGCCTGGCTAATTTTTTATTTTTTTAGAGACGGGGTCTCAGTGTGTAGCCCAGACTTCCATGGATATTTATTTATTCTGTTTGATAAAATTAAAATAAGATACTTATCTCTTGATGAATGTCTTGGCCAAAAACAATTGTTTAGGGGTTAAAAAAATGTTCCGGGCGGGCCAGCATCAAATTTTCCAACCATCTCTTCCAGAGGCTTCAAGAGGGAGGCAGACCAGGATTCACCTCCCAGACCTGCCATTTAATATTCGTGTAGTCTTGGGCAAGTGTTCTGACCTCTCCGCGCTGCAGCTCCCTCATCTGTGAACCAGACACGCTAACAGCACCTCCTCACATTGCTGTTGAAAGATGACATGAGAATGTGAGTCTAAAATGCTTGGTCTACTGGTGGGCACAGAAGTGATCAATAAAAATTAAGCACTGGCCAGGTGCAGTGGCTCACGCCTGTAATTCCAGCACCTTGGGAGGCTGAGGCGAGCAGATGACCTGAGGCCAGGAGTTCAAGACCATCCTGGCCAACAAGGTAAAACCCCATTTCCACCAAAATTATAAAAAATTATCCGGGCATGGTGGCACATGCCTATGATCCCAGCTACTAGGGAGGCTGAGGCAAGAGAAGTTCTTGAACCTGGGAGGTGGAGGTTGCAGTGAGCCAAGATTGTGCCACTGCAGTCCAGCCTGGGTGACAGAGCGAGACTCCATCTCAAAAAAAAAAAAAAAAAAAAAAAGTTCCTTCTACAAAGGATTGAATTAATTCATTTTATGTTGATTATTATTAGCGTTAGCTCAGCAGGTGATGATTTCTGACCTTGTCCCCAAATTCTAGGAGGCCATACTGTGGCTACAACCAGGTGTTCCCTTTGCGGGTGGCACCTGCTTTCAGCCAGCTGGGAGTTAGAGATGAAGAATGGCAGTTTCCAGCCTGGTGCTCATCCCTGCCCCCCAACCTGCTTCCTTCTACCTCGGTAGCCTCCAGGGCTCCCTAGGGAACAGGGAGAAGGTAGAAAGAGAGCTAAGAGCCACGGGTAAGGCAGACAACTCCCGGGGTGCCATGAACCTAGGAAGGGAGGAAGGAGGGGGATTACCCAGGAGGGAGTGGAAGGAGATGAGAGGGAAGGGGGGACGGCGGGTGGCGGGCCCTACTCCTGCACCTGCTGCTCTGAGAACAAAGCCAAGAATGATGCAATCCTGGCTTGGTGCAGCTGAGGCTGCAGGGCCCCGAGAGAGAAGTGGGTGTCAGGGGTGGGGAGGGCAGTGGGCAGCAGGGCAGGACGCCTGACCTTGATTCACAGCCAACGTGTGGCCCCTTCATGAGGCCCCTCAGCCTCCTCCTGAAGCTCCTCACCCAGGGCCAGACCCCTCCCCAGTAGTCACAGTCACCTAATAGGCAGGAGAGGGCATGATGCAACCAGGCTATCACTCCAGGCAGCCTCCTCGGAGGGAGGGGCATGACAAGAGGCCCAGACGACGGTGTCTCCGAGGCCCTATCCGGCCCTCAGGCCTCAGGCGGCCGGTCTCTGTCCGCACCCTCTCCATGCTGGAGACAAAAAGGCAAAGTCCTCCAAGAAGGTGAGATGGGAAGGTTCAGGAGAGCCCTAACCCAGAGACTGCACAAAATAGTGCCTATTTATAGAATTAACTAGAACCCGCAGCAGACACGGACACGGTCCCGGGCTCCAGTATCTCCCATCAGCAGCCATCAAGCCAGCGGGGGCGGGGTGCATAGGCGTGGCATCCACCATCCCCAGGTGTCCGCCTTGGCCCCCCAACTCTGCCCCGGAGCCAGGAGAACAAAGGCTTCTCGCTCTCCCTCCACCTGGAAGAGGGGGTCGTGTCCCACACACCAGGGCCAGGTGAAGGGCGCCTCATGGGCCAGGGTCCCTGAGAGGGCAGAGCGTTGAATGGGTTAACAGAAGGCGACTGGAGACGCCGTGTTTAGGAATATGTAAGTCCGGCCTCACCCCAGCACCACCGAGGGGACCTGAGGGAACAGCAGAGTGGCTTAGCCCGGAGCAGCCACTAGGTGGCAGGAGAAGCCCAATCACTCACCCAGCTCCGCCCGCGGCCACCAGCAGCCTGGGAGCCATTCCCCACCTGGAAGCTCCCTCTCTTTTTCCCTACAGCCCACCCCTCTGCAGCTTCGGGTCAGGGGAGCTTTTCATTCTTCTTCTGCCTTTGGCGAAAAGAATCTCAATCCTAGTTTTCAAAATACTTCAAATAGGGCGGGGCTTAGTGGCTCATGCCTGTAATCCCAGCACTTTGGGAGGCCGAGGTGGGAGGATGCTTGAGCCCAGAAGTTTGAAGTTGTAATTGCTTCTGCACTCCAGCCTGGGTGACAGAGCGAGACTCTTTCCCTCTCCCAGCAAAAATAAAACCCCGCTAATAATAATGATCACGGGGCCAGGAACGGTGGCTCATGCCTGTAATCCCAACACTTTGGGAGGCTGAGGTGGGTGTATCACCTGAGGTCAGGAGTTCAAGACCAGCCTGGCCAACATGGTGAAACCCAGTCTCTACTAAAAATACAAAAATTAGCCGGGCATGGTGGCAGATGCCTGTAATCCCAGCTACTCAGGAGACTGGGGCAGGAGAATTGCTTCAACCCAGGAGGCAGAGGTTGCAGTAAGCTGAGATCTTGCCACTGCACTCTAGCCTGGGTGACAGAGAGACACTCCATCTCAAAAAAATAATAATCATAATCATAATCAGTGCCCAGAGATAGACAGAGAAATGACACATTTTGAGACAGTGTCTTGCTCTGTAGCCCAGTCTGGAGTGCAATGGCACCATCACCACTCACTGTAGCCTGGAGCTCCCAGGCTCAAGCGATCCTCTCACCTTAGCCTCCTGAGTAGCTGAAACTATAGGTGCATGCCACCATGCCCAGTTAATTTTTTTTTTTTTTTAATGGAGATGGGGTCTTGCCATGTTGCACAGGCTTTTGTGGATGTTTATTGAGTGCTCAAGATGTACCAGGCATTTTACACACATGTCTCATTTACTTACACATGAGGTAGGAAATAAAACTCAGGAGGAAACAGACCGAAAAAGCATAAATAAATTGCCCAAGATCACACAACCAGCAGGTAGTAGAGCCGAGACAAACTCAGGTCAGCAAATCCTGGGCTAGGCCCTCCCCAGGAGTCTTGACAAGCAGGCAGGGGCATGGGAGGAGGCGAAGAGCCCATGGATGCCCCTGAGATGTCTCATCTGCTATCCTCATCACCCCCTCTCCCCCACAACCCCTTGAGATTCTAGGAGGGTGTCTTAGTCTTGGGAGTGAGATGTGAAAAGGTTGTCTAAGTGATTCAAGCTCACAAAGCCTCTGCCTTGGCTGAGAACCACAGCACCATCCCCGAAGCCTCTCCTCCAGACTCCACAATGCATTCTGCGGTCTCACTCACCAGCATTGCTGAAAACAATTCCCACATAAACTCCCATTCCAATATGGAAGCTCCCCGATCCAGGCCCAAAGGTGATTCCAGCCCAGAAGACCTTTCCCCACTGCTACCTCCCTCCTGGCCTGGCTCTGCCTCTGACCTGCTCCATGTTTTTTAGTAAACATTCACAGGGGTATGTATCCCTTCATGTGCTAGGCTGGAGGGTGGGGGTCATCCCAGAAGATGAGCAAGACACAGAGCCCACTCTCCACATGCAGTCGGCATTTAACATGTCCAGAGCCATGTGGGATCCCAGTCAAAGAAGTATCTGCCCTGTGTTCAGACAGGTTTTTGTTTGCTTTGAGACAGAGTCGCTCTGTTACCCAGGCTGGAGTGCAGTGGCGCAATCACAGCTCACTGTAGCCTTGATCACCTGGGCCCAATCGATCCTCTTGCCTCAGTCTCTTAAATTGGTTGGGACTACAGGCACACGTTACCATGCCCAGCTAATTTTTTATTTTTTTTAAATAGAGATGGAGTCTTGCCATATTGCCTAGTCTGGTCTTGAGCTTCTGGGCTTAAGCAATGCTCCTGACTCTTTTTTTTTTTTTTTTTTTTTTTTAGACCGAGCCTCCCTTTGTCACCCAGGCTGGAGTACAGTGGCACGATCTCGGCTCGCTGCAACCTCCGCCTCCCAGATTCAAGTGATTCTCCTGCCTCAGCCTCCCAATTAGCTGGCGTTACAGGTGCCCACCACCATGCCTGGCTAATTTTTGTATTTTTAGTAGAGATGGAGTTTCACCATGTTGGCCAGGCTGGTCTCAAACTCCTGACCTCAGGTGATCCACCTGCCTCTGACTCCCGAAGTGCTGGGATTACAGGCATGAGCCCCCATGCCTTCCCCATACTCCTGACTCTTAAAGTGCCGGGATTATAGGCGTGGGCCAATGCGCCAGGCCGATATCTCAGGTTTTTCAATACAAGGCATAGGGGAGAAGAGGCACCAAGAGATGACACTCACTGCATAGTTCAACATCTTGACTTTATCAGTCTCACACACAGGACAGCTGTTGCCAAAGAACTTCCTACCTGTTTCTAAACCTTCTCAATGTCCCCCACGCTCAGCCATTACCATTCCCTCTTACTTTTCTCTCCGAGTATAAACCTAGCTAGCCTCTCCCGTTCTCCCATCATCCCTGGATCTGCAGAATAAGGGCCCAGAAATAAAATCAAATTTCTCAGCAGTGCAGGGGCCAGGAAGCCAGGCCTTGACACCCACCCCCAACTCTGACCCTGATGAGATGAGAAACCTGGGATGTAAGCCTGGGATGTGAGAAGGGGGTCTGGGTTGAGCTCTCTTTAAATGCAGGGTTTCTGTTAAGTGATAACTCAGCAGGTGGCTCAGTGCAATCTTTGGCCACTGGACCAAGCTGGCTGACCCTAGATCGGTAGCGTCTTCCATCCAAGAGCAGCAACAGCTCTATCATCCTCTATGACGCCAGGAGGAAGCAGTCTATATCCCACCTCTGGAACATCTTGGGTTACCGCTGTGTCACTTCTTTCTTTCTCTTTCTTTCTTTTCCCTCCCTCCCTCCCTCCCTTCCTTCCTCCACTTCCTTCCTTCCTTCCTTCCTTCCTCCCTCCCTCCCTTCCTCCCTTCCTTCCTTCCTTCCTTCCTTCGTTCCTCCCTCCCTCCCTCTCTCTTTACTTTTCTTTCTTTTTTTTTTTTTGGACGGAGTCTCACTCTGTCACCCAGGCTGGAGTGCAATGGCATGATCTCAGCTCACTGTAACCTCCACCTCCCGGGTTCAAGCGATTCTCCTGCCTCATCCTCCACACACAGGCATGTGCCACGACGCCCATCTAATTTTTTGTATTTTTTAGTAAAGACAGGTTTTCACCATGTTGACCAGGTTGGTCTCAAACTCCTGACCTCAGGTGATCGACCCGCCTCGGCCTCCCAAAGTGCTGAGATTACAGGTGTGAGCCACTGCGCCCACCTTGTATCACATCTTTCACACTCCTACTCCAACCATGAAAATTTCAGTCTCTTGAGAAAGTTTTGCAGAAGACTGACATTTGGGGCTGGGCACTGTAGCTCATGCCTATAATCACAGCACTTTGAGAGGCCAAGGCAGGTGGATCACTTGAGGCCAGGAGTTAGAGACCAGCCTGGCCAACATGACGAAACCCAGCCTCTACTAAAAAATGCAAAAATTAGCTGAGTGTGGTGACACATGACACATGCCTGTAATCCCAGCTACTTTGGAGGCTGAGGCATGAGAATCACTTGAACCTGGGAGGCAAAGGTTGTAGTAAACTGAGATTGCACCACTGCACTCCAGCCTGGGTGATAAAGTAAAACTCCATCTCAAAAAACAAACAAACAAAACAAAACAAAAACAAGAAGAAAAAGACTGGCATTTGGTGACTAAAAATCCCCACCTCTAAACAATCCAGTTGTCCATTGTGAAAGGTGGAGATCCAGGTTCAAGGACTGGCTGACTAGAGACCAGGGAATATTAGCAACATTCCTGGGGGGCTGATCTCATCTCCTCAACTTATCACCACCTTGGCACGGCCATTCAACTGTGCCAGGCCCTGGGAGTGGGGAGAGAGATAAATAGGATACTGTCCCTTGCAGAGGTCACAGTCGGAACAAGCAGAGATAGATGAACAAATGTCATAAGAGAGGAAAGAGCCATTTGTTTGTGGCTAGTGACAATTCCAATTCCACAGAGTGACCCTGGGGCAGGGCCCGAAAGGATGAGTTCAGCAGGTAGAGAGGGTGACAGGTAAGGGTCCTCCAGGCACAGGGTGAACTAGGAGGGAAGGCAGAGTGGCAGGAGGAATGCCATGATCACAGACATCAGGTCACACGTGTGGCCAGACTGAAGCCTACGTTGTCAGGGAAGGAGAAACAGCATTGGAAAGCAGATCAAGGGTTAAGATTTCAGTGGGGATTTCTCTTGGTTGAAAGATATCAAAGATTGCAAACTAAAGAAATTACACCATTGGGTGTGGTGGCTCATGCCTGAAATCTCAGCACTTTAGAGGCCAAGGTGGAGGACACTTGAGCCCAGGAGTTCCAGACCAGCCTGGGCAACATAGTGAGACCTCGTCTCTACAAAAAGATTAATTAGCCAGGCATGTTGGCTTGTATCTTAGTCCCAGCTACTCAGAAGGCTGAGATGGGAGGATAGATTGAATCTGGGAGGTTAAGCCTGCAGTGAGCCGAGACTGAGTCACTGTACTCCAACCTGGGCAACACAGTGAGACCTCATAGAAGGACATTTTGAAGGACTAGAGAGGAAAAACAGGAAGTAGGAAGACCAGTTGAAATTGTCCAGGTTCACAAAGGAGAATGCCTAGTGAGGACATGGCAATAGACAGATGTATGGTGAAATCACAGCTTCAACGGGAATCTGTGCAGCAGAGGAAGCTGCAAAATTCCTCTCAAAAACCCCCTGGGGAGGCGCTCTGTTAGGGATCAGCTAGTACCTCTCCTGAGCTGGAGTCGACTCTTGTGCCTTTGGCTGAGCACCAGTGAAAACAGTTGGTCTTCAGAATCCACGTGGTACAAATATGCACTAGAATCCTTATGTGCGAGATGTTCACACTATGAGAGGCTGGAGGGAACCAAGAGACATAAAACTTACTGTTTCCGTCTCACCTTCAATCAAGGGGACATACAATGGAATGAATGAAGAATCTCTGGCACTATTATTTGCCAAGTGCTTATCATTGAATTCAAGTAAGTATGTGTGTGAGGAAACTCCACTGCAGACGTTTGACGGAACAGCCTTTGTGATGCGGAGATGAAGCAGGTAGTTTCAGGTTTTGGAGGTGAAGACAGTGGGAAGGGGTTTTATTTGGGGCCCATTGTTTCCAAAAGAATGCTAGGCTGGACACAGTGGCTCAGGCCTATAATTTCAGTGCTTTGAGAGGCCAAGGGGGGAAAATTGCCTGAGGCCAGCAATTCAAGGCTGGATTGAGCTATGATCGTGACACTGCCCTTCAGCCTGGGCATCATAGCGAGATCCTTTCTCCACCAAAATAAAAAAAAAGTTTTTAAGTTAGCCAGACGTGGTGGCACATGCAGTCCCAGCCACTCAGGCAGCTGAGGCAGGAAGTCAATGCAACTGGTCATCTAAGAGCTCTGATGGAGCTGCGCAAGGAGATGAGTGTTGCTTTTGTGCCTGCAAACACAACATCCATTCTGCAGCTGATGGATCAAGGAGTAATTTCGACTTTCAAGTCTTATTTATTTTTCTGAGATGGAGTCTCTCTCTGTTGCCCAGGCTGGAGTGCAGTGGCATGATCTCAGTTCCCTGCAACCTCCGCCTCCTGGGTTCAAGCGATTCTCATGCCTCAGCCTCTCAAGTAGCTGGAATTACCGGCATGCAACACCACACCTGGCTAATTTTTGTATTTTTAGTACAGACAGGGTTTCATCATGTTGCCTAGGCTGATCTTGAACTCCTGATCTCAGGTGATCCACCCGCCTCAGCCTCCCAAAGTGCTGGGATTACAGGCATGAGCCACCGTGCCCAGCCCCAGTTTCTTTCTTTTCTTTTTTTTTTTTTGAGATGGGGTCTTGCTCTGTTGCCTAGGCTGGAGTGCAGTGGTGGTGTGATCCCGGCTCACTGCAACCTCCACCTCTTAGGTTCAAGCGATTCTCCTGCCTCAGCCTCCTGAGTAGCTGGGATTACAGGTGTGTGCCACCACACCCAGGTAATTTTTGCATTTTTAGTAGAGACGGGGTTTCACCATGTTGCCCAGACTGGTCTCGAACTCCTGACCTCAGGTGACCTGCCGACCTTGGCCTCCCAAAGTGCTGGGATCACAGGCATCAGGCACTCCGCCTGGCCCTCAAGTTTTATTATTTAAGAAATACATTATTCCTGGGCACGGAGGCTCAGGCCTGTAATCCCAACACTTTGGGAGGCCAAGGCAGATCACAAGGTCAGGAGATCAAGACCATCCTGGCTAACAAACACGGTGAAACTCCGCCTCTACTAAAAATACAAAAAATTACCGGGGCGTGGTGGCAGGCTCCTGTAGTTCCAGCTACTCAGGAGGCTGAGGCAGCAGAATGGCTTGAACCTGGGAGGCAGAGGTTGCAGTGAGCTGAGATCACACCACTGCACTCCAGCCTGGGCGACCGAGTCTCACTCTGTCTCAAAAAAAAAAAAAAAAAAAAAAAAAAGGAAATACCTTCATAAAGCTACAGCTGCCATAAATAGTGATTCCTCTGATGGATAGGCAATGCAAATTGAAAACCTTTTTTTGGAAAGGACCAACCATTTTAGATGCCATTAAGAATATTCATGTTAGGCGCGGTGGCTCACACCTGTAATCCCAGCATTTTGGGAGACCGAGGCCAGTGGATCACCTGAGGTCAGGAGTTCAAGACCAGCCTGGCCAACATGGTGAAATCCCGTCTGTACTAAAAATACAATCAGCCGGGCATGGTGGTGCACACCTGTAATCCCAGCTACTCGGGAGGCTGAGGCAGGAGAGTCGCTTGAACCCAGAGGGTGGAGGTTGCAGTGAGCCGAGATCGTGCCATTGCACTCCAGCCTGGGTGACAGAGCGAGACTCCATTTCCAAAAAAAAAAAAAAAAAAAAAGATCACGCATAATTCATGGAAGGAGGTCACAGTATCAACATGAACAGGAGTTTCAAAGAAGTTAATTCCGGCTGGGCGCGGTGGCTCAAGCCTGTAATCCCAGCACTTTGGGAGGCCGAGACGGGCGGATCACGAGGTCAGGAGATGGAGACCATCCTGGCTAACATGGTGAAACCCCGTCTCTACTAAAAATACAAAAAACTAGCCAGGCGAGGTGGTGGGCGCCTGTAGTCCCAGCTACTCAGGAGGCTGAGGCAGGAGAATGGCGTGAACCCGGGAGGCGGAGCTTGCAGTGAGCTGAGATCCGGCCACTGCACTCCAGCCTGGGTGACAGAGTGAGACTCCATCTCAAAAAAAAAAAGAAAGAAGTTAATTCCAACCCACATGGATTACCATGAGGGGTTCAAGACTTCAGTGGAGGAAGTAACTGCAGATGTGGTGGTAACAGCATAACTAGAATTAGAGGTGAAGCCTTGAAGATGTGACTGAATTGCTACAATTTTATCATAAAACTTAAAACAGATGGGAGTTGCTTTTTTTAAGGGACGAGACTGGGTCTTGCCATGCTACCCAGGCTGGCCTTAAACTCCTAGGCCCAAGGGATCCTCCTGCCTCGGACTCCTGAGTAGCTGGGGTACAGGTGCGTACCATCACATCTGTCTGGAGTTACTGCTTATGGATGAGCAAAGAAAGTAGTCTCAAGATAGAATCTACTCCTGGTGAAGATGCTGTGAACTTTGTTGAAATGACAACAAAGAAGAATATTACATAAACCTAATTGATAAAGCAGTAGCAGGATTTGAGAGGGCTGACTCCAATTTCTAAAGGAGTTCTACTGTGTGGAAATGCTACCAAACAGCATCACATGCTACAGAGAAATCTTTTTTGAAAATAAGAGTCAAATTAATGCAGCAAACCTTATTGGTGTCTTAAGAAATCGCCACAATAGGCTGGGCGCGGTGGCTCACGCCTGTAATCCCAGCACTTTGGGAGGCCAAGGTGGGCAGATCACGAGGTCAGGAGATCGAGACCATGCTGGCTAACACAGTGAAACTCTGTCTCTACTAAAAATACAAAGACTTAGCCGGGAGTGGTGGCGGACGCCTGTAGTCCCAGTTACTCGGGAGGCTGAGGCAGGAGAATGGTGTGAACCTGGGAGGCGGAGCTTGCAGTGAGTTGAGATCGCGCCACTGCACTCCAGTCTGAGAGACAGATCGAGACTCTGTCTCACAAAAAAAAAGAAAAAGAAATTGCCACAGCCACCCCAGCCTTCAGCAACTGCCACTCTAATCCATCAGCAGCCATCAACATCGTGGTAAGACGCTTCACAAGTGAAAAGATTACAATTTGCTGAAGGCCCAGATGATCGTTAGTGTTGTTTAGCAATGAAGTATTTTTAAATTATGTACATTATTTTTAAAGATTACACACAACAGCGTAAACATAACCTTTTTTTTTTTTTTTTTTTTTTGAGACAGAGTCTTGCTCTGTCACCCAGGCTGGAGTGCCGTGATCTTGGCTCACTGCAAGCTCCGCCTCCCAGGTTCACACCATTCTCCTGCCTCAGTCTCCTGAGTAGCTGGGACTACAGGCGCCCGCCACCATGCCTGGCTAATTTTTTGTGTTTTTAGTAGAGACGGGGTTTCACCGTGTTAGCCAGGATGGTCTCGATCTCCTGGCCTTGTGGTCCACCCACCTCGGCCTCCCAAAAGTGCTGGGATTACAGACTTGAGCCACCGTGCGTGGCCTAACATGACTTTTATATGCACTGGGAAACCAAAAAATTTGTGCAACTTGCTTTATTGTGATGTTCACTTTATTGCGGTTGTCTGGAACGGAACCCACAAAATCCCCAGGATATGCCTATACACACGTTGTCAACCAGAGGAACAACCTGGTCCTTTTCTCTCCGAAAAGCACAGCTTAAGCAACAGTAGGCTAGAAAGGCGGCAGGAGGGCTATGGGTTAAACTTAGGAAAAATCTTTTTTTTTTTTTTTTTTTTTTTTTTTTTGAGACGGAGTCTCGCTCTGTAGCCCAGGCTGGAGTGCAGTGGCCGGATCTCAGCTCACTGCAAGCTCCGCCTCCCGGGTTCACGCCATTCTCCGGCCTCAGCCTCCCGAGTAGCTGGGACTACAGGCGCCGGCCATCTCGCCCGGCTATTTTTTGTATTTCTTAGTAGAGACGGGGTTTCACTGTGTTCGCCAGGATGGTCTCGATCTCCTGACCTCGTGATCCGCCCATCTCGGCCTCCCAAAGTGCTGGGATTACAGGCTTGAGCCACCGCGCCCGGCCACTTAGGAAAAATCTTGGTGCCAGCCACGGGGAATACTAGGAATGACTGCTATGGTAAAATATGAACTCTCCCTAGGTAGAGCCCCACGCTACTGCTCACCAAGACAAAAAGGCCACAGGCAGTCCCAGAAAGCTCTCTGGAATGCTCCTGCACTTCCTAGGGAAGGAGAAGGTAGCTCTGAGCAGTAGCCATCAGCCTCAGGGATTTTTCAGCACCTCTAATTCTGACAAGCCTAGTGCTGCGTGCACTCTGCTTGGCTGACATCACAAGGATCACCCATTCCCTGGGGCTGGGTCATCAGATCCTATTGGGGCATATCAGGAGTCACATGAGATGGGAGAGGGAGTGAAAAACAACAACCCAAAGAACATGAAATAATTTCTAAACATTTTTATTTCAAATCTCTTTTCACCCCTCCCCAAAAAGACATGGGTAGGTACAGCAATCATAAAAAGGAGATACAAACACAAGAGTCAAATGTCTCTCGCACTGACACTTACAAAAAACTGGGAATTGTACATGGGGTTTCCAAACAGGACCTGCAGCAGCTACTAATGTCCCTTTACGAGAGTCAAACATGCCTATTAATACAGTATATACAGACACCCCATTCTGGAACTAATCTACAGGGACATCCCTAACCCCACCCCCTCTATCCCCAGAAAAATACCGAAACACACCCAAAGTGCATTTGTTTTGTTTATATCAAAACCTCTTTCCCTTTCCCCATCCCACCCTCAGACCCCCCACCCCATTTAAGATTGGCCTGCAAGTCTATTTTAACCATTTAGTATTTTTTTATAGTTTATGAAAATAAATTATACAGCAACTATTTTAATAAATTAAGCACAAAAGGAAGGGCAAAAGAGGAAAACTAAATGGGAAGACAAAAGCCAGGCCACGCTTTGGCTTGGAGGTCAGAGGGGGGCTAACGGGGACAGAAGTGGTTGCAGGGGGTGGCTCCCTTTCTGGTGAAAAATTGGCAACCACCCCGAGCCAGGAATGACACCCCTCTTCATCGAGTTTCTTAAAAACAACCAAAAACGTACAGCAGTGGCTATGCCACAGGCAGCACCAGTTTGGGCATTCCAACAGCCAGCTACCCAAAGTGGCACCTGGACCCTACCTGTCCCTTGGACAAGGTTCTGGGCCTAAGAGTGAGGGGCAGGTCCCCACCCAAGGGAGCACCAGAGATGGAGGAGTGAGACCAGGCTTCTGCTCCACCTGAGCTGGTTAGGGAGCTCAGGACGAAGCTCTGAGCGGGGCAGTGTGGTATGTGATGATCCCAGAGTCTGAGGAAGAGTGTCCTAAGTTCCTCACACTCGATCTCCAGGAGGAACTACGATCGCAGTCCAGCTGCAACCAAACATGCCTGTCTTCCCGCTGTGGCCAGCAGCTTTCTGTCTGCCCCTCCAGGCCTCTTGGCATTGAGGAGGAGCGGGTAGGAGAGGGAAAGGGAGCAGTTCCAGGTCCCCTCTAAACCCTCTAGAAATGAAATGGGAGTGAAGCAGGTCATGAACTAAGCATGCAGGGCTGGCTTCCTGGGAGGTAGATGGGAGTGGGACAGGATAGCAGGTGTGGAGAGGACAGGAAGGAAAACAGGAAGAAACTGAGCGACACCTACCAGGAAGGTCAAGAACCAATGAAAAGGACAAAGACAATATGAAATCTGCATGTAAAGAAAAGTCCTTTTCTGGCACACTAGAGAATCATCATTTTCAGTACAACTCATTACGCTACTTTCCTAACTGCAGTACCCGAGTCCCCAGTGCCTGTCTCTATGATCCAACCCCCATTTCACTGCTCCCAAGACTTTGCTCTCCATTTTCTCAAGGCCTCCGATTGTTTTGTGCTGAGCGAGAAGGCTCCAATGTGAAAGCAGGGTTTACCACAGGGACATGCAGACTTGACCTTTGTGGCCCAACCATTCTATAGCTATCATGGCGAAGGAGGGGGGCACACTTTTCTTCTTTTTTTTCTTTTTCTTTTTTTAATAAAAAAGGTTTTACTCCCCAGGAGCAAATAAATCATTTTCAACTACTGATAAACACTGCTGCAGTGAAAAGAAAGATGGCTACATGTATGCAATAGCACAAATTCAGTGGAAGAACAGCTGTGTTGACGATTAGAGATAAAAATCACTTCTCCATTCCCTCCTTTCCCATAAACCAAACCCAGGATTCCCATAGGGAAAATGTCTAACTCAATAGCTCCTCCCTTACATGACAGGGGGCGTGTCATTCTCTTAAAAGTGGAAACAAATGCCAGGTCTCCGCCCAGTGGAGATGCTCTTAACACCCCAACTGGTAGCAAGACTTCTGCAAATGACACACACACACACACACACACACACACACGCATACGCATATGCACACACACAGACTCAGACGTTCCAGCAGCTGTAGAGCTTTATCCCAGTGTCTTGTCCACTAACTTTAGGGCTCCAAAGCTAAGGGAGAGAGGCAGCAGGGAAGGGAAAGCTCTAACTGAAGGAAAAAGCTCCTCCTCTCCCCACTTTCTGCAGGGAGCAGAGGGCTTCAAGCATGCCATGCTTTCCTGGGAGCCCCGGGGTGAGGGCTGACAAGGCTGGATTCCAGGGCACTTCTGGTTCTACTCCCACCTCTCACCTCTAGGCCTGAGAACTAGAATTACCCCCACTCCCCAATTCTTCCTGGATGTCTGTTACAGGGGTGTCTGCAGCTATCTCCACACCATCCCCAACCTCAAGGGGGGCTTACATGATTAGCCCAAGTGAAATGTAGGGAAGTGGAAGGAGCAGGAGCCATGCGGGAGCTTCCCTTGGTCACACCTTTCTCCTCAGGGAGGCGGTGCCACCTCCACGGCTCAGGTTCCAGGATGTAACATTCACTTTACCTAGGTAAAGTAAAAGGTGACCAGGCCAAGGTCAGCACCAATGGTTCCAAAGAGCCAGCTGCCACCCACTTATCTAGTGCCCACACCAAAACCCCCACCCGCCTACTCCTATGCTCCTAACATAGCACACAAATTTCAAGTAACAGCAAGTTGTAGCAGTAGTTGTCACTGGCTCACACTGGCTCTCAACCTGAGGAAGGTTACAGAAGATCAGTCATAAACAGGTGAGGGTTATACAGGCACTGAAGCCACTAGTCTCACCCACCCACAACTTAGAAATCAATAGTGGGTCTCTAGATGTAAGCCTTTTCCAATTTGTGACTTGAAAATACAACCAGAAAGGAAATTTTTTTTTTTTTGAGATGGAGTCTTGCTCTGTCGCCCAGGCTGGAGGGTAGTGGAGCGATCTCAGCTCACTGCAACATCCGCCTCCTGGGTTCAAATGATTCTCTTGTCTCAGGCTCCCGAGTAGCTGGGACTACAAGTACAGGCCACCATGCCCAGCTTATTTTTGTATGTCAGTAGAGATGGGGTTTCACTATTTGGCCAAGCTGGTCTTGAACTCCCAACCTCGTGATCCGCCCACCTCAGCCTCCCAAAGTGCTGGGATTACAGGCGTGAGCCACTGCGCCCAGACCTAGAAAGGAATACATTTAAATGAGCTCTACACAGCACTGGTGAAGGAGGGGTGGGCCTGGTTGGGGAGGTGAAGGGCAGGTGCTACCCCAGCTGCTGCACCTGTTCCTCTGCTCCATTTACTCTCTGACCAGGCTGCATCCCAGAGAGCTGGTCCAGCCCCATGCCTCCTCCTCATCTTCCTCTAACTGCTCTGTGCAAGGCCACCCATGCAGGCACCAAACACCCACACCTGTCTCCTCTTGCACTGCTGTTTTGCAGCCCACTCCACAGAGGAAGGACTAGGCTGCAGCCAGGGCTGGGACCAGTGCACCGACAGATCACAGACACAGTTCAACACGACCCTCCCCAAGAGAAGAAAGGTGGGTGGTGAGGTTGGGTCACACCTCCTCAGTTGGGTTGTTTTGTACCTGAGTGTATGAGTTCTCCAGAAGAAACCCCAGTAACATAAGGTATGTGCAGGTTCTGCCTCCCTCACATGGCCTGAGCTGACCATAGTGAGGCCCTGGCAATGGGCAGAAGCCTTGCTGACTCCTTTGGGCTTTGGGCTCCACCTAACCAGCATAAACCCTCGGCACTCAGGTCTGCCTGGTGGCTGAGAAGCTTCCATCTAGACAACTGCACTGGAAAGGATTCTTTAACCATGTAGCTCTAACAGGGCTGTGCACTGTTCAGTACATGCCATGCAGATTTCTGTTTCCTTGCTTTTGTTCATGTGTTTCTCATCTCACTGTCTGTCCTGCCATTAACTACAACCCAAAACCTCAGAGGCACAGAACTTTCCCAGACCATCTGTTCTACCCTGATCTTATCCACTACAAATGTCTTTAGATGGTCCTTGATTTTCTGCTTGATGTGCAGCAGTCACCTAAAAGCTCCCTTAGGCCACAGATTACGTCTTTTACCTTTTTTGTTTTCTATAGTATCTAGCACAAAGCCAGGCACACACACACTAAAAAATAATCTTAAAATTATGAGTGGTTGAAAAGGAACGAAAAAAAGAAAGCTCCCAGGCTGCATATCCGCCACCCAAGGATCTCAATGGATTCCAGACTTCAGGCTCTGTATCAGGGTGGCACTTCCTGCAAGATGGCGAGTTATATCACTTGTACTCTCAAGAGGCAACACTCACATGCTAACCCAATTTCTGGGATCATAATCTTGCTTAATTGGTAATAGTTGGTAATACTACCATGGAAGCCAAGAAAAGAAGAGGTACCATATGACACATGAGAGGTGGGCTGTGTTTATGGTGCAAAGCTCATCTTGTGGGCCGCCCCTCCATGGTCAGGTAATGGTGCAAGTTTCCTCCCTGTTCAGCTACAAGGAGGAAGACTGGTCATTACATGCAGGACTAAGGAAGAAGGCAATGCTCCCAGATGAGGTGGTCCTATAAATTACCAAGACACTGGGGCCCCACCCAAACCATCAGGAAGCCACAAACCTGACATTAGTATCTTGTGAGATGAGGCAGCTATAAGCATGGGGAACCCAGAAAGAGTCTCACAGAACACACGCAAAGGAGTCATGAAGACCCAACAGCTCCACTGTTACATCTCAATAGCAAACCTCTCCCCAGAGCAGCTCTACAAGAAAGCAAACTCACAGCGTCATATGAATTGGCCATGGCCAGCCGCAGAAACCATTAAAGACCATTGGAGTTTTTCTGCCCGCTCCTCCTGAGAGCCAGAAGACAGGCAGCTCTCAAATCGGCACCTGACAGACTTTCCAGTGAGTGGAGACCAGCAAGCTCTGATCTGGAAATGTCTGGGTTGCTAGAATGAACACAGGAAAATATAGAAGCCCTTGCTACCTCCCATCTCAGAAGTGGGACAGCAGTGATAAACCTAAAAACATGAGATGCGATGCTCTCCTCTGACCTAAGGAAATCCTGTGAGGGCTGCGTTCTGAGAGCTTTCTCTAGGAAGAGCACAACTGTGGGAGCTGCATTTCTCACCTTCCTCCACATTCCCCCTCATAAGCTGACAGGCATATGGAAGTAACACTGACTCCTAAGTCATGAGTACAGTTTGCCATGAAGAACCTGGAAGCACGCTCCATTAAATTCAGCAGCCCATGATTGGCTCTGAACCACCCAGGTGATGAGAAAAACGATTGCCTTGACAGCCAGCAGAAGCAATAGGGATGCCGTTACCATGACCAGAGTGACATGTACAGTTATCTCAAGGGGGAATGGGTTGAGAGCAGAGAAAGAATGGGTTAACTTCAGGTCATGGAACTTAAGGAATTAAGTAAATGACAACTAGTACAGCTTCCATGAGAGGTGTTTCTGAACTCAGATTCCTAAACCTTAAAAAAGGATGCAGGAGTCACTACTTCCCCCAGCTAAGGCCAATTGCCAGGTTTTGCCCAATATTCTTTTCGAGACCACCTACCCTCCTTTCTCTCCTGCTCCTACCACAGCTGCCCATGGCAACAAGAAGCAGACTCCCCCTCCCTCAGGAACTCTCAGTCCTTTGCAAACCTCAGGCCCTTCCTCCCATCTTCCAGGCCCACAGCACAGACTCTAACTCTGCCTTTGGCACCAGCTGAATGGCCGTCCCGTCCCCTCCTCCCACCCCTTCTTTGGACCTGCTCACCCTTCATACCACTTTCAATCTAATGGGCACAAACCCCAGCTGCCTTCAAGGTGAGTTTTCCATACCAAGTAATACAAATATCAAAAACAAAACTTCTGAAAAAGAAACAGTGTTGAGACTTCTTCCAGTTTTCCAAGGAGCCCCTCCAGTCCCAAGATGCCCAGGGGTGGGTATGAGGTGGAGCCCCACGCAGAGTACGGTCATGTGCTTCTTCCAAGCCCCAGGGCTGCGTGGGGAACCGAAGTCTCTGAACAGAGAATCCCAATCTTCCCGTTCCCTCACTTTTCCTCTTCTTTTCATGGTAGCTTAATTTGGTTCTTCAAAGCTGGAGCTTGGCAACCAAATGCCTAGGTAAAAAAGGAAAAAAAATTAAAACAGTTAAACAGAACAGAACCAAAATGGAGTGAAAGAACAGCCAGGCACTGGAGGTGGAGCAACACACCTCAAAAGGAGAATGGAGCCTGGAGAGCTGAATGCTTCCACGAGGGCCACATGTGACTAGGGATGCAGCAGTGGCCTTTGTCAGGGGACCTGAGCAGCCTATGACTTGGATGACAAAACAAGGTCCCGAAATAACTAATAAATATATCCTACCACATTGCATAAATTCTCTCTTTCCCTTTCCCTTACCCCTTCATTTCCTACCCACTTTTTCCCTGAGGCTGAATTGCTCTAGGGACTGAAAAGGGAAGTGAGCCCCTGGAGTAATCCCTTTTGAACCTGGCTAGAAAGAGCTCTATATTTCTTTTTTTGTTTTGTTTTGTTTGAGATGGAGTCTCGCTCTGTCACCCAGGCTGGAGTGCAATGGCATGATCTCGGCTCACTGCAATCTCTGCTTCCTGGGTTCAAGCGATTCTCCTGCCTCAGCCTCCCAAGTAGCTGGACAGGCGTGTGCCACCAAGCCTGGCTAATTTTTGTATTTTTAGTAGAGACAGGGTTTCACCATGTTGGCCAGGCTGGTCTCAAACTCCTGACCTTGTGATCTGCCCGCTTCAGCCTCCCAAACTGCTGGGATTACAGACGTGAGCCACCACACCTGGCCAGAGAGCTCTATATTTCTGCAGCTTCTGTCAACTGGACAGGGTTGACACAGAATCACAAAGGCCACTGTTGCGTCCACCTTCCGACTTGAGACAGGCACTGTTCTCGCCATTACTCTGTAGCCTGACTCCAAACCCCCTGGCATGAAATTCCACAGGTAACAGCACACATAGACCAAGCAGGCCATTCAGAACTCCCAAATTAAAATCAGTCTGAACAACCAGAAGTCATAAAGACCAAATTTCATACCCTAAAGACCTTTCCCGACGGGGCACAGTGGCTCATGCCTGTAATCCCAGAACTTTGGGAGGCCAAGATGCGTGGATCACTTGAGTGAGGTCAGGAGTTCGAGACCCACCTGACGAACATGGAGAAACACCATCTCTACTAAAAATACAAAATTAGCTGGGTGTGGTGGTGCACACCTGTAATCCCAGCTACTTGGGAGGCTGAGGTGTGAGAATTGCTTGAACCCAGGAGATGGAGGTTGCAGTGAGCCAAGATCACACCATCACGCTCCAGCCTGGGCAACAAGAGCAAAACCCCCTCTCAAAAAAAAAAAAAAAAAAAAAAAGACTTTTCCCTTGGGAAGTGTTACATTCCCCCCCTTCCAGGGCTCCTAGGGTCTACAGCAGGAGCAAGTTCAGCATTACGCTTATTCTTTGCTACAGGCATCAATCCTGATGTCACAGCAAAAAGGGATCCTGGGAGTTCAGTTCAAACCTTTGCCAGTGCATGACTGCCCCCAACACTCAAGACAAATGGCTACCCACTGGCCTGTTCCTGATCATGCCACATCCCTCTCAGCTGAGGCAGGGCCTTTATACCTCTAGGTCCCCTTGCCCAGAATGTTCTGCTCCAAGGCACTCCCATGGCTGGCTCCTTGATACTCGGGTTTCAGCTGAAATGGCACCTCCTTGCAAGTCTCTCCCTGACTATCTAAACTTGAGGAGTACCCCACTACTAATCACTAAACTTTACCCAGTTTTATTTTCCTCACAACACTGTATAGTCACCTGAAATTAGCCCATTCATTTATGTTCGTGTTTGTTGCCTGTCTTTCCTTAGAAGGGAAGCTTAGTGAGAACAGGGCCTTTGCTTTGCTCAGCACTCTATTCTCAATTCACACTGGGTGCCGAACAAACACAAATATACAGCTATCTGCTGAATGGAAGCTCTTGAGGAAAAGCATCCCAGTTTTGGACCTCTCTGCTAAAAACGTTCTTCTAAAGTTGGACTGAAATCTAGTTCCTTGTAACTTACATTCATTTTGGTCCTTGTCCATGTCTCTTTTTGCTGTGATATGGGAAGGCCTTGGAGCAGAGCATTCTGGGCAAGGGGACCTAGAGGTATAAAGGCCCTGCCTCAGCTGGAAAGGGTGTGGCATGATCAGGAACAGGCCGGTGGGGAGCCACTTGTCTTGAGTGTTGGGAGCAGTATGCACTGGCAAAGGTTTGAACTGAACCCTCGGATCTCTTTTTGCTGTGACATCAGGATTGTTGCCTGTGGCAAAGAATAAGGGTAATGCTGAACTTCCTTCCCACTGGAACCACAGAGAGGAAGTTAATCACTCTCTTTCTCAGGAAAACCCATCAAATGCATCTTTCAGCTATCCCTCCCTAAAACCTCCATGCTCCCGGTTAATCACATTTCTTTCTAGGCCATTTATTCCTGTATGATGAAGTTTGAGCTCTCCAATGCTACAAGGCCCTTCTCTGAATGTGCTCCCTGTTTATGTGGGTTCTTCTACAGCACTGCACCCACAGACGTGGTCCTCTAACTGAATGGCCTAATTACTCTTCAAGGGTAGTCAGGTAGGTGGACCTCCCTAGTGCTCTCTCTACCTCTCAGCCTAATCTCAAGTGCAAAGCCATCATGCAGAGAAATCCACCTAGACACCAGACATTAGATGTTTAGTCACTTCCAAAGGCATAGAATTTGCATATAATTGAAGAAATGATGAGACTGTACATCTACTCCAGGATTCACACCAGAAGAAAGCAGTCATTACACACTGGCAGTCAATCTTGCTTTTCACCACCACCACCAAAGTCACGGCTCCCTGGCAATTGTGTTCCCTACTCAGGAACTTGGCCCCACAATGTTCACTTTAGTGCGATTTAAAAGACTAATTGGAATTCATCTGCACAAACCAGTATTGCAAGATATTTTATGGGAAAATAAATGAGTAGAACTGTGTAATGATGGGAGAAGAGCCTCGTAGATAAATGAATTCCTTAGTTAATTCACTTATTCTCTTCAACAATTTACTTTGTAATGGCCCAAATGGAACTCTAAATAGAAGAGTGGGCTGTTTTTCTTCATCCCCATATTCCAAGCTGTGGGACATGGTGGAGTCTCACTCAAGTGCATGCCTGTTGCAATTAAAGGCATGTTTGTGTTCTCTTTGATGAAGTTTCCTTTCCCTTTAGCTTCCTGCTTTATATGCCAATTGTGTGGTATCAGGGAGATCAGCCCAAGTCTGTATGAGAGGAGGCTGCACTCTTCTTTTTATTTTTTTCAATTACCCTCTCCTTGCCAGAGGCCGCACTCTTAGCTACACTTGGGTGTCCCCCTCCTTGCTCACATTCAGTGATTAGCTTGCACATTTCCTGGCAATCTGCTTTCACGTCTGTCTGCTTTCCTCCCAAATGGGTTGTGTGCCCCTTGGGGACTCCACAGTCAGATCTTGTCATTCTATGGGCAAATGCTTGGATCGGGGCTATCCATGTTGGGAGATGCAGGGAGGGGGCCCAAGGCTCAATGCATGATGATGACTGCCCAGTAAGAAATGTGGCTGGGCAGTGAGGCGGAGAGCTCATACCCTTGGTGGCGACCAGCAGGGAGCCCCTCGCTACGTGGAGGGTTCCACCTCTTGCTTCTGTTTGGAAATGAGCTGCGCTTCCTTTAGAGACAGGTATACCTCTTCCTGAGGATCATAGTAGTAGAACTTTCGGATATAAGAGATCAGAGGTCTGTGAAAAACAAATGAGGGATATACACAAAAGGTTTTTATGCAAAATATAAAAGAAGTAACTCCTTTGTTCAACTCTTCTTCATTCCCTACATGGTAGAGACCAAACACAATTCCCATTTTCTCAGTTATTATAGTTCTGTCTTCCTTACCCTTACCACTTCTACTCTATTCTGCAGAAGGGAGGCTGACACACACACCTTCCTCCCTCTGGCTGCAATATGACAGTTCTAAAGTTAGGTGCTAAGACACAAGAAATGTGAAAGAATGATGTCTGCAAATATTTTATGCCAGACTCTGCCTGTGAAGGTAGCTTGCAGGCCTCACTGACATTTGTTACCTCCCCACAACCCCCTTACTCATTCCTGTCCCAACCCTAAGAACCCCATTGTACTTAGGCAGTGGGAGATCTGGGATATGATCTATCCTGACGAGCTGTCGTATCCGGAATCTGCAAAGGTGCTGGAGGGATTTGACATTGCTGAATCGGGACACTGGATAGAGCAGCTGGACAGGAGTTGGTGGCAGTCCTTCAAGAAAGAAAACAAAGAAAAATATTCAGAGAAACAATGGAGCTAACTACCATTTCTTGTATGAAGAGAACCTAGGGAGGGGAAATGGGACTTCTTTATGGTTCATATATGTATTCTGTGCAAAAGCCCCTCCACAAAGGGCTGTTGATTTCCATTTCCAGAAGAACCACCACCACCTTCACACTTAAGGAAGTCTATTCTCTGCCAAAGGCCTCCCTAGCATCACTTTTGTGTGTGTGAGTGGTTTTTTTTTTTTTTTTGAGACAGAGTTTCGCTTTTTTTTTTTTTTTTTTTGGTGAGACAGAGTCTCACTCTGTCACCCAGGCTGGAGTGCAGTGGCCGGATCTCAGCTCACTGCAAGCTCCGTCTCCCGGGTTTACGCCATTCTCCTGCCTCAGCCTCCCGAGTAGCTGGGACTACAGGCGCCCGCCACCTCGCCCGGCTAGTTTTTTTGTTTTTTTTTTTAGTAGAGATGGGGTTTCACCGTGTTAGCCAGGATGGTCTCGATCTCCTGACCTCGTGATCTGCCCGTCTCGGCCTCCCAAAGTGCTGGGATTAAGTGCTGGGATTACAGGCTTGAGCCACCGCACCCGGCCTGAGAGTTTTGCTCTTTTTGCCCAGGCTGGAGTGCAATGGCGCGATCTCGGCTCACCGCAACCTCCGCCTCCCGGGTTCAAGCAATTCTCCTGCCTCAGCCTCCCGAGTAGTTGGGATTACAGGCATGTGCCACCACCCCGGCAAATTTTGTATTTTTAGTAGAGACGGGGTTTCTCCATGTTGGTCAGGCTGGTCTTGAACTCCCGACCTCAGGTGATCCACCTGCCTTGGCCTCCCAAAGTGCTGGGATTACAAGCGTGAGCCACCGCGCCCGGCCTGGTTTTTTGGTTTTTTTTTTTTTTTTTTGGAGACAGGGTCTCGTTCTGTCACCCAGGCTGGAGTGCAGTGGCCCAATCTCAGCTCACTGCAGCCTTGACCTCCCAGACTCAAGAAATCCTCCTGCCTCAGCCTCCTGAGTAGCTGGGACCACAGGTGCATGCCACTGTACCCAGCTAATTTTTGTATTTTTAGTAGAGACGGGGTTTCCCTGTGTTGCCCAGGCTAGTCTCAAACTCCTGGGCTCAAGCAATCCACCTGCCTCAGCCTCCCAAAGTGCTAGAATTATAGGCGTGAGCCACTGTGCCTGGCTCCTAGCATCACTCATAACAGCTGAGAGTCCTGCTCCTTGGAGTAGTCCAATGATGCCAAACTAGAGACACTGCTTGGACCCAAGTGGCCAGTCCCAGGCCTGAGGCTCTTGGGAAGGCCAAGAATCAAAAGGATCCCTGCTGGGAATGGGAGATACTTGTTGGACACATCTACTAGTATCCTGAGAGTGAGGACTCAGAAAAGCCGTTCAGAGGAGTCCCCACCAAATTCCAACTGGTTCAGCAGAGAGGCTGGTAAGTAGAAGGTAACAGCTGGGATCAAAGTTGACAAGCCTATTATTCCCGCTATTACTTCAAGCCAGGACAATCAGGTTTAGCCCCTCTTATACTCACCATCCACAACCCCCACTTCCTGCTTCTGAAATTTTAGGCCAGGAAACCAAAAAAAGATGATGCTTTTAAAAGAACAACCACCACAATAACTTGGGCAAGCTGGGTTTAGTACTACTCAGTGCAAACCTGCCTGCTGATTGATGCCAAATAGACTCAATGGGAGTACCACCTCCTTATGTATTAGCAGGCTATGTGCTGGGGAATCCCACCCCAAAAAGGGCCCCACGCCACAGCACAGAGACATCCAGAATGGCAGGAACACTGGGGTTCAAGGGAACTAAGAATATTTTGCTTTCAATAAACAAAGGGGCTATGGAAGGTAAACAAGATTCTTTGAGAAAGAATCTGAGTTGTAAAACCTGTCAAAGAATTCTCAGCCATTGTCATATCAAAAGACATTCTGTAGACAATTCTGTAGACACAACTGATTGGAAAATAAAATATCTACTATTATTGGGGTTTAAGTTCAAACAGTTTTTTTGTTTATTTGTTTGTTTAAGACGGCATCTTGCCCTTGTCGCCCAGGCTGGAGTGCAGTGGCGTGATTTCGGCTCACTGCAAGCTCCAACTCCTAGGTTCAAGCGATTCTCCTGCCTTAGCCTCCCGAGTAGCTGGGATTACAGGTGCCCACCAACATGCCCAGCTAATATTTGTATTTTTAGTAGAGACGGGGTTTCACCATGTTGGCTAGGTTGGTCTCGAACTCCTGACCTCGGGTGATCCACCTGCCTCAGCCTCCCAAAGTGCTGGGATTACAGGTGTGAGCCACCATGCCCGGCCCAGATAAGTTTTAAAATTTTGTTTGAAGGCATGAAAACAAAACAAATGAAAGCTTGCACACTGCATCCCAAAGCTTTTTCATGATCACTGACAACAGACTTTCTGGGGGGGAAAAAAAAAAAAAAGAAATCAAAATATATTATTTTATTGTTACTGAGCAAGTAAGCTCATCTTAAAAACATACTCAGGCTAGGTGCAGTGGCACATGCCTGTAATCCTAGTACTTTGGGAGACCAAGGAGGAAAGATCACTTGAGGCCCGGAACTTGAGGCTACAGTGAGCCAAGATTGCGCTGCTGCACTCCAGCCTGGGTAACAGAGCATGACCCTGTCTCTAAAAAAAAATAATAGTAATAATGATAACTTATTTAGTCTTTAAAACTATACTTTGAGGCAAACACCACCATCCCCATTTCACATATAAAGAAACTGAGGCCCACTGAGCTTAGAGAACTTGCTGTGGCATGGAGCCAATAAAGTCGGCCTGCCTTGAACACCTGCCCTAAGGAAGAATTATCGGTGGCTCTACCATAGCCGAGGAACCTCTCAGCAGGGTTCTCCAGGAGGGTCTCTAGAGTGCCTACACCTCTGCCCATCTAACAAGGAGGTTGTCCAGGACACAGCACTCTGGTTCATGACCAGCCTCTCCTAGTCCTCTGCCTGGCACTCCCACCCCTTCAAAACTAAGTCTTGTATTTTGAAGCCCTACTGCTCTCCTCCAGCCACATGGTTGGTCCTCTCAATTAAAAGAAAAGAAAAAGAACTCATACGTGAATTTTTCCTTGAATATATTTAACTCAAGCGGTTTTAAGAAATAATTTTGGGTTCAAATGCCTCTTTGAATTTGTCCTGTCCCTCACTGGTATTTATATATTCTTTAGTAAATTAAACTATGGCAAACAGAAAGCTTTGGGGGGTTGGCTGTAATACTGGTAAACTCAACATGATGTTTCAGAGATAAAAGTAATTTATATATCTAATAATTTATTCCCAGAGATAACACTGTGCTGAAAGAGATCAGGATAATATACAACATACAATTATCTGATTGTTTGCCTACTTAAATTTTAATGACCACATATACTTGCCTATTTAATCATATTACTTTTAGCCTTTAGGTTTACAAATAGCAATTTGAAACCTGTTAATTTTCTGATATTCTCTGGTGTTTATCTGACCATTTACTGTTTGCCCACAAGCGCAGCAAACGATTAAAACTCTTACATTTAAAGCATGCTAACAGAAGCAGTTAAAAATAGAAAGAATCCAGGATAAGACCCAACTGGGGTTAAAAGAGTAAGGGTAAAGTCAAACATGAATCATCAGTAACTTTCTTCCAGTCCTCATGGGCACAAACCTAGTCTGTAGCCATGCACTATTTTTCATTTGTCTCAACAAAGACCATGTTAGGGGTAAGAAATCTCTTCCAGGTATAAACACCCAAACACCCACGTCTTTCTGCCACACCAAAGGTTTTTCTGTCCCCTGAAGACAGAATCAGATCAGGAATCACATCTGTTTCACATTCCAAGTCTCATTTTCTTAACAGTATAAGTAAAAATAGAATAAACTAGGGAGTCTAGTTGACTTATATATAATCCTTCAAAAAGAAAAAAATAAGCACGAGGGCAATAGTAAAAGGCAGCCCAGTGCGGTGGCTCACGCCTGTAATCCCAGCACTTTGGGAGGATTGCTTGAGCCCATGAGTTCAAGATTGGCCTGGGCAACATAGGGAGACCTTACCTCTACAAAAATTAAAATTAAAAAAATTAGCCAGGCATGGTGGTGCACACCTGTGGTCCCAGCTACTCAGGAGGCTGAAGTGGGAGGACTGCTTGAGCCCAGGAGGCTGAGGCTGCAGTGAGCTATGATTGCACCACTGCGCTCCAGCCTGGGTTATGGAGAGACCCTGTCTACAAAAAAGATATTTTGCCGGGTGCGGTGGCTCAAGCCTGTAATCCCAGCACTTTGGGAGGCCGAGACGGGCGGATCACGAGGTCAGGAGATCGAGACCATCCTGGCTAACACAGTGAAACCCCGTCTCTACTAAAAATACAAAAAACTAGCCGGGCGAGGTGGCGGGCGCCTGTAGTCCGAGCTACTCCGGAGGCTGAGGCGGGAGAATGGCGTGAACCCGGGAGGCGGAGCTTGCAGTGAGCCGAGATCACGCCACTGCACTCCAGCCTGGGAGACACAGCGAGACTCCGTCTCAAAAAAAAAAAAAAAAAAAAGATATTTAGCGGCCGGGCGCGGTGGCTCAACCCTGTAATCCCAGCACTTTGGGAGGCCGAGACGGGCGGATCACGAGGTCAGGAGATCGAGACCATGCTGGCTAACACGGTGAAACCCCGTCTCTACTAAAAAATACAAAAAATTAGCCGGGCGAGGTGGCGGGCGCCTGTGGTCCCAGCTACTCGGGAGGCTGAGGCGGAAGAATGGCGTGAACCCAGGAGGCGGAGCTTGCAGTGAGCTGAGATCCGGCCACTGCACTCCAGTCTGGGCGACAGAGCGAGACTCCGTCTCAAAAAAAAAAAAAAAAAAAGATATTTAGCTAACAGTGAAGTACTGTTTTTTAATATCTCACTCCTTTCTTCAGCTTGAAACAGCTTAAGAAAAACTAAACAATAGTTTATTTTAGTGGGAGCAGGGGTGAGAGGGCAGAAGATTCACTTTTCCTTATATTCCCTTGGGTACTATTTGACCTTTCTATCACATACATGTTATTTCAAAATTTGAAAAGAAATACATGTTATAACTAAAAAATGAGTTATGCAAGGTTACAGGATATAAGATGAATATGCAAAAAGCAATTAAATTTCTATATTCTAGCTATAAAAAATCCAAAATTCAAAAATAATTAAAATTAAGAAAGCAATTTACAATAGGATCAAAAACAAATGCTAAAAAATAAATTTAACAGAAGAAGTACAAAACTTATATTATGAAAAAATACGGGCCAGGCACAGTGGCTCATACCTATAATTCCAGCACTTTGGGAGGCGGAGACAGGTGGATGGCTTGAGCCAAAGGGTTAGAGACCAGCCTGGGCAACGTGGTGAGACCACATCTCTACTAAAAATATAAAGATTAGCCGAGCATGGTTGTGTGTGCCTATAGTCCCAGCTACACAGGAGGCTGAAGTGGAGGGCAGATTGAGCCAGGGAGGTAGAGGTTGTAGTGAGCCATGATGGCACCACTGCACACCAGACTGGATGATAGTGGGACAAAAAAAAAAAGACTGAAAGACAGAAAGAAAGATAAGGAAGGAAGGAAGGAAGGACAAACAAAAGAAAAAATACAAAACATTGTTCAGAGTTTTAAAAAGACCTAAATAAGCAGAAAGACAGCCTATGTCCATGGATCAGAAAACTTAATATTGTTGACATGTCAATACTCCCCAAATTGATGTACAGACTCAACTCCACACTCTTGCCAACACCAGGGTATTAAAGGGTATTAAAATCTCAGTAGGCTTCTTTGCAGAAATTGACAATCTGATCCTAAAATTCATATGGAAATGCAAGAAATCCAAAATAGCCAAAACCATCTTGAAAAACAACAAAGTTGGAAGACTCACACTTTTCCATCTCAAAACTTACTACAAAACTATAGGAATCAAGACAGTAATGGCATAAGGATGGACATACAGCTCAATGGAATAGAACTGAGTCTGGAAATTTACCTTCACAGTTACAATCAACTGATTTCAACAAGGATGCCAAGACAATTCAATGGGAAAAGAATATCTTTTCAAAAAATGGTGCTAGAACTGAATAAAAAGAGTAAAGTTGGACTCCTTTCTCATGCCATACACAAAAATTGGCTGGGTACAGTGGCTCACACCTGTAATCCCAGTTCTTTGGGCGGCTGAGGTGGGAGGATCACTTGAGGCCAGGAGGCAGAGGTTGCGGTGAGCCAAGATTGTGCCACTGCACTCCAGCCTGGGTGACAGAGAAAGAGTCTCTCTCTCTCTCTCTCTCTCTCTCTCTATATATATATATATATATATATACACACACACACACACACCAAACAAAAAAAAAAAGAAAAAACAAAAATTAACTCAAAATGGATAGTAGACCTAATGTAAAAGCTAAAAGTTTAAGTCTCCTAGAAGAAAATATAGGCATTAAGCTCCATTGCCTTTGGTTAGGCAAACTTTTCTAAATATAACAAGCAAAAAAAAAAACCAAAAAAACAACAACAGGTAAGTAAGAATAGGAACTCATCAAAATCCTTCATGCTTCAAAGAATACCATCAAGAAAGTAAAAAGACAACCCACAGAATGGGAGAAAATATTTGTAAATCACATCTGACAAGGGACTTGTATCTAGAATATATAAAGAACTTTATTTATTTATTTATCTATTTTGAGATAAAATAAAAGCTGGAGTGCAGTGGCATGATCTTGACTCACTGCAACCTCCACCTCCTGGGCTCAAGCAATCTTCCCATCTCAGTCTTCCAAGTAGCTGGGACGACAGGCATGCACCACCACACTGGGCTAATTTTTAAATTTTTTGTAGAGACAGTGTCTCCCTGTCTTGCCCAGGCAGGTCTTGAGCTCCTGGGCTCAAGCAATCCTCCTGCCCTGGCCTCCCTAAGTACTGGGCTTATAGGCACCATGCCCAGCCTGTAAAGAACTCATAACTCAATAAGAAGACAAACAGCTCAATTACAAAATGAGCAAAGGATGTGAAGAGACACACAGTAGCCAATAAGCAGATGAAAAGATGTTAACATCATTAGTCATTAAGGCAATGCAAATCAAAACCACAATGAAATACCACTTCATACTCACTAGGATGGCTATATTCAAAAAGATGGACAATAACAAAGTCTTGGGTGCAGTTGTTTTGGGAGTCTGGCATGGGGTTAAACATGGGATTACCATATGACCCAGCAATTTCATGCCTAGGAATATATCCAAGAGAATTGAAAAGATATTCACATAAACAGCTGTACATGAATGTTCAAAGCAGCATTATTTATCTCATAATAGCCAAAAAGTGCAAACGACCTAAAGAATGGAGAAACAAAATGTGGTATATCCAGAGTGGAATGTTACTCAGTCATAAAAAGGAATGCAGTGCTGACACATGCTATGACACTGGTGAACTTTGAAAACATTATGCTAAGTAAAAGAAACAAGACATAAAAATATTGTATGATTCCATTTATGTGAAATGTACCAAATAGTCAAATCCATAGAAACGGAAAACAGATCAGTGGTTGGTAGGGGCCAGGAGGTAGAGGGAATAGGGAGTAACTGCTAATAGTCTGAGGTTTTCATTTTGGTGTGATGAAAACATTCTAAAATTGATTGTGGTGATTGTTGTACAACTCTGTGAATATACTAAAAACCACTGAATTGCACAGTATTTTTTCTCTTTCTTGAGACACAGTCTTGTTCTGTTGCCCAGGATGAAGTGCAGTGGTGTGTTCTCAGCTCACTGCAACCTCTGCCTCCTGGGTTCAAGCAATTCTCCTGCGTTGGCCTCCTGAGTAGCTGGAACTGGGACTGCAGGTGCTCACCACCGCTCCTAGCTAATTTATGTTTTTTTTTTTTTTTTTAATCAAGATGGGGTTTCGTGCCATGTTGCCCAGGCTGGACTTGAACCCTTAGGCTCAAGCAATCTACCTTCCTTGGCTTTGAATGACACATTTTAGATGGGTGAATTGCATGTTATGTGAATTATATCTCAATAAAATTGTTAGATAAAAGCAAGGAAGGAAGGGAGGGAAAGAGGGAAAAAGAAATACCCCAACATGAAGAGCCTTCTGCTGGCCAAAGGTGAGACAATACGAGCTTCAATAATTGTAACTGTAATGAATTAAAAGCCAGTAAGTGGGCCAGGCACAGTGGTTCACACCTATGCCTATAATCCTAGCACTGTGGGAGGCCGAGGCAGCTGGATCACCTGAGATCAGAAGTTCAAGACCAGCCTGGCCAACATAGCGAAACCCCATCTCTACTAAAAATACAAAAAAATTAGCCAGGCGTGGTGGCACATGCCTGTAATCTCAGCTACATGGGAGGCTGGGGCAGGAGAATCACTCGAACCCGGGAGTTGGAGGTTGCAGTGAGCCGAGAGCGTGCCACTGCACTCTAGCCTGGGTGACAGAGCGAGACTCTGTCTCAAAAAAAAAAAAAAAGAAAGAAAGCCATTACGTATGTTTAATTCCATGAATTTTATATATATTTATATAAAATATATATATACATATTTTTGAGACACAGTGTCTCTCTGTCACCCAGGCTAGAGTACAGTGGCGCGATCTCAGCTCACTGCAACCTCTGACTCCTGAGTTCAAGCGATTCTTCTGCCCCTGCCTCCCAAGCAGCTGGGATTACAGGCACATGCCACCATGCCCAGCTAATTTTTTATATTTTTAGTAGAGACAAGGTTTTGCCATATTGGCCAGGCTGGTCTCCAACTCCTGACCTCAGGTGATCCAACTGCCTTGGCCTCCCAAAGTGTTGGATTACAGGCGTGAGTCACTGCACCTGGCTGAATTAATCACATATATATATATATGATAAAAAATATATATTCTTCTTCTTTTTTTTTTTTTTGAGACCGAGTCTTGCTCTGTTGCCCAGGCTGGAGTGCAGTGGCATGATCTCAGCTCACTGCAAGCTCTGCCTCCCGGGTTCACGCCATTCTCCCGCCTCGGCCTCCCGAGTAGCTGGGACAACAGGCGCCCGCCACCAGGTCCAGCTAATTTTTTGTATTTTTAGTAAAGACTGGGTTTCATCGTGTTAGCCAGGATAGTCTCAATCTCCTGACCTCATGATCCACCCGCCTCAGCCTCCCAAAGGGCTGGGATTACAGGCGTGAGCCACCGCGCCCGGCCATTAATTATAATTTTTTTTTTTTTTTTTTTTTTTTTGAGACGGAGTCTGGCTCTGTCACCCAGGCTGGAGTGCAGTGGCCAGATCTCAGCTCACTGCAAGCTCCGCCTCCCGGGTTCACGCCATTCTCCTGCCTCAGCCTCCCGAGTAGCTGGGACTACAGGCGCCTGCCACCTCGCCCGGCTAAGTTTTTGTATTTTTAGTAGAGACGGGGTTTCACTGTGTTAGCCAGGATGGTCTCGATCTCCTGACCTCGTGATCCGCCCGTCTCGGCCTCCCAAAGTGCTGGGATTACAGGCTTGAGCCACCGCGCCCGGCCTAATTATAATTTTTAAATGATCACCTTCAAAGGATGATACGGAACCAATTCATTATCTTGAAAATTAGTAAATAAAGAAAAAGAATCAAGCATTTATCCTGCTTTTTCTATATGAATTTGGTAAAAGTTGAGGAGAAATGTCTCTAAAAAACTATTCCATCTAATAAGTAAAAAGTGATAAAATTAGAGTATCATGATTTTGCAACTCCCAATGAACAGCTGCTAAGATCACAAAAAGAGACACAACCAGACATCATGTGTTTCCTATGGGCATGCCAAATACTGCCTATATAATCTTGCTAAAAGGATCAAGCCTCAGTTTTTTTGTTTGTTTTTGAGATACAGTCTCATTCTGTCGCCCAGGCTAGAGTGCAGTGGCATGAACATAGCTCAGTGTGGCTTTGACATCATGAACTCAAGCGATTACCCTGCCTCAGCCTCCTGGCTTTTTTTTTTTTTTTTTTTTTTTTGAGACACAGCCTCCCTGTTTCACCCAGGCTGGAGTGCTGTGGCGCAATCTTGGCTCATTGCAATCTCCGCCTCCTGGGTTCAGGCAATTCTCCTGCCTCAACCTTCCAAGTAGCTGGGATTACAAGTATGGGTCACCATGCCTGGCTAATTTTTATATTTTTAGTAGAGACGGGGTTTCTCCACGTTGGCCAGGCTGGTCTCAAACTCTTGACCTCAGGTGATCCACCTGCCTCGGCCTCCCAAAGTGCTGGGATTACAGGCCTGAGCCACCGCGCCTAGCCTCGGCTAATTTTTAATTTATTTTTTTGGTAAAGACAGGGTCTTACCATGTTGCCCAGGCAGGTCTTGAACTCCTGGGTTTAAGCGATCCTCCTGCCTCACCTCCCAAAGTGCTGGGATTTTAGGCATGAACTACTATTATATGTTCAGCCAAGCCTGAGTTTGAATCAGACTCCTGCTAATTTGTAAGAAATACAGAAGACAGGACAACATGCTAAACTCCAACAAGAGTATGTAATTAGTAAAATCCAGGGAAATTCTCCAGGTCAAACAGCCCAATTATTCAGTAAGTAAACTGTAAGGAAATGAAAGAAAAATCCAAGAATAAGAGATTTAAAAGATATGAATTTTTTTTTTTTTTTTTGAGACGGAGTCTCGCTCTGTCGCCCAGGCTGGAGTGCAGTGGCGGGATCTCGGCTCACTGCAAGCTCCACCTCCCGGGTTTACGCCATTCTCCTGCCTCAGCCTCCCAAGTAGCTGGGACTACAGGCGCCTGCCACCTTGCCCGGCTAGTTTTTTGTATTTTTTAGTAGAGACGGGGTTTCACCGGGTTAGCCAGCATGGTCTTGATCTCCTGACCTCGTGATCCGCCCATCTCGGCCTCCCGATATGAAAATTTTTTTAAATGAGCAACATCAAACTATAGTGCTCAGGGATACACATTTGGGTGATAAAAGCATTCATGGAAAAATGAAAGGAAGTGATTATTATAAAGACAGTTGTAGAGATTAGTATGGGGAACACGGAAGGATTTCTGGAGCATCTGGAAAAGTTTTGGTTCCTTTGCCTGAGTGGTATTCATCTTATAATAATATTAAACCAGCCGGGCACTGTGGCTCACGCCTGTAATCCCAGCACTTTGGGAGGCCGAGATGGGCGGATCACGAGGTCAGGAGATTGAGACCATCCTGGCTAACACGGTGAAACCCCGTCTTTACTAAAAAATACAAAAAACTAGCTGGGCGAGGTTGGTGGGCGCCTGTAGTCCCAGCTACTTGGGAGGCTGAGGCAGGAGAATGGCGTGAACCCGGGAGGCGGAGCTTGCAGTGAGCCGAGATCGCACCACTGCACTCCAGCCTGGGCAACAAAGCGAGACTCCATCTCAATACTAATACTAATAATAATAATAATAATAATAATAATAATATTAAACCATGCATATGATTTTTGTGGTTTTCTATTTTATTAAAAAAAAAAGAAAGAAAAGAAATTTAGGCCGGGCGCGGTGGCTCAACCCTGTAATCCCAGCACTTTGGGAGGCCGAGGCGGGTGGATCACAAGGTCAGGAGATCGAGACCATCCTGGCTAACATGGTGAAACCCCGTCTCTACTAAAAAAATACAAAAAACTAGCCGGGCGTGGTGGCGGGCGCCTGTAGTCCCAGCTACTCGGAGGCTGAGGCAGGAGAATGGCGTAAACCCGGGAGGCAGAGCTTGCAGTGAGCCGAGATCGCGCCACTGCACTCCAGCCTGGGTGACACCGCAAGACTCTGTCTCAAAAAAAAAAAAAAAAAAAAAGAAATTTAGATGAAGTAGTGCTGTCATGCCGCTCCCCGTCCCCAGCGAATCCAAATTGGGTGAGCCTTTGGATTCAATTACCATTTTACAGAAAATTCAGAGGACAGAGAAACATATTAAACAATGTCATGGAGATGCAATAGGTAAACTCCAGACAGAACAATATTTTAAATATATAAATTGCAAGAAAAAAAGGGAAAAAGAAATGGAGGAAGAAAACTACAAATTAAAAAAGAAGTGCTGCCGGGCCTGGCGGCTCACACCTGTAATCCCAGCACTTTGGGAGGCTGAGGCGGGTGGATCACAAGGTCAGCAGTTCGAGACCAGCCTGACCAACATGATGAAACCCCATCTCTACTAAAAATACAAAAAATTAGCTGGGCGTGGTGGCGGGCACCTGTAATCCCAGTGACTTGGGAGGCTGAGGCAGGAGAATTGCTTGAAACCAGAAGGCGGAGATTGCAGTGAGCCAAGATTGTGCCACTGCATTCTAGCCTGGACAATAAGAGCAAAACTCCGTCTCAAAAAAAAAAAAAAAAAAAAAAAGAGCTGGGTGCAGTGGCTCACGCCTGTAATCCCAGCACTTTGGGAGGCTGAGGCGGATGGATCACGAAGTCAGGAGTTCAAGACCAGCCTGACCAACACGGTAAAACCCTGTCTCTACTAAAAATAAAAAAATTAAGGCCGGGCGCGGTGGCTCACGCCTGTAATCCCAGCACTTCGGGAGGCCGAGATGGGCGGATCACGAGGTCAGGAGATCGAGACCATCCTGGCTAACACGGTGAAACCCCGTCTCTACTGAAAATACAAAAAAAAAATTAGCCGGGTGCGGTGGTGGGCGCCTGTAGTCCCAGCACACGGGAGGCTGAGGCAGGAGAATGGCATGAACCCGGGAGGCGGAGCTTGCAGTGAGCCAAGATCGTGCCACTGCACTCCAACCTGGGCGACAGAGCAAGACTCCGTCTCAAAAAAAAAAAAAAAAAAAATTAGCCAGGTGGTGCGGGCCTGTAATCCCAGCTACTCAGGAGGCTGAGGCAGGAGAATCGCTTGAACCCAGGAGGTGGCTGGTTGCAGTGAGCCGAGATCGCACCACTGCACTCCAGCCAGGGTGACAGAGGGAGACTCCATCTCAAAGAAAAAAAAAAAGAACCTGGGCATGGTGGTTCATGCCTGTAATCTCAACACTTTGGAAGGCTGAGGAGGGAAGATCACTTGAGCCCAGGAGTTTATGACCAGCCTGCGCAACATAGAAACACCTTGTCTCAACAAAAAAATTGAAAAATTAGCCAACCATGGTGGCCCATGACTGTAGTCCTAGCTACTCGGGAGGCTGAGGTGGAAGGATCACTTAAGCCTGGGAGGCCAAGGCATGACTGCACTACTATACTCCAGCCTGAGTGACAGAGACCCTGTCTCAAAACAAAACAAAACAAAAGTATATTTAAAAACAAAACACTAGTATGCAATGAAGAAGTGGACAGGTATACAAACAGGGCAGGAGTGGCCATGGGCTGATGGTTGCTGGGGCTGGGTGATGGATACATAGGGTTTATTACATCATTCTGCATACCAAACAAATAAACATAAAGAAGGTAATAATCCAGGAATAAGTCTAGTTTGCAGATACACTCAAGGGAGTCTTACAGTGTTGCTGGAGGGGGTCATGCAGCCAGAGCAAGGAGGGGAGCCCAATCAGTGGCATGACCCTGTACCTATAAAATAAGGACAAACCACTTACTGGGGAGATGCCCAGAGACACTGGTCACAAATCCCCAGGAAAGGACTCCTGGCTTCCTTCTTTCACAAGCATAAGTGTAATAATCTCTTCTTAGTATGCCTAATACCTCATCAGCAAATGTTTGAGTGTTCTAATATACAAAATAATATAGAGCAGGCTGGGCGCGGTGGCTCACCCCTGTAATTCCAGCACTTTGGGAGGCCGAGGCGGGTGGATCACCTAAGGTCAGGAGTTCGAGACCAGCCTGACCAACACGGTGAAACCCCGTCTCTAAAAAATACAAAAAATTAGCCGGGCGTGATGGTGGGCGCCTGTAATTCCAGCTACTCAGGAGAATTGCTTGAACCCAGGAGGCAGAGTTTGTGGTGAGCCGAGATTGCGCCACTGCACTCCAGCCTGGGCACTACAAAGCAAGACTCTGTCTCAAAATAATATAGAGCAAAGGAAAGACAGTTCTTGCTCTGGATGACCTGGCAATCAGATAGGTAAGATAAAATAATGACAAAGGGGCCGGGCGCGGTGGCTCAAGCCTGTAATCCCAGCACTTTGGGAGGCCGAGACGGGTGGATCACGAGGTCAGAAGATCGAGACCATCCTGGCGAACACGGTGAAACCCCGTCTCTACTAAAAAATACAAAAAACTAGCCGGGCGAGATGGCGGGCGCCTGTAGTCCCAGTTACTTGGGAGGCTGAGGCAGGAGAATGGCGTAAACCCGGGAGGCGGAGCTTGCAGTGAGCTGAGATCCGGCCACTGCACTCCAGCCCGGGCGACAGAGCGAGACTCCGTCTCAAAAAAAAAAAAAAAAAAAAAAAAAAAATAATGACAAAGGGCATCTCAAAGGATATCACAAGGATATCTGAGGGGCCACCCAGAGTATCATTCAACACATATATCTTGAGTACCACCTTTATAGGGCCAGGAGAACACCAGAGATACCACCTTAAACACTTCCTATGCACCTACATCTTAGAGACCACTGAGAAAAGTAACATCTGTTGAGTGCTTACTCTGTGTCAGGCATTGTCTTAAATATTTTACATGAGTTAATTCTTGCATTCCTCTAAACAACCCTATAAGTTATGTACTATAATCATCCCCATTTTACTGTTGAGGAAACTGAGGCAAGAGAGTTTCAGTTCATGCCTAAGATCACAGAGCTAATAACTGGCAGGACCTGGGGTAGCACTCGGTGCTCTGGATCCAGAACCTGTACTTTTTAACCACTATGGTATATAGCAATGGTTCCCAACTGGGTATGATTTTGGCCCCCAGGGACATATGGAGACATAATGTGATTGTCACAGCTTTGGGGGGGCGGGTGAGTGCTCCTGGTATTTAGTGGGCAAAAGTTAGGGCTTCCTCTAATACACAGGACAGACCCCACAACAAAAAACTGTCCAGCCTAAAATGTCAATAATGCTGAGCTGAGAAACTCTGATAAACAGGGAAGACATGTCACTGAACAAGTAATTATAAACTTAACAAGCGTTACAAAAGAGGAAGTAACCAATTTCCTTAAAAAGCTGTCCAATTCAGCCTGGTGTGGTGGCTCATGCCTGTAATCCCAGCACTTTGGGAGACCAAGGCAGGCGGACCATGAGGTCAAGAGTTCAAGACCAGCCTGGCCAACATGGTGAAACCCCGTCTCTACTAAAAATACAAAAATTAGCTGGGCATGGTGGCAGGTGCCTATACCATCCGAGTACGGGAGGCTGAGGAAGGAGAAACGTTTGAACTTGGGAGGTGGAGGAGGTTGCAGTGAGCCGAGATCATGCCACTACACTCCAGCCTGGGTGACTGGGGGAGACTCCATCTCAAAACAAACAAAAAAGATCTGTCCAACTCAAAGCGTGTTTTTTTTTTGTTTTTGTTTTTGTTTAAGATAGGGTCTCACTCGGCCGGGCGCGGTGGCTCAAGCCTGTAATCCCAGCACTTTGGGAGGCCGAGGCGGGTGGATCACGAGGTCAGGAGATCGAGACCATCCTGGCTAACATGGTGAAACCCCGTCTCTACTAAAAATACAAAAAAAAACTAGCCGGGCGTGGTGGCGGGCGCCTGTAGTCCCAGCTACTCGGAGGCTGAGGCAGGAGAATGGCATGAACCTGGGAGGCGGAGCTTGCAGTGAGCCGAGATCGCGCCACTGCACTCCAGCCTGGGTGACACAGCGCGAGACTCCGTCTAAAAAAAAAAAAAAAAAAAAAAAAGATAGGGTCTCACTCTGTCACTTAGGCTGGAGTGCCGTGGCGCAATCACAGCTCACTGCAGCCTTGACCTACCAGGCCTAAAAGATCCTCCCACCTCAGCCTCCCAAGCAGCTGGGACCAAAGGCGCATACCACCACGTGTGGCTAGGTGTTTTTGTTTTGTTTTGTTTTTGTAGAGATGAGGTCTCTCTTTATTATCCAGGCTAGTCTAGAACTCCTGGGCTCAAACAATCCTTCTACCTCTACCTCCCACAAGTGCTGGGATTACAGATGTGAGCCACCAAGTCTGATCAAAGTATGATTTTTTAAAGACATTTTTTGTTCATGAACTTTACAGATGAAGATTCTCTCAATTAAAAAGGGTATGTTTGCTTTTAGCCTGGCTCTAATAGGATCAGAGGTTTTGTGTGAAATCAGTCACACTCTCACTGCTGTCTGGTGTTAGGGGTTTAGTTTTTTTTGTTTTTGTTTTTGTTTTGAGATAGTCTCTGGAGTGCAGAGACTTGGCTCACTGCAACCTCCACCTCCCAGGTTCAAGCAATTCTCCTGGCCTTAGCCTCCTGAGTAGCTGGGATTACAGGCGCCTGCCACCACGCCCAGCTAACTTTTGTATTTTTAGTAGACACGGGGTTTCACCATATTGGCCAGGCTGGTCTCAAACTCCTGACCTCATGATCCAGCCACCTCGGCCTCCCAAAGTGCTGGGACTACAGGTGTGAGCCACTGCGCCCAGCAGGGGTTTAGTTTATAATTGTGAAATGGATGAGGCCAGACTGAGATGTAATCAGTGACCTCAGATCTGCTGGGACCAGGATTCAGTATTACAATAACCCCAAACTTCAAATTAAAAAAAAATTATATATATATTTACATTAAAAAAAAAAAAACAATGAGAAAGGATAAGGTCAAACCAAACTCAGGCACCATTATTTTACCAAGGGTTCCTCCCCCAGATGCTAATTATTCAATTTATTCTATTCTACTTAATTTATCTCTGTTCCTTATTTGTCACCACTCAGAACCTTCCCATTAGTCCTAGCTTTGCAACTCCTGTGATCCCTGGTATCCCTTTGACACCAGTCTTTTTTTTTTTTTGAAATGGAGTCTCACTCCATAGCCCAAGCTGGAGTGCAGTGGCATGATCTTGGCTCACTGCAACCTCCAATTCCAGGGCTCAAGCAATTCTCATGTCTCAGCCTCCCAAGTAGCTAGGACTACAGGTGTGTGCCACCATGCCCAGCTAATTTTTTGTATTTTAGTAGAGATGGGATTTCACCATATTGCCCAGGGTGGTCTTGAACTCCTGAGCTCAGGCGATCTGCCCACCTTGGCCTCCCAAAGTGCTGGGATTACAGGCATGAGGCACCATGCCCAGCCTGACACCAGTCTCAACACCTTCCTACTGCATCCAGCTCTGGGAACTGAGCCAGAAAAACCTGAGATCGCATCCTAGCTCTGCAACTCACTGGACCTCAGTTTCTTTTGCTTTTCCAAAAAGAAAAAAAAAAAAAAGGAGACTGTACTATCCCCTCAAAGGATAACACTTGGTTAAATGGAATAACACCTGGCTCCTTGTAGGTGTTCAGTTTTCATCATTCCAAAGTTTGAACACACAGGATCCTTTCTGAATCGATCAAGTTAAAATCCTTGATGCAGACTAACAGAGCTCAACCTAAATGCTAATACCTACCTCCTTCTTCACCCCAATCCTCTCCTCTAATAAAGTCAAGCTTATATAATGCCTTCCCCTTTATGATAAACAAAAGAGGGCAGCAAACAGTGGTAAAGGCTTTGTCTTCTTTGGCCCTATCCTTCAAAGTGAGGTCACTTAGGGTTGAGAGGCAACAACTCTGCTTTGCCCTCTCAACTTGATTACAATTTTAAGTCTACACAGATCTTTAACTGGAGCATTTGCACCCTCCTGCCCCCAATAAACATGGTTCTACCTTCTTCAGGTAGTTTCCATAAATGCCAGCAAACTTTCAATCTGATTACTACTACCTCTTCCAATAACAGACTGGTGGGAAATAAAGCCAAGGATTTGTAGTCGGGCCCAGGTTTGAATTCTGGCTTCAGCACTGATCAACTGAGTTAACTTTAGAGTACATAATCTAACTTTTGAGCCTCAGCCTCAGTTTCCTCACTGGCAAAATGAAGTCTTATGTATTATTTTATTTTTAAATTTATTTTATTTTATTTTTTTGGAGACAGAGTCTCCCTCTGTTGCCCAGGCTGAAATGCAATGGTGCAATCGTGGCTCACTGCAACCTCCACCTCCTAGGTTCAAGTGATTCTCCTGCTTCAGCCTGCTAAGTAGCTGGGACTACAGGCACCCGCCACCACGCCTGGCTAATTTTTGTATTTTTAGTAGAGGTGAGGTTTCACCATGTTGGACACATTATTATTATTATTATTATTATTATTATTATTATTATTATTTTTGAGACAGAGTCTTGCTTGGGGGCCCAGGCTAGAGTGTAGTAGCACAATCTCAGCTCACTGCAATCAGCCTCCTGGGTTTTAAGCGATTCTCCTGCCTCAGCCGCTGGAGTAGCTAGGATTACAGGCGTGTGCCACCACGCCCGGCAAATTTTGTATTTTTAGTAGAGGCAAGGTTTCACCATGTGGGTCAGGCTGGTCTCGAACTCCTGACCTGAGGTGATCCACCCACCTTGGACTCCCAAAGTGCTGGGATTACAGGCGTGAGCCACCGCGCCAGGCCATATTATTTTTATAGATTGATCTGTATTACCTAACTTTGAGGTTGTTGTAAAAATGTCAATATCTTTAAATAAAGAACCTGGCCAGTACCTGGCATCTAACAGGCACTCAATATTAACAGTGGCAAACACTATACACTCTAGCCCTTAATACAATGCTAAGAATCTTGGTTAAAATATCTGCAGACAGGGTACATTTGTAGAATGAAATAAGCTGCATCTGAGGAGTCCAATATTCCACGAAGTTTCTCAATATTCTACCAGTAGAGTGATGCTCCAGAGTCCAGAATACTCTCTGAGATTTTCCAGACTTGCCCACAGGCAGAGCTGACTACCCTAATCTTGCTGGTCACCGCCACATGCTTTATACTGACTTGAACATGTGCTCTCACCTTTGTCTTCCTTCCTGTCCCCTCTTTGAGACTATGACTTCTCTGAAGGCAGAAATGTAGCTTATTTTTTATAATAAATTGCAAAACAAATGTTTGTTAAATAAAAACCCCCCCAAAAGCCAAAAACTTTAAAAACTGCTAAGCAGAGTCAACTCTTATATGGAAGGAATCTAACTTTTCCCTTTAAGCAAGTCAACTGCACAAGACCCAACTGTGTTGACAGCACTGAGGCAAAACTAAATGAAGTGAGAATTAATACAGTTCACACCCTGTCATGCCTGATTTAAATCACCAAGATTACAAGAAACATTCCTGTCACCTGGCTCAATCCTGTTCCTAGTCTTCTGCCTGAGGCTCCCCTGAGCTCCTACAGTTTAGACCAATTTCTTGGCATTTTGTTTAAGAATCTTAATTTGATTCAATGGTAAAGCATGAAGTTCTCATTTTAAATTGTTTATTTTTTTGTTTTGTTTTTTTTTTTTTTTTGAAAGAGTCTGGGCTCTGTCACCCAGGCTGGAGTGCAATGGCGCAATCTCAGCTCACTGCAACCTCTGCTTTCCCAGGTTCAAGCAATTCTCCCTCTTCAGCCTCCCGAGTAGCTGGGATTACAGGCACCCACCACCACGCCTGGCTAATTTTTGTATTTTTAGTAGAAACGGGGTTTCACCATGTTGGCCAGGCTGTCTCAAACTCCTGACCTCAGGTGATCTGCCCTCCTCAGCCTCCCAAAGTGCTGAGATTACAGGTGTGAGCTACCACCCCATGCCTTTTCTTTTTGAGACAGGGTCTCACTGTGTCACCCAGGCTGGAGTGCAGTGGCTTAATCTTGGCTCATTGGAGCCTCTGCCTCCCAGGCTCAAGTGATCCTCCCACCTCAGCCTCCCAAGTAGCTGGGACTACAGATGCCCGGCATCACACCCAGCTAACTTTTGTGTATTTTGTAGAGATATGGTTTCACCATGTTGCCCAGCCTGGTCTTGAACCCCTGGACTTGAGCAATCTGCCCGTCTCAGCCTCCCAAAGTACTGGGATTATTACAGTGTGAGCCACCATGCCTGGCTTAAGTTGTTTGTGTCTTACAAGTTCCTCATATTAATGTCCTTGTCATTTTGTCTTACCAACACTATAAAGGCAGATTGCTCCAAAGAATCCCCTCTTGCCCTCCACAAACTATACAGACACCTCCCTAACTTAGTGTGCAGGAAGACTATACAATCACACCAGCAAGAATAGCAACTGCCCAGTGCTCCCAAATGGAGAGAGGTCTTGTATTCATCAATGGTAGGGACGGCAAGATACAAAACAAAGAATTTACTGTTCAGCAGCAAGTTTAGTACAACATGGGCAAACCCACAGCAGATACTTCCTAACAGAGCGCAATGTGCAATTGGATTTGGCCCTTGTTTTTTCTTTTTTTGGGGGAGACAGGGTTTTGTTCTGTCACCCAGACTAGAGTGCAGTGGCACGATCACGGCTCAGTGCAGCCTTGACCTCTTGGGCTCAAGCGATCCTCCCATCTCAGCCTCCTAACTAGCTGGAACTACAGGCATGTACCACTATGTCTGGCTAATTTTTTAAAGAGATGGGGGTCTCAAATTCCTGGGCTCAAGCAATCCTCCCACGTTGGCCTCTCAAAGTGCTGGGATTACAGGCATGAGCCACCATGCCTAGCCAGACTGAGCCCTCCTGACACTCGCCCTGCCTTTCTGGTAAACATTCTCTTACCTTTCCCATTCCTATGGGTAGGACCTGAGAGCTCTCACCTTTCTCCTTCACTTATAAATGTTGACATGCCTAGATCAGGGACACCTCCAAATGTCAAATGTTCACATGATGCCTGGACATCAGAGGTGGAAGCAGTTTTCTCATTCACGTGGTCAGAGAAGCAAAGATTCTTCCTCAGTATGCTGAGAGATTAACGTACAAAGGCAGGGGATTAACCACAGGACCAGGAGTGGTAGCTACAACAGCCAGGGGAAAGAAGCTTAACCATGGCCTTTTGTGGGGGTGGTGTTTTTTGACACTAAACTGGATCATACCAAAGTTAAGTTAAATAATTAACAGAAATACAGCCTTACCTGGAACCCTGGATCTTAAGAAATACAGAAACTTTCCATTCTTGGAGTGCATAATGGCTCTCTTAATAAACTCTACAACAGATTGACAGCGGTCCTCAAACTTAGGATGACACCACAGGCTGAAGGTTCCTGCCATGGAAAATTAAGAAGTAAAAATTTTAAAACTTACTTTAGAAGATAGGAGAGGCTGGTTTGAATATTTTAACAATGATTCTCACTTTTGGGAGGGCAGTTTGGGGGCAAGCTGGCTCAAAAGTCTCTGAAGCTACCTGTTCCTGCTTATCTCACAGTTAACTGTAAAAAGATGTTGCCTTTTGTAAGACATAAATTAGATCTTACAAAGTTTTTGTTAAGTAAATACAAGTTAAGTACTCCTTATCCGAAATGCTTGAGACCAGAAGTGTTTCAGATTTTGGATTTTTTTCAGATTTTGGAATATTTGCATTATACTTACCCATTGAACATCCCTAATCCAAAACTCTGAAATCCAAAGTGCTCCAGTGAGCATTTCCTTTGAGCATCATGTCAGTGTGCAAAAAGTTTCAGATTTTTAAGCATTTTGGACTTCAGTTTAGGGATACTCAACCTTTAATAATTTCAAATCAGAAAAAAAGATATGAAATTTTTCATCAAGTATGAACAGTAATCTTTAAATCACAGACTTCCTCTCTCTATATATATGTATTTATGTATATTAAGTATAGGTACAGTCATGCATTACTTAATGAGAGGAATATGTTCAGAGAAATGCATCATTAGGCAAACATCAGAGTGTACTTATCCAAACCTAGATGGTATAGCCTACTACACACCTAGGCTATGTGGTAGAGCCTACTGCTCCTAGGCTACAGACCTGAATAGCATGTTACTGTGCTGAATACTGGAGGCAACTCTAACACAATGGTAAGTATATGAATACTTAAACATATTTATGTTTAAATATGTATCTAAACATATTTAAACATAGAAAAAGTACAGTAAAAATACAGTAATATAATCTTATGGAACCACCGTCATATATGTAGTCTATCATTGACCAAAATGTTGCTAAACAGTGTATGACTGTGTGTGTGTGTACACATATAAGCAGGTCTTTGAATAACATTTTGTTCAGTGTTGTTTCCTTATAACTTTTTTTTTTTTTAGACAGGATCTTGCTCTGTCACCCAGGCTGGAGTGCACTGGAGTGATCTTGGCTCACTGCAACCTCCACTTCCTGGGTTCAAGTGATTCTCCTGCCTCAGACTCCTGAGTAGCTGGGATTACAGGCACCTGCCACCACGCCTGGCTAATTTTTGTATTTTTAGTAGAGACGGGGTTTCGTCACATTGGTCAGGCTGGTCTCGAACTCCTGACCTCAAGTGATCCACCTGCCTCGGCCTCCCAAAGTGCTGGGATTACAGGTGTAAGGCACCATGCTTGTTCCCTTATAATGTTGATAAGAAACAAAAATTGGCCGGGCGCGGTGGCTCAAGCCTGTAATCCTAGCACTTTGGGAGGCCGAGACGGGCGGATCACAAGGTCAGGAGATCGAGACCATCCTGGCTAACACGGCGAAACCCCGTCTCTACTAAAAACACAAAAAATTAGCCAGGCGAGGTGGCGGCGCCTGTGGTCCCAGCTACTCGGGAGGCTGAGGCAGGAGAATGGCGGGAACCCGGGAGGCGGAGCTTGCAGTGAGCTGAGATCTGGCCACTGCACTCCAGCCTGGGCGACAGAGCGAGACTGCGTCTCAAAAAAAAAAAAAAAAAAAGAAACAAAAATTGATTTCTGGCCAGGACCACTGTCTGTGTGGAGTTGGCACATCTGCATGGGTTTTCTCTGGGTATGCTGGTTTCCTTCCATATCCCAGAGATGTGTGTGTAAGGTGAAACGGCATGCTAAGCTGTGCCAGTCTGAGTGAGTGTGGGTGTGTGGGTATACACCCCCCGATGGAATGGTGTCCTGTCCAGAGTTGTTCTGCCTTGCATCCTGAACTGCCATGATAGGCTCCGGCCACTTGTGATCCTGAGCTGGAATACTTGGGTAAATGATTATCTAATTTGTTTTCATTAATCTTTCTTACATGTGTGTATAGTTTACATATATTTCACTGTTTAATATTAGAAGTGTTTTGGTCTTTTTTTTTTTTTTTGAGATGGAGTCTAGCCCTGTCACCCAGGCTGGAGTACAGTGGCGAGATCTCAGCTCACTGCAAGCTCCGCCTCCCGGGTTCACGCCAATTCTCCTGCCTCAGCCTCCTGAGTAGCTGGGACTACAGGCGCCCGCCACCACGCCTGGCCAATTTTTTGTATTTTTAGTAGAGACGGGGTTTCACCATGTTAGCCAGAATGGTCTTGATCTCTTGACCTTGTGATCCGCCTACCTCAGCCTCCCAAAGTGCTGGGATTACAGGCGTGAGCCACTGTGTCCAGCTGTGTTTTGGTCTTTATGTAGAAGTTTGGTCTTTATTTCAGCCTGACCAACATGGAGAAACCCCATCTCTACTAAAAATACAAAATTAGCCGAGCGTCGTGGTGCATGCCTGTAACCCCAGCTACTCGGGAGGCTGAGGCAGGAGAATTGTTTGAACCCAGGAGGCAGAGGTTTCAGTAAGCCAAGACTACACCATTGCACTCCAGCCTGGGCAATAAGAGCGAAACTTCATCTTAAAAAAAAAAAAATTGGTTTTGTTATGCGTCATTTTGCTTAAAGTCAGTTTCTAAGAACCTATTAATGACCTTTAAGTGAGGACTGACTGACTTATGTACGTACACTGACCCTTGAATAATGTCGGGGGGGCATGAACCCAATCCCAATGGCCCAACATCCTCCTCAACCCCACCAAAATCAAAAATCCACATAACTTTTGACTCCCCAAAAACTTTACTAACAACCTACTGTTGACTGAAAACCTTACCAATAATATAAACAGTTGATTAACATGTTTTGTATGTGACATGTATTATATACCATATTCTTACAATTAAGCTAGAAAAAGGAATACTATTAAGAAAATAAGAAAATATATTTACTATTGATTAAATGGAAGTGGATCATCATAAAGTGATCATAAAGTGGATCATCATAAAGGTCTTCATCCTCATTGTCTTCAAACCAAATAGACTGAGGAGGAAGAGGAAGAGGAGTGTGTCTCAGGGTTGGCAGAGGTAGAGAAGGTGGAAGGGGAGGCAGGAGAGGAAGGCACACATAGTATAAATTTACAGAAATGTTATAATTTGTCTAACTTTTTTTGCTTTTTCTATTTTTTAGAAACAGGGTCTCACTCTATCACCCAGGCTGGAGTGCAGTGGTGTGATCACAGCTCGCTGCATCCTCGAACTACTGGGTTTAAGTGATCCTCCTGGCCTAGCCTCCTGCATAGCTGAAGCTATCAGCCCAGGCTGGTCTTGAACTCCTGGCCTCAAGTGATCCTCCTGCCTTGGCCTCCCAACTGCTGGGATTACAGGCATGAGCCTCCACACTCAGGCTTGGTTTTTCATTTCTCTAAAAATGTTTCCATATGGTACCAATTCTTCTTCCACCATTTGCTTTGGTTTTAGTACTCATATCATCGAAGGGTCCAAGTCTAAAATAACTCAAAAGCAGTCTCAAATAACCTGAACCCTTCTGCCAGATTGCCTGACATCAATGTTTTCTGGCACTGTTTCTTCTATGTCTTCTTCCTCGTCATCTGGCACTGGCTCAGAAGAACTCATCTCTATCAAGTCATCTTCAGTTAATTCCTCTGATGTGCTGTTCTTGAATTTCTCTAAAATCCCTCTCTTGAAATCTTTCACCCCTTACCTTCTATTTTTGCCATATCTCTTTCATGATTTCCTTGATTGGCTCTGTCACAGATCCTATGAAGTCACACATAATTTCTGGACACAGTTTTCTTCAGCAGGAATTTATTGTTTTCGGCTTGATGGTTTTCACAACTTTTTCTTCTGAGACAGGGTCACAGTCTGTTGCCCAGGCTGGAGCGCAGTGGCATGATCACCCGCTCACTGCAGTTTTGACCCTCCCAAGTACCTGGGACTAGAGGTATGCATGACCATGCCCAGCTTATTTTTGTATCTTTTGTGGAAATGTGGTTTCACCACATTGCCCAGGCTGGTCTCTAACTTCCAGGTTCAAGTGATCTGCCCACCTCGGCCTCCCAAAGTGCTGGGATTACAGGCATGAGCCACTGCACCTGGCCCACAATTTCTTCTATAACAACTACGGCATCTTTTTTTTTGAGATGGAGTCTCACTCTGTCGCCCAGGCTGGAATGCAGTAAAGCGATTTTGGCTCACTGTAACCTCCACCTCCCAAGTTTGAGTGATTCTCCTGCCTCAGCCTCCCAAGTAGCTGGGATTATAGGCATGCGCCACCAGGCCTGGCTAATTTTTGTATTTTTAGTAGAGACAGGGTTTCGCCACATTGGCCAGGCTGGCCTCACACTCCTGACCTCAGGTGATCCACCCACCTTGGCCTCTCAAAGTGCTGGGATTATAGGCGTTAGCCACTCCACCCGGGCAACTATGGTATCTTCAATGGAGAAATCCTTCCAGACATTCATGATGTTCTATCGGTGTCTTCTTCCACAGCACTTAAAATCCGTTGCATAGAGTACCAAGTGCAATGAGTGTGAAAGGTCCTTATCACCCATCTGATCTAGAGGCTGAATTAGAGACATTGTGTCTAGGGGCAAGCAGACCACTTTGACACCTTCAGTGTTGAACTCATGGGGTTCTGGGTGGCCAGGGGCATTGACCAATATCAAAAGAGCTTTAAAGGCAGTCCCTTACTGGCAAGGTACTTCCTGACTTCAGAGACAAAGCACTGATGAAACGAATCCAGAAAAAAAGGTTCTCATTGTGCATGCCTTCTTGCTGTACAACCAAAAGACTGTAGCTTTATAGGTAAAGGTAGTCCTGATTATTAACCCAATTGCATTTGCACAAAACGAGAGAGTTAGCCTACCCTTTCCTGCCTTAAATTCTGGTTCTTACTTCTCTTCCTTACTAATAAATATCCTTTGTGGCATTTTCTTTCCCCCAGAATAGGGCACTTTCATCTTCATTAAAAACCTGTTCAGGGCCGGGCGCGGTGGCTCAAGCCTGTAATCCCAGCACTTTGGGAGGCCGAGACGGGTGGATCACGAGGTCAGGAGATCGAGACCATCCTGGCTAACACGGTGAAACCCCGTCTCCACTAAAAAATACAAAAAACTAGCCGGGCGAAGTGGCGGGCGCCTGAAGTCCCAGCTACTTGGGAGGCTGAGGCAGGAGAATGGCATGTACCCGGGAGGCGGAGCTTGCAGTGAGCTGAGATCCGGCCACTGCACTCCAGCCTGGGCGACAGAGCATGACTCCGTCTCAAAAACAAAAAAAAAAAAAAAAATAAAAAAACCTGTTCAGGCAGATATCCTTTCTCCTCAGTGATTTTCCCCATGGTGTCTGGGAACCTGTCTGCTGCCTCTTGGTCAGTAGAAGCTACGCCTCCTGTTATCTTGACATTTTTCAAGTCAAATTGTCCTAAAATTATCAAACCATCCATTGCCGGAATTAAATTCTCCAGCTCTAGTTCCTTCACTTTCCTCTTGCTTTAAGTTGTCATATAATGACTTTACTTTTTCCTAAATCATATTAATCTATAGGTATGCTTTGCTTTTCTGTTTTCTTTTTTGAGACAGGCTCTTGCTCTGCCACCCAGACTGGAGTGCAGTGGAGCAATCATGGCTCACTGCAGCCTTAACCTCCTAGGCTCAAGTAATCCTCTCACTTCATCCCCATGAGTAGCCAGGACCACAGACAGGCATCACCATGCCCAGCTAATTTTTAAATATTTTAGATCTCACTATCTTGCCCAGGCTGGTCTTGAACTCCTGCCCTCAAATGATCCTCCCGAATTAGCCTCCCAAAGTGCTGGGATTACAAGCATGAGCCACTGCACCCGGCCAAGGTATCCATTTCTTATAGTAGCAATCTGGCACCCATATAAAAGCTGCATTTTCACTATGAGATTAAAAAGTATTTCACAATAAATGAAAGCAGAAACAGTGGCTTCACGAACGAATGTCTTTTCCTTTTCTTTCTATTTTTTTTTTTTTTTTTGAGACGGAGTTTCGCTCTTGTTGCCCAGGCTGCAGTGCAATGGCATAATCTCGGCTCACCACAACCTCTGCCTCCTGGGTTCAATCGATTCTCCTGCCTCAGCCTCCTGAGTAGCTGGGATTACAGGCATGCACCACCACATCCGGCTAATTTTCTATTTTTAGTAAAGACGGGGTTTCTCCATGTTGGTTAGGCTGGTCTCGATCTCCCGACCTCATGTGATCCGCCCGCCTTGGCCTCCCAAAGTGTTAGGATTACAGGCGTGAGCCACCACACCCAGCCTTTTTTCTTTTATTACAACAGTCCTTATGCTGAATTCACTTATCTTGAAATGGTGAACCACCACAGCTGCAGACCTCAAACTATGTACAAACTGAGCAATTTTTCTTGTGATGTTCTAACTTTTCTCTGCTTCTTAGGAGAACTTCCAGCAACACTAGTGGCACTAGTGGGTCCTACAGTATTATTCAAGGTTTACTGTATTGCACTAAACACAATGAAAACTATACAAGAACCATGAGAGATCAATTTTTACTGTGATACACAATTAGCTGGAGAGAGAAACGCTCACGTGGTGATGACTAGCGTCACACAGCATTTTAAGCGGATACTTGCAACACTTGAGCTCACCACAGTAGTAACAGGGAGTTGGCTATGAAACATTACAGTAGTACATCCAGTATGTAACAGTTAATTTTATGCAGTTATGATTTAATACTGCACCTTTACATTTGTTTACATTTTCTCTCAACAGTGAATGGTGCCATGTACGGTTTGTGTGCATAAGTTTTGATAAAGTTTTAACTTTTTATAATAGATTTGTATTTATTTCATGGTAGCAAATGTTAAAATAGACTAGTATCCACATATATTTTATTCATTCATAACATACCTTTTTAACTTTTTTGATATTTCTAGGCTAGTTTATCTGTAAGATTTTACAAACTGTCACAAATCTCCTAAATATTTTCCAATGTATTTATTTTTTTAAATCCATATATAAACAGACTTGCACAGTTCAAACCCAGGTTGTTCAAGGGTCAACTGCATATACTTCTTAAGAGACCATACGGAATAGTCGAGGAAAGACAGGAACAGCAGTTTTGTGGGTCTCATTCATTCATGTGTGTGTTGAGTGCAAAAAATAAAAATCTAAGTCTTTCCTTCTTTAACTGTAAAACCCCATGCCAACATATTACAAAGATCCCACCTCAAACTTTAAAATCCCAAATGGAAAAGGGAATCTGAACTCCTATGACTTAAAAAAATAAAACAACAAAAAACTCAAAAAAATGAAGCACCAGATTCCAAAGGAATCACCCACAAAAAAAAAAAGAAAAAGAAAAAGAAAGGGCCAGGCGCATTGGCTTATACCTGTAATCTCAGCACTTTGGGAGGCAGAGGTGGGCAGATAGCTTGAGCGCAGGAGTTCAAGACCAACCTGGACAACAGAAAAATCCCTGTCCTGGCCAGACACGGTGGCTCACGCCAGTAATCCCAACACTTTGGGAAGCTATAGGTGGGCAGATCACCTGAGGTCAGGAGTTCGAGGCCAACCTGGCCAACATGGTGAAACTCCGTCTCTACTAAAAATACAAAAATTAGCCAGGCGTGGTGGCATGCGCCCAGGAGCTACTCAGGAGGCGGAGGCAGGAGAATCGCCTGAACCCAGGACGCAGAGGTTGCAGTGAGCCGAGATTGTGCCACTGTACTCCCCTGGGCAAGAGAGCGAGACTGCCTCAAAAAAAAGAAAAAAAAAAAATTAGTTGGGCATGGTGGCACCCATCTGTAATCCCAACTACTCAGGAGACTGAGGCAGGAGAATCGCTTGAACTCAGGAGGTGGAGATTGCAGTGAGCTGAGATCGTGGCACTGCACTCCAGCCTGGGCACAGAGCCAGACCCTCTCTTTAAAAAACAAAACAAAAACAAAACAAAACACAAAAAAGGGATAGTAATCAGTCAAGAGAACTGCAGATTTGAGTCTCTCTACCTACTCTTATAGTATAACTTTAAAAAGACAAAGACAAATGCTCCACTGCAAACCGGTAACTGAAAGGCCCATAGGTTTCCATTAAAAATTCCAGTTATAGGCCGGGCACGGTGGCTCAAGCCTGTAATCCCAGCACTTTGGGAGGCCGAGACGGGCGGATCACAAGGTCAGGAGATGGAGACCATCCTGGCTAACACAGTGAAACCCCGTCTCTACTAAAAAATGCGAAAAAACTAGCCGGGCGGGTTGGCAGGCGCCTGTAGTCCCAGCTACTCGGGAGGCTGAGGTAGGAGAATGGCGTAAACCCGGGAGGCGGAGCTTGCAATGAGCTGAGATCCGGCCACTGCACCCCAGCCTGGGCTACAGAGCAAGACTCCATCTCAAAAAAAAAAAAAAAAAAAAAAAAAATTCCAGTTATAGGCCAGGCACTGTGGCTTATGTCTATAATCCCAGCTCTTTGGGAGGCCAAGGCAGTAGAATTGCTCCAGTCCAGGAGTTCAAGACCAGCCTGGGCAACATAGTGAGACGGTGTCTCTACTAAAAAAATATTATTTTTTAATTAGCTGGGCATGATGATGCATACCTCTAGTCCCACCTACTAGCAAGGTTGAGATAGGAGGATCACTTGAACCTGGGAGGTTGAGGCTACGATAAGGAGTGATCTCACCACTACACTCCAACTTACAACTTGGGCAGCAGGGTGAGACCCCGTCTCAAAAAAAAGAAATTCCACTTATTCAAGGAAGCAAAGTCCCTTTAACAAAAAGTAACTGGTGGCCAGGTGCAGTGGCTCACACGTGTCATCCCAGCACTTTGGGAAGCCGAGGCAGGCAGATCACGTGAGGCTAGCAGTCGAGATCAGCCTGGCCAACAAGGCGAAATCCTGTCTCTACTAAAAATATAAAAATTAGCTGGTCGTGGTAGTGCACACCTGTAATCCCAGCTACTTGGGAGGTTGAGGTACAAGAATTGCTTGAATCCGGCCAGGCATGGTGGCTCACTCCTGTAATCCCACCACTTTGGGAGGCCAAGGCAGGCAAATCACGAGGTCAGGAGTTCAAGACCAGCCTGACCAACATGGTGAAACCCAGTCTCTATTAAAAATATAAAAAATCAGCTGGGCGTAGTGGCAGCCGCCTGTAATCCCAGCTACATAGGAGGCTGAGGCAGGAGAATTGCTTGAACCCGGGAGGTGGAGGTTGCAGTGAGCCGAGATCATGCCACTGCACTCCATCCAGTCTGGCGACAGCGAGACTCTGTCTCAAAAAAAAAAAAAAAAAAAAAAAGGCCGGGCACGGTGGCTCAAGCCTGTAATCCCAGCACTTTGGGAGGCCGAGACGGGCGGATCACGAGGTCAGGAGATCGAGACCATCCTGGTTAACACGGTGAAACCCCGTCTCTACTAAAAAATACAAAAAACTAGCCAGCCGGGGTGGCGGACGCCTGTAGTCCCAGCTACTCGGGAGGCGGAGGCAGGAGAATGGCCTGAACCCGGGAGGCGGAGCTTGCAGTGAGCTGAGATCCGGCCACTGCACTCCAGCCTGGGTGACAGCGCGAGACTCCGTCTCAAAAAAAAAAAAGAAATTGCTTGAACCCAGGAGGCGGAGGCTGCAATAAGCCGAGACTGTGCTACTGTACTCCAGCCTGGGTGACAAAGTGAGATTCTATCTCAAAAAAAAAAAGGGAATCAGAGAATCATTTGAAAGACCTCTCATTCCTGGCATCTTACCTATCAAAAACTTACAGCTCAAGTATTTATTTATACTTCCCATGGCCTAGTCATTTGAATAGATTTAACAAAATACTTCACTCTGAAAAGCTTTGCTTCATATTTTGTTTTTTACTTGTGTATTTTAATTTTTACAAACAGCAGAACAGCAGGCAGTCCCCCTCACCTACCCCACCTAGTTCATTTCCAGGTCATTGAATTAAAGTTCCTTTCTCTTCATGTTATCTCTAAGGTAGAAGTGGGTACAGAGGAAACCATGGACAAAGCTATGCTGACCTAAACAGCTACTTCCTGCCTTACAAGAGAACCAGGCAGTATGGGCTGAGAATGGGGAAGATGCTGTGATGCCTGAGAAGAGGCAGGACAGAGGCTCTTACCTCAGATGCAATGTCTCAGAGCATTCATTTAAGGTTGACCACCATGGGAAGATTGTGAGGGATGGGAAACAAATCCCTGAAACACCCCAAAGAGCTCTATGCTTTTTAAGTTTGTAGCATACACAGGTATTTTGACAAAGGATGTATTACCCAGCCTCAGAACCAATGACCATCACAAGTTTCTGGCCCAAGTTAAATACAGATACCAAGTCAATCCAGAGAGCTGTGTTTAACAAGTCGGCTTTTAGGTATGACTGGCACATGAAGTACCACCTGATCACAAAGGAAGAGGTACCACTAGGAGGATGGCAGATAGTCTAAAGCATGTTGATCTCACAAACTCTTAGCATTTTAATGAGTATTTCCTAAGAGACTACAACACTGACAAAAAGAGGAAATTATCACCATGCTGCCTGGGAGAAAGGGACTATCAGACAAAGAAATTCAGACACGCCTGTAATCCCAGCCCTTTGGGAGGCCAAGGCAGGTGGATCACCTGAGGTCAGGAGTTCGAGACCAGCCTGGCCAACATGGTAAAACCCTGTTTCTACTAAAAATACAAAAATTAGCCAAGCGTGGTGGCACAGGCCTGTAATCCCAGCTACTTGGGAGGCTGAGGCAGAAGAATCACTTGAACCCAGGAGGCGGAGGTTGCAGTGAGCTGAGATTGTACCACTGCACTCCAGCCTAGGTGACAGAGCGAGACTCCGTCTCAAAAAAAAAAAAAAAAAAAGAGAAATTCAGAACAGAACAGTTACAGGATCAACACTAAATTCTCCTCTTTGTATATGTGATTTAACAAAGTATCTCTAGATGATAAGTTTAATTCCAAACAAAGCTTGTGAGAATTTGCCTAATGGTCCTAGGTTCTTTTTTCCTTTTACCTAAAGAGTTTTACTGGCTCAGTTCTTGGCAGCCTCTCCAACAGTTTTGTTCAGGCCCTCCTATTTAGGAGACAAGATGCTGCTGACAAGACTTTTAAATGGAACCCTTACTCTCCCTTCCCTACCCCCTCCATTTCTTCTAGTGACTGAAACAAGTGCCCATATCAATATTCAACTAAGTCTAAGATAATTTTTCCCCTATTCGTAGTTCCATTCCCATGAATCTCTTCCACAAAAAAGTCAGACAGCAAGGGCAGAGCAAAGCAAGTGGGGGAAGAAGGCTCTCTTATCAGCATCTCTTACCTCTGTAGTGCTCCATTCTAGTGTGGTGGGTGATACCCTGCGATCGGAAACTGAGGCTCAGGATGTAACGAGGATCAGAACTGTCCCGTACCAGGAAAGAACCATCTGGTTTCCCTTTCAGCTTCATCTCTGCATCTTCCCAATTCATTGGCCCCCAATACCAACCACACTATCAAAGACAAGAAGCAGTCCACTAGTTATCAGGACAGAGAAATGTCAAAGTTTTCAGCACAATCTGTCTTAACATGGGAGAACCCTCTGCATTCTCTCCAAAACATTTTAATAGGTAAAAGCCACTTACAAGTGTCTCAACCATTAGCAATGAACATCACGCTCACTATACTTTTAGCCCTCCAAAGTAACAGAATAATAATTCTGGCCGTGAGCTGTGGCTCATGCCTGTAATTCCAACACTTTGGAAGGCTGAGGTGGACGGATCACTTGAGGTCAGGAGTTCGAGACCAGCCTGGCCAACATGGTGAAACCCCATCTCTACCAAAAATACAAAAATTAGCTGAGTTTGGTGGCACATGCCAGTAATCCCAGCTATTCAGGAGGCTGAGGCAGAAGACTCGCTTGAACCTGGGAGGCGGAGGTTGCAGTGAGCTGGGATTGTACCACCGCACCGCACTCCAGCCTGGGTGACACAGTGAGACTGTGTCTCAAAAAAAAAAAAAAAAAAAAAAAAAGGCTGGGTGCAGTGGTTTACACCTGTAATCCCAGCACTTTGGGAGGCCAAGGCAGATGGCTCACCTGAGGTCAGGAGTTTGAGACAAGCCTGGCCAACATGGTGAAACCCCATCTCTACTAAAAATACAGTAATTAGCTGGGCATGGTGGTGGGCGTCTGTAATCCCAGCTACTCGGGAGGCTGAGGCAGGAGAATTGCTTGAACCCAGGAGGCAGAGGTTGCAGTAAGCCAAGATCACACCATTGCACTCCAGCCTGGGCGACAAGAGTGAAACTCAGTCCCAAAAACAAAACAAGACAACAACAACAACAACAAAAAAAACAACAAAAAAGAATAATAATTCTACAATTATGTTACCAAAGACCCTACCAAGAAAAGAAGAGGGAATTGGGTCCGTTAATCAATCAAAATCAGCTTAGACTGTAAACATTTCTCCAACAACCTTTATCAGGTCCAAAGTTTTTTCCCCAAATTCAATTTTATTATATCTCATGGAATTAACAGCAGTAGCACACTGCTTTTGTCACTGTAAATATGGAAGAAAGTAAACTATTCTTCCTCTAAAAACAATAAATAGGGACTGAGTATGGTGGCTCATGCCTATAATCCTAGAGTTTTGGGAGGCAGAGGCAAGAGGATCACGTTGAGCCTAGGAGTTCAAGACCAGCCTGGGAAAAAGCAAGACCAATCTCTACAAAAAACATAAATAAATTTTAGCTGGGCTTGGTCGTGCGTGCCTGTAGTCCTAGCTACTTGGGAGGCTGAGGCAGAAGGATCCTTTGGCCCAGGAGTTCGAGGCTACAGTGAGCTATGATTACGCCACCACCCCCTAGCCTGGGCAACAGAGCAAGACCCTGTCTCTAAAAATAAATAAACAAATAAATAAAAGTGTGCCCAGGTACAGAATTTAGCTAATGGGAGAAGTGATCCGCCAGTCCTTAGGTACCACCTACCTTCTCCAACTCTCGAAGGCTGGCTGCAAAGCTGCTCGAGTCAGGCCGATAGAGAGGACACTGGAGGTGCTGTGGGGGTTGGCTGTGCAGGGATTCAGCTGCTCGGATGGGAGCAATCCGGGGAAATGCATCTGCAGGGCAAGAGAGTGGTGGTCACTTGTTTACCCTCACTGCTCCCAACCACAAATAGACCCTCCCCCAAAAACAGAAATGCTAACTGAAGAGGGCAAGGCATTAGAAGCTAAGCTGGAAAGGGTAGAAGCCAAAGCAGTGGGAAAGAGCTGGATGGGCTGGAACAAAAAGCTGTGTGGCCTTGTGTAAGCTGTGAAGGATGGGTGGGGGCAGTTAACCCCAGGAAAGGGGAGGGGAGCTGCTCACTAACCTGACTAAGGTGACTACTTCAGGGGCTTCACCAGCCTAGAGCGATTCCAACTTCTCCCACCTCGAAGTGAAGTGCCGATAAGGCAGCCTTGGAAATAGTGACTCGCTTACTTGCCCAGGAAGAGTAATGATTTTGCCAGGCAAGTAGAAAACAAAGCTGATTTCATTCATTTTATTCCTTGGGTACTGGTAGCTGGCAAAGCAGGTGTGGGCTACTGAATGCTTGGTACTTATTTACAAGGCTGCAGTAAGTACTAAAAGCTTAGAATAACCACAGAACCTTGAAAACCAGCAACATATTAAACCTCACTATCCTGAAATTAAGGCAGTTTCTTAAGTGATATCTACTCAAGGATTGCAAAACAGTCTCAGCAGCAAAGAGATGAAAAATTCAGTAGTCTTTTATCCCTAACAAAAATCAGATTGACCTCCATAAAGAAAACGGGTTAGGAAAACCAGTTCTCGGCCTCATTTCCAAGGAGTCTGGTACAGCCAAGGGGAAAAGAGTTAAACTTTCTACTAAGCTATTATTTCCATAAATAGATTTCTCCCATCCTTCTATGGTACAAAGTATCACTTTGTACTCCCAACTCTTACAAGTCTTGCCTCTAAACTAAGCTAACCTGGGGCATGGGGTGGAGGAGGCGGAGGTAGGGGGAAAGACTGCAAGGAAGACCCCATCGGAGCCACAAGGACAGATGTAGGCAGCGTCCCACTGATATCATCTAGAAGAGAGAACAAAAGCAAGAGGTTCAGAAATGTGAGCACAGAATGAGCACGGTGAAGGCAGAGGAGAGGGAGAAGGACTATCAGGCTGCCCTCTGGGGCAGGATGGCCCAACCTTCACCCAGTCTTTTTGGACAGAGGGCAACAATCACCTTACTCTGGTTTGCTTTTGGAAAGCAGGGTAGTAAGGATATTCCTAATGCAGCCCAATAGCAGTGGGTTCAAGGCAAGATAAATGTAAATCGAATTAATATATGCACAGTATTATAGCATGCAGGTGAGACCCATTTAATTGCTTAGGGAGATGACGGGGTACTGAGAAAGAGCTAGGAAATAATTAAGTCATCATCGGAAACACAGAAGCGTGGTCGGCCCCCAGCAAAGAACAAGTCCCTGGAGCTCACCCTCCCACTAGGCAAGAAGGAGGAGAGGGGAAGAAACTATACCTAGGAGGCTGAGGCTTCTTCTTGGAGGAGGAGGGGGAGTTGGAGGGTGTGGAGAGGTCAGGCCCCGCTGAGAAATGTCCACATCCACAAGCGACACAGTTTCACCTGAGGGATTCATGGAGCAAGCAAGTTACAGAAGCGCCTTGCTCAAAGCTGACACAGAAAGCAAAGGGAAGCAAAGGGCAAGCAGGCGAGGCTGGGAGTCTGCTGCTCTCAGAAAGCTCAAAACCTAATGCCCCGAGGGCTGAAATCACCCCAACACCAGGAAGTCAATTTTTAAATTCTATCATTAAACCTTGGCCCTGTTAAGGGTCAAGGATTCTTTAGGACAAAACCATGGGACTGACAGTGGAAAACCATCTAATTCTGATTCCGTCACTGACTTACAACGTACCCTCAAACAAGAGGTCTTCTTTATCCAATGGAACCCACACCATTTATTTTTTCAGAACGGTGTATCAATTTCTGCCTTAGGAAGCAAGCCAAGTGGCTTGTTATATGCCCAAATAGACATGGAAAGCAAGGGCCAGAAAACCTAAGAACTGCACGGTAAGCGGAATACAGATAAAGTTCCCAATGTTAGTCCTAACTTCTTCCTAGAGGGCAGTCCATATCTTAATTTTCCAGAGTATTCACGCATAAGAGAATCTACCTGAATAAGATATCTGTTCTTAATAGCTGAGGCTACAAAGGCCGAAAGTACAATTTATATTCCTAAAAATTAACTACTTTCACAGTCAGACAAAAGTCAAGTAATCTAAGAGGCAGCTTCTCCATAGGAAGTTGGTGGGAGGAGGCACATGGCCTCTCTTCTTCCCAGCATGTCATGCAGTTCTGTTCCCTGCCATATATAAGACTCCTTGCCACCCAACTCTGTCTATTCCCTCTCCACTTGAGTCATGAGAGGATGAAGGGTATTTTATTAATATTAACACAAGCTGATAGCCAGGAATAGGGTTATTTTGGCAGGCCTGATCCACAGGTCAGAACTCAGAATTTCTCTAATTTAGCCCTTAGGGTGTTCCTTCCAACACCTTTTTTTTATTCAGGGCTGAATGAGTCCCTCGGCTAGTATTTTAATGTTTCCCCATTAAGAAAATGAGGTGACCAATATTTACCAGAAGGACAGAAACTGGATTTTCAGAACCTAAATACACAGTTTTTTTTACAAAGGTCTTGAATATTAATTAAGATAAACAGAAAAGCTCTTCTAAAAGTCATCAGTGAGACCCGGTGCAGTGGCTCACGCCTGTAATTCCAACACTTTGGGAGGCCAAGGTAGGCGAATCACTTGCACTCAGGAGTTCAAGACCAGCCTGGGCAACATCGTAAGACCCCGTCTCCACAAAAATAAAAAAATTAGTCAGGTATGGTGGTGCATGCCTGTAGTCCCAGCTATTCTGGAGGCTGAGGAGGGAGGATCATTTGGGTCTAGGAAGTTGAGGCTGCAGTAAGCTGAGACTGCACCACTGCACTCCAGCCTGGGAGACAAAATGAGGCCCTGTGTCAAAAATAAACAAACAAAACTCATCAGTGGAAGTTCTAGAAAACTGGTACCAGACTCACCACACAGCTTGGTAATTGAGAGGCTGGCTGCCCAGAGCAATGCAATGGGGCCAGGCAAGCGTGTTTCCTGACAGGCCAGAGCAGTCTAGACTGTTGGTAGGGCACTTAACATAAAGGATGTCATTCCAGAGGGCTGAGGCTGACCTGAACCTCAAACCACAAATGTAGGTAGTGTTCCTTTTTTTTTCAGACGGAGTCTCACTCTATCACTCAGGCTGGAGTGCAGTGGCAAAATCTCTGCTCACTGCAACCTCAGCCTCTCAGGTTCAAGCGATTCTCTTGCCTCAGCCTCCCGAGTAGCTGGACTACAAGGTATGTGGCACCATGCTCAGCTAATTTTTTGTATTTTTAGTAGAGAAGGGGTTTCACACCATGTTGGCCAGGCTGGTCTGAAACTCCTGACCTCAGGTGATCCACTCACTTCAACCTCCCAAAGTGCTGGGATTACAAGCCTAAGCCACTGTGACCGCGACCAGCCATGTTCCTTACTTTAAGGAGGAAACAACTATTAACTAGAAAGACATGCTATCACAACATAAGATTTTTAAATTCTGGGCTTGGATAAGAACAGAGACCTCCTTCTCCACTACAGTAGATGTCTATACAGGTACCAATTCACTTGTTTTGACAGTTCACAGCAGTCTACCCAGCTGCAGGTCTCATTGGCCTGCTTAACATTTTCCTGGAAGCATCCATTCCCAAATCATATGTCTTCCAATCACCTTTTTGAGGGACATTATATCCAAAGGAGTTTGAGATTGAGATTTTTTTTTAAAGGCTTCTCAGTCACAACCAATGAGAAGTACTCAGTTTCTGAGACACAGGCAGTGTGGCAAAGCCCCACTTTTCTACAGCTTATTCATACAGGAGCTTCACATGTGACTGACATAATAGAAGGTCTCCATCTCTGAAAAAGCTCCCTACGAAATGAGAAGGCAGTTACCCATCATCCAAAGGAGATTCTACAGTCTTCCTAGTTTAGCAACTGTGTTCCCTGCTGCAAGAGGGCAGACTTAAATTAGATACAATAAAGAACTCTAACAGCTGCAGGAACTGCAAGCCCCTAAAAAGACAAGAGCTCATGTAATCCCCTCTGCCCAAAAAAGTCTTCAAAAATAGACCAGATAATCATGGATCATTTTTATGAGATAACCCATGAACTCCCTTGGAAGCAGAGACAGAAACTGTATGACTTCTAGAGAGTCTTTTATGCACTGTAAGCCCATAAATTTGTAATTCCTAGTTTTAATTTATATGTGATGACCCTGAGCTAAGCACTGCATAACTGCTAGGGCCACCCAGGTCACCCAATTACCAACAAGCAGCCTTTACCTCCAACTATAAAGCATCCAAAGTCAAGAACACATTCCATACCATAAAAATAGCCTCATCTCAAACCCACTAAGCATGGAATGAAGGAAATAACTGCAGACACGCCTACAGCTCCCTGTGACGCATCTGCAAGTGTTTCCCAACAGGTCTCAGAACACCCCTGTTTTCAGATGTCAGAAGACAGAAAGATATTACCCTTACCTGTGAACAGGGGGCTGAAGGAGACTGGAGAAAAGGCACTTTGAGTTCTTGTCAACCTGGGTTTCCTAGGGAGTGAGAAAGCAGAGAGGGAATAGAGGGGAGAAATGAACACATACGCATTTAAGTCACCACAACACTCAGTTCCAGATGCACTGAAAAATAAAGCAAACCCTAGTCGTTGTCAGCAACACTCTTGTAATAAAGCATAAAATAAAGAGGAAGAAGGAAATAATTAAGGCAATTCCTTAAATAGCTTTGGCTACAGAATTCACCAGCCTACAAAGCAATGAGAAATCCCTTTGGAGCTCACCATACCCAGTACATTAAAAGAGTAAAACACCTTGAGTGGTAATTAGCAAGTCCATTTCAAGAGGAAGGAAGTCTGATGCAGAGCTGACTTCCATCTGGGAGCCAAGAAAAAGGCTCTTGACCTGAACAGGCACCACCTCAGAGCAGATTTTCCCTTTGGGCTTGCCTGTAGGATAGGTCATTCCAAAGTGAACCAGGGAACAGATTCTGACCTGAGAATAGCACTGTAGGATGCACATGCAGTCTTCAACCTTGAAGACCTCTGATTTCCGCACAATTGCCCCAAGGCATGAGTCAAAGCCATCAGCTAGCTACTAAGTGGGCCTCCTCAGATTAGGGGCTCTGCCTAGCACCCAAGAAGAGGGCCCATTCCTCTCTCTGAGCTGCCACTCACACGGCCCTCCCCATGACTTCTTGATGCTGTTCCAGGCAACCAGTCTGAAAACCCAGATCTTTTGGTTAATATACCAAAGATCACTTCTTACCACACTTTCAAGTGGCTTTTCAGCAATAAATGAAAGAAACTCAAAAGACTCCAATGAACACATTATGGTCGGAAGTGTGTTAAACTCAAAAAACTCACCTCAGAATGACTGAACTTGTCGAGGTGATAGAAATATAATATATGCTGGCCGAGCAGTGTCTCACAAGGTCAGGAGATCAAGACCATCCTGACTAACATGGTGAAACCCCATCTCTACTAAAAATACAAAAACTTAGCCGGGCGTGGTGGTGGGCGCCTGTAATCCCACCTACTCGGGAGGCTGAGGCAGGAGAATGGCATGAACCCGGGTGGTGGAGCTTGCAGTGAGCTGAGATCGCCCCTCTGCACTCCAGCCTGGGCGACAGAGTGAGACTCCGTCTCAAAAAATAAAAATAAAAATAAAAATAAAAAATAAAAATAAGAAATATGCTATATGCTGGCTGGGCACGGTGGCTCACACCTGTAATCCCAGCACTTTGGGAGGTCGAGGTGGGCAAATCACAAGGTCAGAAGTTCGAGACCAGCCTGGCCAACATGGTGAAAAACCCCGTCTCTACTAAAAATACAAAAATTAGCTGGGTGTGGTGGCGTGCACCTGTAATCCCAGCTACTCAGGAGGCTGAAGTACGAGAACTGCTTGAGCCCGGGAGGTGAAGGTTGCAGTGAACCAAGATCACGCCACTGCACTTCAGCCTGGGTGACAGAGTGAGACTCCATCTCAAAAAAAAAAAAAAAAGGAAATATGCTATATGCTGATTATGGTAGAGATTATGATGACTATATATAAATTTGTCAAAATGAATAGAGCTGGACACTTAAAAGGGTAAATTTTGCAATATATAAATTATATCTCAGGCCCGGTGCGATGGCTCACATCTGTAATCCCAACACTTTGGGAGGCTGAGGTGGGCAGAATGCTTGAGCCCAGGAATTCGTGACCAGCCTGGGCAACATGGTGAAACTTTGTCTCTACAAAAAATACAAAAATTAGCTGGGCGTGGTGGTGTACACCTCTAGTCCCAGTTACTCAGGAGTGTGAGGTGGGAGGATCACCTGAACCTGGGAAGGTCAAGGCTGCAGTGAGTCATGATTGAGCTGCTGCATTCCAGCCTGGGTGACAGAGTGAGACCCTGTCTCAAAAATAAATAAATAAATAAATAAATAAATAAATAATATTTATTTTTTTTTTTTATTTTTTATTGTTAACAATAAAACAGACTTAAAGAAAATCCTACCCCAGAATTAAGTGTTTGTCTCCTAGCATTGTAGCTGGCTCACCTTCCAAAAATACTCTTACCCAAAGGTCTAAATAGAACTTAAACTCTTTTCAACTATAAATTGCACCAATAAAGAGGGGCAAAAGCAAAGAAAATCCAAAATGAAATTCTATTTTAAATTATTTGATTTCGGCCGGGCGCGGTGGCTCAAGCCTGTAATCCCAGCACTTTGGGAGGCCGAGACGGGCGGATCACGAGGTCAGGAGATCGAGACCATCCTGGCTAACACGGTGAAACCCTGTCTCTACTAAAAAAAATACAAAAAATTAGCCGGGCGAGGTGGCAGGCGCCTGTAATCCCAGCTACTCGGGAGGCTGAGGCAGGAGAATGGTGTAAACCCGGGAGGCAGAGCTTGCAGTGAGCTGAGATCTGGCCACTGCACTCCAGCCTGGGCGACAGAGCCAGACTCAGTCTCAAAAAAAAAAAAAAAAAAAAAAAAATTATTTGATTTCAGAAGATGTTTATGCATTTATGTTTTAACATCGATGTCTGAGCTTCTCAGAATTCACTTCAAACAAAATTCTAAAACCATACCATGAAGATCTTATTCAGAAAGAGCTGAAACCCTGGTCCGTCTTTCTCTTGACCTAGCTTTACATTCCCCTGGCAACCTCTTCCGTACTTGAGGGGTCTGATGATCACGCTCACTATGAATATTCCACCCACAGCACCCACAGGAGAGGTGGCTACATAAAAATAAGATACGGCCACACAGTTGCTTTGCTCATAAAAGTGGCTCATGACTGCAGCTTAGTTCCAACAATCCAGAGGACTGGAATGCAATGTTAATTCCACTGGACATGAACTTTAGGACTGCTGAAGAGCTTCCAAGCTGATTTTTATTTGATAACTTGTGGGTACAACATTAAACCCAGCAAGTAGAAACCTAAAGCACTGGCCTTTCAAAAGGTTCACACCTCAGCCATTTGGCCGTTTGCCTCTTTTCAAAGGAAGCTGCATTACTCTGCCATCTGCCCATGCTGGGGACGAGTCTCTTCAGTGCCAAGCACTGAAGAACGGCAGGACCCAAATGCACACATCTTGCGGAGGCCTTCTCACTTCAGCTCATCTTCTCCCCCACCCCCGGCATTTTGAAGAAGAAAAATCATAGTTTCTAGGATCTAGAAAAAGAAAAACATCTGAATCCAGGGAGAGCTGTTCGAGAGTGCCAGAATGGTTTTTCCTGGCAAATAAGGGGGCTTCATAGCTGGATGCTTGGAAAGGTAAAAGGTCTAAAGTCTAGGAGGCTAAAAGGCTACTAATAAATAGACATGCTTCTTTCTCTCTTTGGGAAGACAAGCCTAACTACAAACCCAAAGCAGTATCTGTCTCAAGCGTCCTGAGAGCATTATAATGGCAGTCATTCATGAAACAACCAATCTAGATGACTATAAAAAAAAAACAAAAACAAAGCAAGGTACTGATTAACATAAAATTGAGGATGGTGGTTACCGGGGGAGGGATAAGATGTAATTAGAAAGCAACACTCTTCAAAGGTACTGATAACATTCTATTTGTTAAGTTTAGTGAAGGTACCTATGCTTGTATTTTATTATTATTAAAAGACATACACTTTATACATCCCCTTTTGTACACATGAACCATTTGGAATGATAAAAGGCCATTCTAAGCTGACACACTATATTTTGGAGAGCAATATAATGGAATTTCAGATAATATTTTAAACTAACCCTCTATACTACATTCCCATGCTATTTATTCTTCCCCAGATCACCTCAACAAGCATTAGGGTGCAAAGTTATACCCCTGTAACTTTGCCAGTAGGCCACTTTCATCTTAGCAGCAACAAAGACTGGAGGAGTAGGGTGGGATAAAACAGCATTTGGTGGGCTGTGCTTCAGGTGACATAAAAGGACAGGGCAGAAGGCCTCAGGCAAAGGTCTTTGAGACTAGCAGTCCTTTGTGTCAGCTAAGTTACTGCCTATGCTGTAGGTAACAAAAAAACAGGATGCCTCTGTCCATTTCTACCCTGCAAATTATTAACTGTACTACAACAGATTTATGGGATAAAGGAGTTAAAAGCATTAGATTAGACAGAACAACAACACATAGACGTAACCATTGGCCGGTTTTCAAATTCCTTGAAACCTAAAATAAAACAGTGAAATAATAATAACCTATTTGCCCATAAGTGCCCTGTACTGATGCCCTAAGACTTACACGTCCTTTTCTAAAGTAACTTCCAAATTAGGATGTCCAAATACCAGATTTTACGGCTCCAATGTACCTCTGCCCCTGCTAAAGCACACAGTGCCAAGACAGCCAGCCTGTGCCATTTCCAACACGTCATAAGCCAGTGTCTGTTCATGTGCTACAGGCACAAAAACCATGTGTTCATTTTTAGTTCCAATACACAGACATCTGTGCAGCAAGGTCAGATCCAAAACTCCATCATAAACCCACTAAAGAACCTATAGAGGGAACTTCCAGGGAAAAGCCAAGAGGCACGGTCCAAGGTCTAAAACCTTAGAAATGATGTTGGCAGAGAGAATGTTAAGGAGTAAGAAGCACGGCACGGGACTCAAATGGACAGAGATTTTTTTTAAGCCCAGGAGTTCATTCTAAAAGAGAGCTGCCAACCGCAACCACTTCATGGAAAAAATAGTTAAAAAGATCAACATTGTGTGGACCCAAAACCCAAACATAAAATCAGAACTTCCTCAACACACCATAAAATCATTTTGCTCTCAGCATGTCATGCTATTACTCAAAAAGACCCCTTTAGACCTGAAGACCCAAGGATACAGTGAAAAAGGTTTCTCACGTCTGCCAGGTCTGTCCACGACAGCAGGGCCCCAAATGGATGCCAAAGCAGCCTGCCTCTCTTTCCAGAATTCTATCTTTCCACCCCCCACCAAATACATAGATAGGAAACCACTACAGAACCGTCCTCCATTTCTCCACCTCACTACCATGAAGACGGCCAGTAATAGCCTCATTTGTTAACTTGGTAAAAAACTAATCTTGAAAAGTGAACAAGGTACCTATTTCCAACCAAGTGTGTATTACATGATGATTCAAAATGGTCAGATCAAATTAGATCTCTCACCAAATCCAAAGGAAGGCAATCAGTTCAACATATGAGAAACAGACATGGGAACTCCACTGGTTTTCCTGAAATAGCAATGCTAGATTACACTGAGGACCACAGGCATCAAGCCCAGCTCTTTGAATTCCAACATATGTGTGTTATAAGCCCTAGCCCAGTTCCCCAGAACAGAAACCTGATTAGTTGCTGGGCCCATTTCTTTCTTTCTTTCTTTTTTAAAGAGATGGAGTCAGCCGGGCACGGTGGCTCTAGCCTGTAATCCCAGCACTTTGGGAGGCTGAGGTGGGCAGACTGCCTGAGCTCAGGAGTTCGAGACCAGCCTGGGCAACACGGTGAAATGCAGTCTCTACTAAAATGCAAAAAATTAGCCAGGCGTGGTGGCATGCATCTGTAGTCCCAGCTACTCGGGAGGATGAGGCAGAAGAATTGCTTGAACCTGAGAGGCGGAGGTTGTAGTGAGCCAAGATTGGGCCACTGCGCTCCAGCACAGACGACAGAGCGAGACTACGTCTCCCAAAAAAAAAAAAAAAAGAGAGATGGAGTCTGGCTCTGTTGCCCAGGCTGGAGTGCAGTGGCACATCATAGCTCACTGTGCCCTTAAACTCCTGGGCTCAAGTAATCCTCCTGCCTCTGCCTTCCAAGTATTGGGACTACAGGTGCGCACTACCACACCCAATTGGTGAACCCATTTCTTACCTCGCTTAAAAAGAGTTATCTAAGTTGGCCCGGGGGTGGTGGCTCATGCCTGTAATCCCAGCACTTTGAGAGGCCAAGGCAGGCAGATCACCTGAGGTCAGGAGTTCAGGACCAGTCTGGCCAACATGGCAAAACTCCAGCTCTACTAAAAATTAAAAATTAAAAAATTAGGCCGGGCGCGGTGGCTCAAGCCTGTAATCCCAGCACTTTGGGAGGCCGAGACGGGCGGATCACGAGGTCAGGAGATCGAGACCATCCTGGCGAACACGGTGAAACCCCGTCTCTACTAAAAAATACAAAAAACTAGCCGGGCGAGGCGGCGGGCGCCTGTAGTCCCAGCTACTCGGGAGGCTGAGGCAGGAGAATGGCGTAAACCCGGGAGGCGGAGCTTGCAGTGAGCTGAGATCCGGCCACTGCACTCCAGCCCGGGCGACAGAGCCAGACTCCGTCTCAAAAAAAAAAAAAAAAAAAAAAAAAAAAAAAAAAAAAAAATCCAGCCTGGGAAAAAAAAACGAAACTCCATCTCAAAAAAAAAAAAAAAGTGTTTAGTGCAATAACTCGATAAATATTCAATTATAGTTAATTAAATTATTATTATATGGGCTGGGCATGGTGGTTCATGTCTGTAATCCCAGCCCTTTGAGAGGCTTAGGTGGGCAGATCACCTGAGGTCAGGAGTTTGAGACCAGCCTGGCTAACACAGTGAAACCTCATCTGTACTAAAAATACAAAAATTAGTTGGGCATGGTGGTGGGTGCCTGTAACCCTAGCTACGCAGGAGGCTGGGGCAGGAGAATTGCTTGAACCCATGAGATGGAGGTTGCAATGAGCTGAGATCATGCCACTGCACTCCAGCCTGGGTGACAGAGGAGACTCCAGCTCAAAAAAAAAAAAAAAAAAAAAAAAAGGTTATTTAAATTATTATTTCTCTGACCAGTAAGTGGTCATAGAACTACATATATATAACAAAAGGTCCCATCTCACACCTTAATTTGAAAGGATTGCAGCTTTTCAGTCTGCCTTTCTGAAAAGTATGTAGGATTCAGAGGCTAAGAGGCCAGGCCCAGAGTCCAAAACTGTGCTGCCCAGTACAAGAGCTACTAACCACATGTGACTATGGATCACGTGAAATGTGGATAGGCAGAATTTAGATGTGCTATAAATGTAAAGTACACGCTGGATTTCAAAGTTGGTGTGAACAAAATAAGTAAAATACCTCATTACTTTTTTTTTTTTTGAGACAGAGTTGTACTCTTTTTGCCCAGGTTGGAGTGCAGTGGCATGATCTTAGCTAATTGCAACCTCTGCCTCCTGCGTTCAAGTGATTCTCCTGCCTCAGCCTCCAGAGTAGCTGGCTAGGATTACAGGCATGCACCACCATGCCCGGCTACTTTTTTGTATTTTTAGTAGAGACGGGATTTCACTATGTTGGTCAGGCTGGCCTTGAACTCCTGACCTCAGGTGATTCACCTGCCTTGGCCTCCCAAAGTGCTGGGATCACAGGCGTGAGCCACCATGCCCAACCTCATTAATATTTTTTATATTGATTACATGTTGAAATGATGATATTTTGGATATGTTGGGTTAAATAAGATGTGTTTTCATTTGTTTCCTTTTTACTTTTTTGTGATGCGGGTACTATAAGATTTAATACTACCTAGTGGTTCACAGTATGTTTCTGCTGGACATTACAACATACTACATTCAGTTTTGGAAATTACAGGGTTCTGAGAAATTTCTGTAAAGAAATATGAGGATTATGAATAAATCTCCTTGCCTTTGACACTTTAAATAACATTTAAGAAATGTTATTTCATTTTTTTTTTTTTTGAGACAGGGCCTCACTCTGTCACTCTGTCACCTAGTGGCACCATTACAGCTCACTGCAGCCTCCACCTCCTGGGCTCAAGTGATCCTCTCGTCTCAGCCTCCTGAGTAGTTGGGATCATAGGCACATGTCACCACACTTTTTTTTTTTTTTTTTTTGAGACGGAATCTCGCTCTGTCGCTGAGGCTGGAGTGTAGTGATGTGATCTCGGCTCACTGCAACCTCTGCCTCCTCGATTCAAGCGATTCTCTTGCCTCAGCCTCCCAAGTAGCTGGGACTACAGACTCATGACACCATACCAGGCTAATTTTTGTATTTTTAGTAGAGATAGGGTTTCACGTAATTGGCCAGGCTGGTCTCCAACTCCGGACCTTGTGATCCGCCCACCTCGGCCTCCCAAAGTGCTGGGATTACAGGCGTGAGCCACCGCGCCCTGCCGAAACATCCCATTTTAAACATTAAATCATGGAAACAAAAACCTAGTTTTTGAAATCACTCCCTCGAAAGTCCAAATCTCATTGGTTGATATAACCTAGATTATTAAAGGTTTTATGACAAAACATTTTCAAATCATCCTTTGAATTTGCTACTTAACAGGAATTGAGGACAAAGAGCCTCAAGTCAGGGCTTTTCGCTGACCTGGAGGCAGAATCCAGTTTGGGGTTTTGCTTGTAACTGGTATTTTATGCATGCGACCCTGGCTGAACTGACCAACTGCGTAGGCTTCAACTTCCCGAGGCAGCCCAGGGGCCCCTTAAGCCTTTCCTTCCTCTGATCAAGCCCTTCCCGGCTCCTTCCAGTTGGAAGGCCGCCCCCAGTCCTGAGCGGCGCCGACAGGTGCAGCGCCGGGAGCAGCCTCCGGCCCCGCGCTCGCGCCGGAGACCCTGCGCCCGCCCGCCCCGCCGGCCGCGCCCTCGCCCTCGCCGCTCCGCCCTCTGCCCCGGCGTGCGCGCGCCCTCCACGGGGGCGCGCTCGGCCGGCGGGGCCGCGCACGCAGCCGCCGCCGCCACCCCCTCCCTCTCTCCCTCCCTCCTTGCGGGCCCTCCTCCCCTTCCCTCCCCTCCGCCCCCTTACCCGTAGGCAGCTCGCCCGCCAGTCCGCCCGCACCGCCTCCCACCCAGCCCCTAGCGCTCTGGCTGGGTCTCTCCCCCGCCCCCCAGGCTCCCCAGGTCGCTCTCCTCCGGCGGTCTCCCGCGCTCGGTGGATGTGGCTGGCAGCTGCCGCCCCCTCCCTCGCTCGCCGCCTGCTCTTCCTCGGCCCTCCGCCTCCTCCCCTCCTCCTTCTCCTCTTCAGCCGCTCCTCTCGCCGCCGCCGCCGCCTCCACAGCCTGGGCCTCGCCGCGATGCCGGAGAAGAGGCCCTTCGAGCGGCTGCCTGCCGATGTCTCCCCCATCAACTACAGCCTTTGCCTCAAGCCCGACTTGCTGGACTTCACCTTCGAGGGCAAGCTGGAGGCCGCCGCCCAGGTACAGCGACCCTCGGGCGCCGGGGCAAGCTGCGGGGCGAGCAGTTAGGCCGCGCCCGCGGGCTGGACTCAGGGCCCGGCCGGGAGGGCGGGCGGGCCTCGGGTCGGGGCTGGGCGGCCGCGGGGCGCCGGGGTCGGCGTGCTCTGCCTTGCTCGGTTGGGGCTGGGGCTGGGGCCGGGGCAGGGGCTGGGGCCGGAGCTGAGACTGGGGCTGGGGCTCGGGCTGGGGCCGCGCTGCGGGAGCTCTGTGGAGCCCGCGGCCCGGCCCTTGCGCCCCTCCCTGGCGAGCACACCTGTGTGGGGCTTTTCCCCCCGCCCCGGACCCTTCTGGGTTTGATAGTGTTCTGGGGGAGGCTGGAGGGTGTTGAGGGAGGACGGAGAGGTCATGGGAGTCCCCGCTCTGCCTCAACCACCTGACTCAGTTCTTTCTTTGGTTTCTCTCTACACCCCTTGAGTGATACATTGGAGGGGGTGGTCATCTGGGACTCTGGCCGCCGCGCTGGAGCGAGGAGGGGAGCTTCTAGAAGGGGAAGAGGGTGAGAATGAGAATGTTAATCCCAGGCAGCCTCGCTGACTTCTCCCCGCCTGCTCCAGCCCAGGGGCTGGGTTTCCAAGATGATCCGCCCCCTCCCCCTTTCCCTCAAGTGACAGTGCAGCAGTGACTTTGTTCTCTTCTAACCTCTAGAGAAGCTGCGGGAGGACCCCATCTCCGCTTTTCCTCCTATCTTCCTAGCTTTGCAGCCTTCGAAGCTGGTGGATTTATTGCTACCGTGATGGTTGCTTAGCAGTACCTTCCTCTAAGAAGCTGGCTGGGCGCGGTGGCTCATGCCTGTAATCCCAGCACTTTGGGAGGCCGAGGCGGGCACACTATAGGTCAGGAGTTCGAGACCAGCCTGACCAACATGGTGAAACCCCCGTCTCTACTAAAAATTAGCGGGGCTTGGTGGTGGGCCCCTGTAATCTCAGCTTCCGGGGAGGCTGAGGCAGAAGTTGTAGAGTCGAGATCGCGCCACTGCACTCTCCAGCCTGGGCAACAAAGTGAGACTGTCTCAAAAAAGAAAAAAAAGAAAAAAAAGGAAAGAAAGAAAGAAGCTATTAGTTATAACATACCACTGGTGAAAATATTCCATTACTCTTCACTGCAGTTTTTGGTGAATCATACTTCCCTCCCTCCTCCCGCAGCATTATCTGTTTGATTTTGGAGACCATCAGTATAGATGCCCGACAAACATCCTGAACAATAGACATTTATGATACTATGTAATAGGAAGCCTGTAATAAAAATGGGAACTCTTTGATAGTTATCTGTAAATAGAATGTTAGTAAATATATTTTGTTTCATTTCTCTTCCTACTGCAGTCTGGGGTGGGGGGAAATCAGTAGGCTCCAACCTTAAAGAACATGGTGTATATAGCAATGAAATGAAGGAAATGAAGACTGGTACTCGAATGAATTGAATGTTGGTAGTTGTCTTTGAAAGCCAAGAGGGTTGGCCGGGCGCGGTGGCTCACGCCTGTAATCCCAGCACTTTGGGAGGCCGAGGCGGGCGGATCACAAGGTCAGGAGATCGAGACCACGGTGAAACCCCGTCTCTACTAAAAATACAAAAAATTAGCCGGGCGCGGTGGCGGGCGCCTGTAGTCCCAGCTACTCAGGAGGCTGAGGCAGGAGAATGGCGTGAACCCGGGAGGCGGAGCTTGCAGTGAGCCGAGATCGCGCCACTGCACTCCAGCCTGGGCGACAGAGCGAGACTCCGTCTCAAAAAAAAAAAAAAAAAAAGAAAGCCAAGAGGGTACGGTATTCAGACTAAAAATATATCTAAAAGTACAGAATTTAAAAGTACAGTTATCTATATACTTATCTGTGACAGATAACATAGCTGTCTCATTTGGGGCACTGGTGTGAAAGCAAGAGGGCTCTAGGATTTGGCAGCATCAAAAGGTAGAACTTAGTGAAAATCAGGTGATTTAAAAATTTTCCATTAAAAGTATGAATCAGAATGAATGAATCTTGGGTCTAAATTAGAATTTGAGAAGGTTATTTGGGAAACTATGGTTTAAGCCAAGTGACTAGAGTGTTTGATATATATTGGCAAGGGGCAGATGGGAGGGATTGTAAACAGTAGTGTGTCTTGTGACTTGGCAAACCTTTGGGAAAGAGAACCTAGTGGTGAATGGGTTTGCATTATGTGAAAAGAGTAACATTAAAAAAACATTTGTTTATTCACCCTATTAGTTGCCAAAATGGGTTCATAATTTTCGGAGGCAAACATATTTTGGGAAAAGTCCAGAAAAAAGTACAGCTTTTTAAATGATTACTTATTAAAGAACTGAGTTTGGTTTAAGTATCGGGATAGAACAAGAAACAGTGACATGTTTCTCCTTACCTCTTTTCTACTTTTGTGGAAGACTGGTTTGTGCCATTGAGGGAGCATATGGTGATATACTAGATATTAACAGGGGCTTGTTAATTTGATAGAAGGAAATAAATGGATTTTTTAAAGTAACACGAACTTTTTAAAACACTTTTTTTCCAGAAATTCTTTTCAGGCTAGATGGCAACACAAGGATGACACAATAGTGAATTCCAACAGGTTTTATTAAAGGATGATTGGATTTTTAAATTGTATTAATTGACATGTTTGGAAGGGTAAAAGAGGAATTAACATTGGTAAGAAGTAAAAAGCATATATTAAAGTTTTTGAAATCCATGAATTAGAGCAGTACATTTAAATTGTGGCATTAGGTGGTATCTTGTGGGAATTTAAAAATATTGACAAAATTCTTATCTGTGGAAACGTATTTATAACTGATATTGGATCAGTTTTGTAACAGTTGGAATCACGTAATGCAAAACATGCAAGTTGCTTAGTTGCTTTAGTTACAGAATTTTATGATAAGCCCAGAGTATTTGTACAGGTTACATATTAGAAATTTAGTGGATTTATTTTATTTTATTTTTTATTTTTATTTTTTTGAGATGGAGTTTAGCTCTTTCGCCCAGGCTGGAGTGAGTGATATGATCTTGACTCACTGCAGCCTCCACCCTGCCCCCCCACCAGGTTCAAGCGAGTCTTCCTGCCTCAGCCTCCCGGGTAGCTGGGACTGCAGGTGTGTGCCACCACACCCAGCTAATTTTTGTATTTTTAGTAGAGATGGGGTTTTGCTATGTTGGCCAGGCTGGTCTCGAACTCCTGACCTCAGGTGATCCCCTTCCCTTGGCCTCCCAAAGGGCTAGGATTATAGGCATGAACCACCATGCCCAGCCAACTTAGTGGATTTTTAACCTAGACTGGGGTGTAGACTGCTGGAGAAGGTGAAGAAATTAGTTGATGTTCAGTGGTTGAAAAATTAGTTGTCTTTCACATTAGTGTGATTTATCTGGTTTTGAAAATTTGTTATTATACAGAAGTTTCTCTAGGCCCAAAATTTATTTCATTCCCTGTCCCCTCCCTTTACACTGGATACTTGAGAGCAGTGGACTTTTGTAGATATTCCATATTTTGATCCTCTCCCTTTGTGGATAATTAATTAAAATGAATTACAAGTTTCTGTGTGTGACTACTATTAATGATTATGAGTGTGTAGTGGTTGGTACAATAATTGGGCATTCTCTTTTTTTTTTTTTTTTGAGACGGAGTCTTGCTCTGTTGCCCAGGCTGGAGTGCAGTGGCGCGATCTTGGCTGACTGTAGCCTCTGCCTCCTGGGTTCAAGCAGTTCTCCTGCCTCAACCTCCTGAGTCACTGGGACTACAGGCATGCGCCGCCATGCCTGGCTAATTTTTTTGTATTTTTACTGGAAACGGGGTTTCACCATATTGGCCAGGATGATCTTGATCTCCTGACCTCATTCTGTCTTCCTCGGCCTCCCAAAGTGTTGGGATTACAGGCGTGCCCAGCTGGGCTTTCTCTTATGGAAATATTTTACCTGTGCCAGAGAAACTAAGTTTATCATTCAAGGCCAGAAATCAGGATATCCTAGCCAACCCCTGGCCTCTACTGACAAAATATTCATATTGGAGATAACCAAATTGGCACTACGTGAAGAGTTGCTGATATAGTAGATTGTTTGGCAGGTGAAAAATTTGGCACCTAAATGGTTATTGTCAATCCTGTATTACAAATTTTTTGCCCAAATTCTGCATATTTTCTTTCTTTTTTTTTTTTTTTTTTAGATGGAGTTTTTCTTTTGTTTCCCAGGCTGGAGTTCAATGGCACAATCTCGGCTCACTGCAACCTCCACCTCCCAGGTTCAAGCAATTCTCCTGCCTCAGCCTCTCAAGTAGCTGGGATTACAGGCATGCGCCACCACGCCCAGCTAATTTTTTCTATTTTTAGTAGAGACTGGGTTTCTCCATGGCGGGTCTTGAACTCCTGACCTCAGGTGATCCACCCGCTTCAGCCTCCCAAAGTGCTGGGATTACGAGCGTGAGCCACCGCGCCCAGCTTCTTTTTTTTTTTTTTTTTGAGTTGGAGTTTTGCTCTTGTTGCCCAGGCTGGAGTGCAATGGCGCGATCTCGGCTCACTGCAGCCTCTGCCTCCTGGGCTCAAGCGTTTCTCCTGCCTCAGCCTCCAGAGTAGCTGTGATTACAGGTGTGCACCACCAAGGCCAGCTAATTTTTGTATTACAGGCCTGAGCCTATATTACCCGGCCAGCCCATGTCTGTATTACCTGTATTACCCGGCCAGCCCATATCTGTTATTTAAAGTTGTTTTGTTTTCCTTACCCTCATATTCTTCTTGCTGCTTATTGTGCCTTATTGCTGCCTATTGTGCAATTTCTTCCCTCTCGTATTTTACTAAACTTCATCTGAAGAAGCCTTAGTAGCCAGATAAACAAGCTTGTTTGGGCTGAAAAATCAATCTCTATGTGAGAGTTTGTTGGATTCTCTTCTGAGTAAAGGATATGCGTTTTATTGTATGGACTTTGTATCACCTATTTTGGCTTTTCCTCCAGGCCTTTTTTTTTTTTTTTTTTTTAACTTCCTGGTTCTAGATATAACTGATACTCTGATACAACCTGGGTAAATGTGGTCTTGAGTAGTAAATTATCTGTGAAGCTTCTCTGAACTTTGCCACATAAATGAGCCTGCTCTTATTGTAAAGTAAATCTTACTCTAATCTGTATGTGAGTCAGTGGGAAAGAACTGAGCCTTCTAATGGCTTTTGTTGTTAACTGAGATTAGTTCTTAGATTTTAGTGATTTCGTTTTGAACACCATGCAAGTATGTGGTTCTTGGTTCATTTGGTCACTTGTAATCTCTTTAAAATTTTATTTTATTTATTTTTATTTTTTTTTTTTTTTGAGACGGAGTCTTGCTCTGTCGCCCAGGCTGGAGTGCAGTGGCCGGATCTCAGCTCACTGCAAGCTCCGCCTCCTGGGTTTACGCCATTCTCCTGTCTCAGCCTCCCGAGTAGCTGGGACTACAGGCGCCCGCCACCTCGCCCGGCTAGTTTTTTGTATTTTTTAGTAGAGACGGGGTTTCACCGTGTTAGCCAGGATGGTCTCGATCTCCTGACCTCGTGATCCGCCCATCTCGGCCTCCCAAAGTGCTGGGATTACAGGCTTGAGCCACCGCGCCCGGCCAAAATTTTATTTTAAATTAGGAAATATTTTAGAAATACAAGAAAGTCACACACTATGAGATTAAACAGATATTAACATTTTGCCCCATTTTCATCAGACTGTGTATGCTTTTTTGGGGGGGGGAATAAAATGTCACAGATACCAGTAAAGCCCATTTCCATCTCTTCCCACCCCACCTGTAGAAGTAGCTTCTGTCTTCAGGTAGGTGCGTAATTATTTATTTTCATTCCTATGTATAGTTTAAAAGTCTAGTTGCATGTTAGTAGCCACAAACATCACATACCAATATTCTGTGCGTTTTGCATTTTTACATTAATGGCAATTATTTTTGACCTTCTGCAAGTGGCTCTTTTCAGTGTCTCTTGTTGGAAAACTTGGCTCAACTTGAGTTTACTGATTATTTGCTTCTCACTGTCTTTAGCTATTATAAAACTGTTCCACCAAGGCAACAATTATTGCTATTTTAATGGTGAAATCAGTTTTATTAGGCAAAAGTGACTCAGGCTTCAGACTGATTGGCATTTGGAATTGTCACACTGGAGATTTTCTTTTACTAAAATCTCAAGACATTGGCAATCAGGAAAAACCCCTCTTGAGTCTTACTGTAGTAAATGTAAGATATGTTCCTGAGTGACTGTAGTAAAGATTCATTCAGGAAAATGTTATTTCCGATTTCGCCTCCCTAGCTCATAGGAAACTTTCATTGTAAAGTTGTTACCAGGTGTCAAGCTGCCTCTTTGGTACAGCCCTTACTTAGTATTTGACTCAGTTGAAGTACAGTCTATATAGGAGGCCAACAAGACTTAACCCTGGGTTTGAAACAAAGCAAGGATACACTAACATTGTATTCTTTAATAACATCAAGTAGAAAAATTGAAAATGGGCTTGTTATCAATGTACTTTTATATGCCAACCTTGTTTTACTTCTGTTTTAAACTTGGAAACTGAAGATTTTAATGCTGAAATTTCTTTGAATTATTACCTGTTTTTTCGATAGTGGAACACACAGCTAATATTTACTATCATGAAGGTGTCAAAGGTGAGAAATCATGTACTACATCATCAGGTCAGCACTACTGTTGGGAAGAGCAGCATCACAAAGAGCAGTGTTATACTGCGTTGTAGTCAGCACATACACTTATGTCCAAACAGATATTTGAAATTACCTTCTTGGGGTAGTACACGTATGCTGATATCCAAAGTGCCATATAATACAATACATTGTTTTTAAACTTCATATCATTCTGATCAGAAGCTTTATAAACTGTTAGGTGAGTGCTGTTAGATGATATGAGAGTACAGTTTAACCTATGTGTGTATGTGTATGTCTTAACATCTGTTAAGTGATGACTACATATGAGGCACTAAGTGCTAAAACAGACACTTTCCGTAGATTATCCCATTATTGGTCAACTTTTATTTTTATTTTTTATTTATTTATTTTTTGAGACGGAGTCTTGCTCTGTCGCCCAGGCTGGAGTGCAGTGGCGCGATCTCGGCTCACTGCAAGCTCCACCTCCTGGGTTTACGCCATTCTCCTGCCTCAGCCTCCCGAGTAGCTGGGACCACAGGCGCCCGCCACCACGCCCGGCTAGTTTTTTGTATTTTTAGTAGAGACGGGGTTTCACCGTGTTAGCCAGGATGGTCTCGATCTCCTGACCTTGTGATCCACCCGTCTCGGCCTCTCAAAGTGCTGGGATTACAGGCTTGAGCCACCGCGCCCGGCTATTGGTCAATTTTTAAATCAGTGCATCTCTAATATGAGATAGGATACTGACCAATTTTTAAAATTTGAATGGATTTCTATTTTTAAGATAAGTACCTTTGTTCCTTTGGTTCCTCCCTCCCACCCTTCCAGAAATGGTAGTATCCTGGAAAAAAAAATTAGTAGCAATTCAAGAAACAGCTTAATTCATTAGTGTAAACAGGTGAGTTTCCCTTAAACACAGGAGGAGTTGGAACTTGTAATTGGATGTTGTGCATGGTGCCTTTCCAAAATGCACAAATACTTTCTCTCAAATGGTTGCAATAGTAATGCGCAGTGTGATTTGGCATGTATAATGTTGTACAGGTATCTTGACATTGGTGGATTAACTGCTTGGCTACTGTGAAATTCACTGTAGATGTTGATGGGTGAAAGTGTGGTTGCCTAGATAATGATTAAGACCAGTGACTAAACCATGGTTATTATTTTGCTGGCATACACTTCAAACTCAGAAAGGTTTTTATTCATTTTACCCATTGGAGCATACCCCAGTAAGTTCTTCATTTATTTTGTGTTTCTAAATTTTTTTTTTTTTTTTTTTTTTTTGAGACGGAGTCTCGCTCTGTCTCTCAGGCTGGACTGCAGTGGCTGGATCTCAGCTCACTGCAAGCTCCGCCTCCCGGGTTTACGCCATTCTCCTGCCTCAGCCTCCCAAGTAGCTGGGACTACAGGTGCCCGCCACCTCGCCCGGCTAGTTTTTTGTATTTTTTAGTAAAGACGGGGTTTCACTGTGTTAGCCAGGATGGTCTCGATCTCCTGACCTCGTGATCCGCCCGTCTTGGCCTCCCAAAGTGCTGGGATTACAGGCTTGAGCCACTGCACCCGGCCTGAAAAATGCATTTTCATACACATATATATACACCCTCCCATGTATGAACCAACAAAAGGAGCAACATAAATGAGTCGGCAAAGCAGTTATTAAATGTANGGAGTCTCGCTCTGTCGCCCAGGCTGGAGTGCAGTGGCCAGATCTCAGCTCACTGCAAGCTCCGCCTCCCGGGTTCACGCCATTCTCCTGCCTCAGCCTCCCAAGTAGCTGGGACTACAGGCGCCCGCCACCTCGCCCGGCTAGTTTTTTGTACTTTTTAGTAGAGACGGGGTTTCACCGTATTAACCAGGATGGTCTCGATCTCCTGACCTCGTGATCCGGCCGTCTCGGCCTCCCAAAGTGCTGGGATTACAGGCTTGAGCCACCGCGCCCGGCCTTTTTTTTTTTTTAAGATACAGTCTTGCTTTTGTCACCCAGACTGGAGTGCAATGGCACGATTTCGGCTCACTGCAACCTCTGCCTCCCGGGTTCAAGCGATTCTCCTGCCTCAGCCTCCCGAGTAGCTGGGATTACAGGCACCCGCCACCACGCCCAGCTAATTTTTGTATTTATAGTAGAGATGGGGTTTCACCATGTTGGCCAGGCTGGTCTTGAACCCCTGATCTCGTGATCCGCCCGCCTCGGCCTCCCAAAGTGTTGGGATTACAGGCGTGAGCCACCGTGCCCGGCAACTTATGTTGCGGAATTTTTAAGTCAACTTCTGAATAGGCCAAGAATTCTTTTTGTTTTTTGTTCAACTGTAGTGCTTAAAATGGCCAGTTGGACACACAGGTTTTAGTATTGTTTAGGTATGTTTTGGTGAAATAAACAGTGTAAAGGAATATTGCCACTTTAAAGATAAGCCATTCATGAAGTGACATCTTTGTTTTGAATCACGAAGATTTATGAGAAGCATTTTTTTTTTTTTTTTGTGAGCCAAGGTATTTTCACTTTATGTGTTAGATATTTTGAATAGCTCATTGTAGACTTTGTAACTTACTCTCTCTCATTTAGGTCAGGTAATTTTAGTTGCCAGCTAATCATGTTTAAATATGTATTGGTTGTTAATAAAATGATTACTCATATATAGATTTTTCATGCAGATATCATATTACTCTGATGTTCTTAGTTTTGTGGTATGTTCAGTTGTCTAAGAGCATTGTTGACCTGCACACAGATTTTGTTTGGTCTATACAATGTTTCTGAAAACTTTAATTAGTTACCATTAATAAAAAATTGAGATACTGCACATGAAATCTGAATTTATAGTTTTTTCTAAAAAAATTGGAAGATCAGGCTGTGTGCGGTGACTCATGCCTGTAATCCCAGCACTTTGGGAGGCCGAGGGGGGCGGATCGCCTTAGGTAGGGAGTTTAAGACCAGCCTGACCAACATGGAGAAACCCCGTCTCTACTAAAAATACAAAAATTACCCGGGCATGGTGGCACATGCCTGTAATCCCAGCTACTAGGGAGGCTGAGGCAGGAGAATCGCTTGAACCTGGGAGGCAGAGGTTGCGGTGAGCCGAGATCGCGCCACTGCACTCCAGCCTGGGCAACAAGAGCGAAACTCCGTCGCAAAAACAAAAAAAAATTGGAAGATCTGTCAGCACTAAATCTGCCAGTCACCATAGCAATAATTCATTGGCTGCAATAAATGGCTACCATCTCCTCCTTTTAAGGGGTTGTGCACAGCTTCCACATGGCTTGCTGTACTTACCTGCTTCTGGAGGCATTTCTTTGTGATTTAGGGCATCTGTGTTTTTGTTATTTTAGATTTAGAACATTCAGATGTCTGGAAATGAATTTGAAGTTGTGTTTAAAACAGCAAAATAAATGCATATAGGCAAGGTTATGACTAAATTGAAAAATGCACAAGCGGCCAGGCGCGGTGGCTCACGCCTGTAATCTTAGCACTTTGGGAGGCTGAGGTAGGTGGATCACGAGGTCAGGAGTTCGAGACCAGCCTGACCAACATGGTGAAACCCTATCTCTACTAAAAATACAAAAATTAGATGGGCATGGTGGCATACACCTGTAATCCCAGCTACTCAGGAGGCTGAGGCAGGAGAATCGCTTGAACCCAGGAGGCGGAGGTTGCAGTGAGCCAAGATAGCATCATTGCACTCCAGCCTGAGTGAGAGAGCGAGACTCCATCTCAAAAACAACAACAACAACAACAACAAAAAATGCACAAGAGTTTTAAACAAGCAATTCACAGTGGAAAAACTTAATGAAACACACGCACACACATATGTATATGAGAAAAGATGCATAGTAACCAATGTTATTAGTAATCAGGGAAATTCTGATTAAACCAATGGGCTGTCATTAAAAATTTTTTTATTTTTTTATTTTTGAGACAGAGTTGTGCTCTTGTTTCCCAGGCTGGAGTGCAATGGCTCAATCTCAGCTGAGTGCAACCTCCACTGCCCGGGTTCAAGTGATTCTCCTGCTTCAGGCTTCCAAGTAGCTGGGATTACAGGCATGCACCACATGCCTGGCTAATTTTGTATTTCTTTTTTTTTTTTTTTTTCCGAGACGGAGTCTTGCTCTGTCACCCAGGCTGGAGTACAGTGGCACGACCTCGGCTCACTGCGAGCTCCGCTTCACAGGTTCACGCCATTCTCCTACCTTAGCCTCCTGAGTAGCTGGGACTACAGGCGCCCACCACCACACCCGGCTGATTTTTTGTATTTTTAGTAGAGACAGGGTTTCACCATGTTAGCCAAGATGGTCTCAATCTCCTGACCTCGTGATCCGCCAACCTCGGCCTCCCAAAGTGCTGGGAATACAGGCGTGAGCCACCGTGCCCGGCCTTTTTTTTTTTTTTTTTTTAGTAGAGACGGGGTTTCACCATGTTGGTCAGGGTGGTGCTGAATTCCTGACCTGAAGTAATATACCTGCCTTAGCCTCCCAAAGTGCTTCGATTACAGGCGTGAGCCACTGTGCCTGGCCAGGACTATCATTTAATACCCATTAGATTGTCAAAAATATTAAAGTTTTTCAGAACATGCTGAAAGTGGGATTTCTTTATTCTTTGCTCATGCGAATGTTAACTGACACCAGTCTAGAGGATAGTTTGGCAGTTTTTGGTAAAGTTGAAGATTTATGTGCAACAATCCAGAAAGTCCACTATTTGGTTTCTTTCCCTGGAAAAATTCTCTCACGTGTGCACAGGAAAACATGGACCAAGATGCTCGTTTGTTTGTTTGTTTATTTATTTTTGAGACAGAGTCTCGCTGTGTTGCCCAGGCTGGAGTGCAGTGGCACGATCTCCGCTCACTGCAAGCTCCACCTCCCAGGTTCACGCCATTCTCCTGCCTCAGCCTCCTGAGTAGCTGGGACTACAGGCGCCTGCCACCATGCCCTGCTAAATTTTTGTATTTTTAGTAGAGACGGGGTTTCACCGTGTTAGCCAGGATGGTCTCGATCTCCTGACCTTGTGATCCACCTGCCTCGGCCTCCCAAAGTGCAGGGATTACAGGCATGAGCCACCATGCCCAGTGACAAAATCTTAAAAGTTGATTTAATTTGGGTGGTGGGTCATTAGTATGTATTACGTCTGAAATGTCTCTTTGGGAAAATAAAATTAAAAGATTTTTAAATTTAAAAAATTTCAATTCAATTTTAGATTTACATTTAAATCTAAATAAAAAAATTAAAGAGTATTTTATGAAGTTTTGTTTTGTTTCGTTTTTGAGACAAAGTCATGCTCTGTTGCCCAGGCTGGAGTGCAGCGGCATGATCTCGACTCACTGCAACTTCTGCCTCCTGGATTCAAGTGATTCTCGTGTGTTAACCTCCCAAGTAGCTGGGAGTACAAGCATGTGCCACCATGCTCGGCTAAGTTTTTTTTTTTTTTTTTTTTTTTTTTGAGACTGAGTCTCGCTCTGTTGCCCAGGCTGGAGTGCAGTGGCGCTATCTCGGCTCAGTGCAGGCTCCACCTCCCGGGTTCACGCCATTCTCCTGCCTCAGTCTCCCGAGTAACTGGTACTACAGGGGCCCGCCACCATGCCCAGCTAATTTTTTGTATTTTTACTAGAGACGGGGTTTCACCATTTTAGCCAGGATGGTCTCGATCTCCTGATCTCATGATCCGCCCGCCTCGGCCTCCCAAAGTGCTGGGATTACAGGTGTGAGCCACCACGCCCGGCCTTAATTTTTGTATTTTTAGTAGAGATGGGGTCTTAACTATGTCAGCCAGGCTGGGCTTGAACTCCTGGCCTCAAGTGATCTGCCCACCTGACCCTCTAAAAGTGCTAGGATTACAGGTGTGAGGCACCGCACTCGGCGGTAAGGGTTATCGTATAAAGTTTTAACATAAAGTTATGGTCTCAGCCTTCTTCCTCTATCCTCACAGAGGGCCTCATGGTGAGTTTGATATGCAGATTAAAATATATAATTATTGCAATATGTTTTTTTTTTTTTTTTTTTTTTTGAGACGGAGTCTCGCACTGTGTCACCCAGGCTGGAGTGCAGTGGCGCGATCTCGGCTCACTGCAAGCTCCGCCTCCCAGGTTCACGCCATTCTCCTGCCTCAGCCTCCGAGTAGCTGGGACTACAGGCGCCCGCCACCACGCCCGGCTAGTTTTTTGTATTTTTAGTAGAGACGGGGTTTCACCATATTAACCAGGATGGTCTCGATCTCCTGACCTCATGATCCACCCGCCTCGGCCACCCAAAGTGCTGGGATTACAGGCTTGAGCCACTGCGCCCGGCCGCAATATGTTTTAAGAAATGTTTCCTAATTAAGATTTTTATGAAATTGAAAGTGTGTATTTATTTATTTATTTATTTATTTATTTATTTTTGAGATAGAGTCTCACTCTGTAATCCAGGCTGGAGTGCAGTGGTACGATTTCAGCCCACTGCAATCTCCGCCTCCTGGGTTTAAGCAATTGTCGTGCCTCAGTTCCCTGAGTAGCTGGAATTACAGGCCTATGCCACCTTGCCTGGCTAATTTTTGTATTTTTTTTTTTTTTTTGAGACGTAGCCTCACTCTGTTGCCCAGTCTGCAGTGCAATGGTGCGATCTCGGTCCATTGCAACCTCAACTCCTGGGTTCAAGTGATTCTCCTGCCTCTGCATCCTGAGTAGCTGGGATTACAGTTGTGTGCCACCAGGCCCGGATAATTTTTTTTTTTTTTTAGACGGAGTGTTTCTCTGTCACTCAGGTGGGAGTGCAATGGCACGATCTCGACTCACTGCAACCTCTGCCTCCTGGGTTCAAGCAGTTCTCCTGCCTCAGCCTCCCGAGTAGCTGGGGCTACAGGCACCCGCCATGACGCATGGCAAATTTTTTGTATTTTTAGTAGAGACGGGGTTTCACCATGTTAGCCAGGATGGTCTCGATCTCCTGACCTCACGATCCGCCTGCCTCGGCCTTCCGAAGTGCTGGGATTACAGGCGTGAGCCACTGTGCCCAGCCAACCCGGATAATTTTTATTAGAGATGGGGTTTCACCATATTGGCCAGGCTGATCTCAAACTCCTGACTTCAAGTGGTCCGCCTGCTTCAGCCTCCCAAGGTGCCAAGATTACAGGTGTGAGCCCCCAACCTACTTTTATTTTTTGAGACAGAGTCTCTGTTGTTCAGGCTGGAGGTCAGTGGTGTAATCATAGCTCACTGCAGCCTCGCTTGACCTCCTGGGCTTAAGGGATCCTCCTCCCTCAGCCTCTCCAGTAGTTAGGACTATAGGTGTGTACCATCAGAGCCACCTAATTAAAAAAATTTTTTTTTGTCTCTATTTTGCCCAAGCTGGTCTTGAATTTTTGACCTCAAGCAATACTCCTGCCTCAGCCTCTCAAAGTGTTGGGATTACAGGCATGAGCCACTGTGCCCAGCCCTTCAATAGTTTAAAATCAAGGTTTAAATAGAAAACATTGTTTTATTTGGCTCATTGGTTAGATGTAAGTGATGTGAAATACTTAAACATTCATTATTTAATATAATTTGGAAAATATGAGTTGTTTTGGATTATTAAAACTTCATTTATTTATACCATTGATGCATAAATTCTCAGTCTAGGTTTTAGCAAAGTCTGGATTTTAAAAAATTGACTCTGATATTAGTCCAAGTCTGTTACTATTATCATTATTATTATTGTTTGAGACACACAGAGTCTTGCTCAGTTGCCCAGGATGGAGTGCAGCTGCACGATCACAGCTTATTGCAGCCTCAACCTCCTGGGCTCAAGCAGTCCTCCCACTTCAACTTCCCGAGTAGCTGGGACTATAGGCACACATGACAACACCTGGCCAATTTTTGTATTTTTTGTAGAGACAGGGTTTCGCCATGTTGTCCAGGCTGGTCTCAAACTCCTGGGCTCACGCGATCCTCTTTGCTTGGCCTCCCAAAGTGCTGGGATTACAGGTGTGCGCCAACACACCTGGTCAAGTTGTATATACTGTTAATGTAGGCTGTTTCTGACACTGTTGGTTTTTCTTTTCCCCTTAGGTGAGGCAGGCAACTAATCAGATTGTGATGAATTGTGCTGATATTGATATTATTACAGCTTCATATGCACCAGAAGGAGATGAAGGTAAGAGCTGTTTTCCATTTTAATTTGCTGTCTGCATGTGCATATGTGGGGGGTGGGTGTGTGTGTGTAAGTGAGAGAGAGAGACATTTTCAGGTTAAGATTTCAATGTTTGTTACTTTAGAAATGGGTAAATTCAGCTGGGTGAAGTGGTTCACGCCTGTAATCCCAGCAATTTGGGAGGCCGAGGCGAGCAAATCCTTGAGCCCATGAGTTTGAGACCAGCCTGGGCCACATGACGAAACAAAAACAAACAGACAAACAAACAGAAATATTAGCTAGGCATAGTGGGGTGTGCCTGTAGTCCCAGCTACTTGGGAGGCTGAGGTGGGAGGATCTATTGAGCCCCGGTGGCCGAGGCTGCAGGGAGCCATGATTGTACTACTGCACTCCAGCCTGTGCAACAGAGTGAGACCCTGACTCAAAAAAAAGAAAAAGAAAAAAAAGAGGGGTAAATGTTTATGGGAAATATTGAATAGTATAACCTAACAGGATTGTGAAATAAAGTAAATGTCACAATTTATTTTATTTTTAAATTTATTTTTATTTTTATTTTTTTCGAGACAGAGTCTTGCTCTGTCACCCATGCTAGAATGCAGTGGCGTGATCTCAGATCACTGCTATCTCCGCCTCCTGGGTTCAAGCAGTTCTCCCTGCCTCAGCCTCCTGAGTAGCTGGGATTACAGGTGCCTGCCACCATACCCAGCTAATTTTTGTATATTTAGTAGAGACAGAGTTTTGTCATGTTGGCCAGGCTGGTCTTGAACTCCTGACCTCAGGTGATCTGCCTGCCTCCCAAAGTGCTGGGATTACAGACGTGAGCCACCACACCCGGCCAAATGTCACAATTTAAATTCTATTTCCAAAATTAACTTATTTTGTGATATTAGGGAAATCACATTTTCATACATATAAAATGGATATAATATGCATAATAAAGCTGATGAGTTATTCGAAAAATTAAGTACTTTGAACATGAAAGTCTCCTTAAAGAGACTTCGTTTTTATGTTTTTCTTGAAGTTTTTTTTTTTCCTTTTTGTACTATAGTTTAAAATTGAGATAAGTCATACTCATAATTGGGAGAAAAACATTTGCTTTATGAGACAATATGAAGATTAGACGCTAGATAATGGAGTTAGTTATAGGGGAAGAACATGTTAAAAAGAAACATGGTATAGAATGTGGAACTCCGTTAGTGTCTATAAAATGAGAACTATTTTAGACCTTATAATTTTAGTATGAAAGCAGTCCATTTTGACTGGAAATCTTATTCCCGTATAAGCTGCTTTTTAAATAGATACCAAGTTTGGCATAAACTCTTACAAGTACATCAGTATTGAAGCTGAATTGCTTTTTACTTTTTTTTTTTTTTTTTTTTTTTTTTGAGACAGTCTCGCTCTGTCACCCAGGCTGGGGCACAGTGGCATGATCTCAACTACCACAACCTCTGTCTCCTGGTCTCAAGCCATCCTCCCACCTCACCTTCCCAAGCAGCTGATACTACAGGCGTGTACCACCGTGCCTGGCTAATATTCATATTTGTATTTTTTTGTAGATATGGGGTCTCACTATATTGCCCAGGCTGGTCTTGAACCCCTGGGCTCAAGGCATCTGACCTCTTCAGCCTCCCAGGTTGCTGGGATTACAGGCAAGAGCCACCACACCTGGTCGCCTTTTTAGTTTTGATTTCACCTAGACATTCCTTGTCAAAATGGTTTATTGGTTACTCTGAGACTTCTTTGATATAAAATAATTTACAGATTTGATCTTTTAACTTACATTTTATATTTTGATTTTCTCTCCTTTACATTATACTGAAAAGAAGTTTCATTTTAAGGCCTCATAACATTTATGATTTTTTCTTAAACTGTTTTGTCTATAGAAAGTCAAAGTAGTAGCAGTTGAACATACTATTCCCAAGAAGTACTTAAGTTCAATTGGTTGTAAATTAGATCAAACTGCTGGGAAAACATTCTTCAAATGGACTTGAGTGAGTGCCAGCTTTTAAAAAAATTGTCTGGTAAATGAAAGAGTGATGAATTAATTTCTTTAACTGTGGAGAAAAATAGAAGTACTCTAGCCAGGTATATCAAATCAACAAGGCTTTCTTTGTTGCGGGTAGAGAATGTTTAAATTCGATGTATGTTTTTTTTTTTTTTTTTTTTTTTTTTTGAGACGGAGTCTCGCTCTGTCGCCCAGGCTGGAGTGCAGTGGCCGGATCTCAGCTCACTGCAAGCTCCACCTCCCGGGTTTACGCCATTCTCCTGCCTCAGCCTCCTGAGTAGCTGGGACTACAGGCGCCCACCACCTCGCCCAGCTAAGTTTTCGTATTTTTTAGTAGAGACGGGGTTTCACCGTGTCAGCCAGGATGGTCTCGATCTCCTGACCTCGTGATCCGCCCGTCTTGGCCTCCCAAAGTGCTGGGATTACAGGCTTGAGCCACCGCGCCCGGCCTCGATGTATGGTTTTAAAGTGGTATGTAGATCGGTAGATCTAGTAATATAAATGTGCACCTTCCAGCTGGCATGGTTTCAGCTCAAGTTTGTTTTTTGTCTTCCTGTACTAAAAATGTTGATAGAATTCAGGTGACTGAAAAGTTTTTTTTTTTTTTTTTTGAGATGGAGTCTTGCTTTGTCACCCAACAATCTTGGCTTGCTGCAACTTTCACCTCCTGAGTTTGAGCAATTCTCCTGCCTCATCCTCCTGATTAGCTGGGATTACAGGCATGTGCCACCACGCCCGGCTAATTTTTGTGTTTTTAGTAGAGATGGAGTTTCACCGTGTTGGTCAGGCTGGTCTTGAGCTCCTGGCCTTGTGATCCACCTGCCTCAGCCTCCCAAAGTGTTGGGATTACAGGTGTGAGCCTCTGTGCCCGACCTGACTGAAAAGTTTTGAATATGCATAACTGAATGGTGCTAAGCTCAATGATTTGTATATCACGGAAGCCCAGTTAGTGTTCTTACTAAGAGAGTCAAGAGAGTGATGAAAACTTAATGGAAAAGAAGATTTGGAGATTCTGATAAAACATTAAATTATTTTAGATACGTAATATGTATTCAATGCTGGGGCGGTGGCTCACACCTGTAATCCCAGCACTTTGGGAGGCTGTGGCAGGTGGATCATGAGGTCAGGAGTTCAAGACCAGCCTGGCCAAGATGGTGAAACTCCATCTCTGCTAAAAATACAAAAATTAGCTGGGTGTGGCGGCGGGTGCCTGTAATCCCAGCTACTCAGGTATCGGGTGAAACCCCACCCCCGATATTTAACGTGGGTTCTTTTTTTTTTTTTTTTTTTGAGACGGAGTCTCGCTGTGCTGCCAGGCTGGAGTGCAGTGGCGTGATCTTGGCTCACTGCAAGCTCCGCCTCCCGGGTTCACGCCATTCTCCCGCCTCAGCCTCCCAAGTAGCTGAGACTACAGGCGCCTGCCACCACGCCTGGCTAGTTTTTTGTATTTTTAGTAGAGACGGGGTTTCACCATGTTAGCCAGGATAGTCTCGATCTCCTGACCTCGTGATCCACCCGCCTCGGCCTCCCAAAGTGCTGGGATTGCAGGCTTGAGCCATCGCGCCCGGCCTAACGTGGGTTCTTTTCTCTTTCCCTAAGTGTCTTGGCTGGGTTGAAAAATAAAGGGAAAGAGCACAAGAGAGAGAAATTTAAAGCTGGATGTCTGGGGGAGACATCACATGTCGGCAGGTTCCGTGATGCTCCCCGGGCCGTAAAACCAGCAAGTTTTAAACACACATGGTCTACAAACAATTTGTACAGTTAACGCAATCATTACAGGGTCCTGAGGTGACATATATCCTCCTCAGTTTACAAAGAAGATGATGGGATTAAGAGATTAAAGTAAAGACAGGCATAGGAAATCACAAGGGTATTGATTGGGAAAGTTATAAGTGTCCATGAAATCTTCACAATTTATGTTCCGAGATTGCAGTAAAGACAGGCATAAGAAATTATAAAAGTATTAATTTTGGGGAATTAATAAATGCCCATGAAATCTTCACAATTTATGTTTTTCTGCCGCGGCTTCAACTGGTCCCTCTGTTCGGGGTCCCTGACTTCCCGAAACACTCGGGAGGCTGAGGCAGAGAATTGCTTGAACCGGGAGATGGAGGTTGCAGTGAGCTGGGATCGCGCCACTGCACTCCAGCCTGGGTGACAGAGAGAGACTCTGTCTCAAAAAAAAATATTTTCCTTCAGAACTAGCTAAGGTACATTTCTCAACACTTTTCTACCACAGCAGCAGGAAAAACCTGGAGTCGTGTAAGCCCATGTAATTTTACAGTTTAAGAGAATGGGAAGTTGTATGAGTTGTTAAAGTTTGAATTGGGGGCGGCCGGGTGCGGTGGCTTATGCCTGTAATCCCAGCACTTTGGGAGGCCGAGGCGGGCGGATCACGAGGTCAGGAGATCGAGACCATCCTGGCTAACACAGTGAAACCCTGTCTCTACTAAAAATACAAAAAAATTAGTCAGGCGTAGTGGTGGGCCCCTGTAGTACCAGCTACTTGGGAGGCTGAGGCAGGAGAATGGCGTGAACCCAGGAGGCAGAGCTTGCAGTGAGCCGAGATCGTGCCACTGTACTCTACCCTGGGCGGCACAGCAAGACTCCGTCTCAAAAAAAAAAAAAAAAAAAAAAAATTAGCTGGGCGTGGTGGCGGGCGCCTGTAATTCCAGCTACTTGGGAGCCTGAAGGCAGGAGAATCGCCTGACCCCGGGAGGCGGAAGTTGCAGTGAGCCAAGATTGTGCCACTGCACTCCAGCCTGGGTGACAGAGCAAGACTCTCAAAAACAAAAAAAAAGTTTGGATCGGGAACAGGGATAGATTTGGCCTTCCACATACACACACACACACACACACACACATATATATACACAAACACATATATATACACACATATATATGCACACACATACACACACACACAGAGCTTACTTTTGCCTTTGGACATGGTAGCATTTCATTATTTTTACCTTATGTGAGGTTATAACATGTTTCTTCAGAAACTGGGAGTTACGAATTTGTTAGTTCTTTCCAGGATTGTATGCTGGTGATGGGAATAAATGAGTCAATAGGAGAAGTCATTTTTAAACCCAACTAATCTCTTTTTTTTTTTTTCTTTTTTTTTTTTTGAGACGGAGTCTCGCTGTGTCTCCCAGGCTGGAGTGCAGTGGCGTGATCTCAGCGGCTCACTGCAAGCTCCGCCTCCCGGGTTCACGCCATTCTCCCGCCTCAGCCTCCCAAGTAGCTGGGACTACAGGCGCCTGCCACCACGCCCGGCTAGTTTTTTGTATTTTTAGTAGAGACGGGGTTTCACCATGTTAGCCAGGATGGTCTCGATCTCCTGACCTCGTGATCCACCCGCCTTGGCCTCCCAAAGTGCTGGGATTACAGGCTTGAGCCACCGCGCCCGGCCGACCCGGCTAATCTCATCTAGTGCCTGTTGATACTTATGATTGCCTTCTGCAAGAGTGATTTAGGTATCTGCAGCCACTAAATCTTGGCACTTTAAAAGTAAAATCAGAAAATTACTTTTAAGGCATGAAATTGTTGCTTCTTCGTGTAAGTTTTTATTTGAAGAAAAAGGCCATTTTTTTGTGATATGTGCAGTCATCCTGAAAGACCTATGGGCATATGTCTCTGTTTTGTTTTTTTTTATTTGAGACAGAGTCTTGCTGTATTGCCCAGGCTAGACTACAGTGGCACAATTTCGGCTCACTGCAACCTCCGCCTCCCAGGTTCAAGCGATTCTCCTGCCTCTGGAGTAGCTGGGATTACAGGCATGCACCACCACGCTGGGCTAATTTTTGTATTTTTAGTAGAGACAGGGTTTCACCATGTTAGGCTGGTCTCAAACTCCTGACCTCAGGTGATCCACCTGCCTTGGCCTTCCAAAGTGCTGAGATTACAGACGTGAGCCATCACGCCTGGCTGAGTGAATTTTAAATTAGGTTTCTACTTTCATGGTTAGTCTTTGACTTACTAAAAGGATATTTTGCATCTTCAGCTTGAGTTCTCTTTTGTGCTATCTTGTTAGATTTTTATACTCTTTAAAGTTTCTAAACTTGATTTAATATGTGGTATTATAAGTCTACAAATTAGAACTCCTAATTAACATTTTGTGACCATCTAGTCACTGAATAATCTTGAGACTTATTCTAGAACTAGTAGAACTTTCTTTTCTGTTTTTTTGTAAAGAACTTGTTTTAAAATAATCCTTAATAGGCCTTTTGTTAACTCTGTTTGGATATTAGTTGTGTACCCTTTTCTCTTTGCAAAAATAAAAGAGATCATTTCAAGTAGAGATTAAAGGTTTGTTTCTCATCCCTTTCTTTAGATATAGTAACAGTTATACCAGATGTAAGCAAATTTGCTAGCAGTTTAGATTTCTGGAATTGTGCCAACTACACATCAAGAGACTATTTAGCTATATTACAGAAGTCAGCATCAGTTTCTTGTATAAGACAAGACCGGTTTTTACAGACTTTTCTATTTCTCAGTGGAACTTTACTCTGAATATACACTCTTCCATTTAAATACTGGTTCCCAAACCTACATTATATGGTGGCTGCTTAATACACATTTAACATTTTGGTTAATTTAAATCTTGTTGATGTGTATGCATGAATAATTGGGCTAGAAGCAGATACCTTTGATTATTGTGAAACTTCAAGTAAATACTGTGTGAAAAGGACCCCTTCTATTTCACAAATTCTGGCCCCTCAGCTCACTGTCTGAACAGTGATTCTCTTGCATATAGTAAATTCCCTTGGCTTATGTATAATAATAAATGAAATTTAGTGTTTATTTGAACTTTTTACCCCTGTAAATATCAAGGTTCTTTTTGCTTAAGTAGTAATTTGTGTCATTCAAGGAGTTTTTATTAAATATTATTATCATTATTATTTGAGACAGAGTCTCACTCATCGCCCAGGCTGGAGTGCAGTGGTGCGATCTCGGCTCACTGCAGCCTCTGTCTCCTGGGTTGAAGCGATTCTCGTGCCTCAGCCTCCCAAGTAGCTGGGATTACAGATGTGTGCCACCAAACATGTCTAATTTTAGTATTTTTAGTAGAGATGGGGTTTCCCCATTTTGGCCAGGCTGGTCTCAAACTCTAGACCTCAGGTGATCTGCCCACCTTGGCCTCCCAAAGTGCTGGTATTACAGACATGAGCCACTGCACCAGACCTTAAATACTCCTGTTTAAGTGATAGTTTAATGTGTGAACGCAAGTCTGAAATAGGTTTCTTTGCTTGCCAGAAGCTATAACTAATTGCCAAGACAATAGTGACAAACAGAAGGCATATTTTTCAAAGAGGAATGGTTTATATAGTGTTAACATTAAGACAGGAATCTTAAGTTTCTAATTTCTGATCTTGTTTGTTGGAATTTCTTTCTTTTCTTTTTTTTTTTTTTTTGAGACGGGCCTTTCTCTGTCATCCAGACTAAAATGCAGTGGTACAGTCATGGCTTACTGCAGCCTCCTGGGCTCAAGTTACTGTCCCACCACAGCCTCCTGAAGAGCTGGGATGGCACGCATGTGCCACCACACCTGGCTAATTTTTTAATTTTTGTGGAGATGGTTTTTCACAATGTTCCCCAGGCTGGTCTCAAACTCCAAGACTCAAGCAGTCCTCCTACCTCAGCTTCCCAAAGTGCTGGGATTACAGAAGTGAGCCACTGTACCTGGCCCTTGTTTGGATTTCTACACTTATCTGTGAAATATATTCTGTTTTCTATGCAGGATGGTCCATTCTCAAATAAACAACGCTTAAGTATCATTAGTTCAAACTGGAGTCAAATAAAGAAATATCAGCGTTAGAAGGAGCAAGTGATAGTTAGCCAGCCCCTTTATTCCTTTTTAGTGCAAATCAGAGATAAAGAACATGAAGTTTACAGTGTATTTGCATTCTTTCACTCTTACATTTGTTGGTTTTGAATAATATTCAGGGGCTGTCTGATAAAGAACCTGTGTAGGTTTCCATATGGCTATATACAAAGTATATGAGTGTAGAATAGTTTTAAATTTTGTCTTGGTTATATTTGGTAAGTTTTAAAACATTATTTAAATAGCCTTAAGGTGATATGGATTGCTTTAGTGACTGCTGTTTTAGGAATTTAGTTGGCTTATTACTGATTATAGAGGGAATGTTTTATGTTACTGATTATAGAGGGAACCAGTTCAGGTTAGGTGCCTAACCAAGTGAAACGTTTTTAATAATATAAGGTTTAATAGTGATAATTATAAAAATAATGATGAGTTCAGTGTTTACTCTATACCAGGCACGAAGTACATTACATGTTCATATAGAGAACAACCCTAGGCACAGAGAGGTTATCTAATTTACTTTGGGTAATAAAGCTGATAAATGTTAGAGCCAGGATTCAAACCCAGGCGGTTTGGATCTAGTGTCCATGTACTTGCCACTGTATTGCCTGTCATTAATGTAACCATACCATATTGCAATTATTTGTTTGTGTCATGTCTGTACTACTCTTCTTGTTTTTTTTTTTTGAGACGGAGTCTCGCTCTGTCGCCCAGGCTCGAGTGCAGTGGCACGATCTTGGCTCACTGCAAGCTCCGCCTCCCAGGTTCACGCCATTCTCCTGCCTCAGCCTCCTGAGTAGCTGGGACTACAGGCGCCCACCACCAAGCCCGGCTAATTTTTTGTAGTTTTAGTAGAGACGGGGTTTCACTGTGTTAGCCAGGATAGTCTCAATCTCCTGATCTCGTGATCTGCCCGCCTCGGCCTCCCAAAGTGCTGGGATTACAGGCGTGAGCCACTGTGCCCGGCCGTGTACTGCTTTTCAATGGAATCTTAAGATCCTTGAGGGGTCAGGCATGGTAGCTCATGGCTGTAATCCCAGCACTTTGGGAGGCTGAGGCAGGCGACTCACCTGAGGTCAGGAGTTCGAGACCAGCCTGGCCAACGTGGTGAAACCCCATCTCTACTAAAAAAAAAAATACAAAAATTAGCCAGGCGTGGTCATAGGCTCCTGTAATCCCAGCTACTTGGGAGGCTGAGGCAGGAGAATCACTTGAACCCGGGAGGCAGAGGTTGCAGTGAGCCAAGATCGCGCCATTGCACTCCAGCCTGGGGGACAAGAGCGAGACTTTGTCTCAAAAAAAAAAAAAAAAAAAAAATCCTTGAGGACCAGTAATCGTGATTCATTCTTTTTTCATTTGTGGTTTTCCCTGGTATCTGACATATAGTAGGGATTTAATAAATATACATTGAATGAAATGAAGAAAATTTAGATAAATGGAGTAAGTCTGTCATACAGTAGTTCCCCCTTATCTATGGCGGTTGTATTCTAAGACCCCCAATGGTATGCCTGAAACCACAGATAGTACCAAAACTTATATACACTATGTTTTTCCTTATACATATGTACTATGATAAAGTTTAATTTTTACATTAGAAATAGAAATTAACATTAATAAAAAATAGAACCATTGTAACAATATACTGTAATAAAAGTTACGTGAATGTTGTGTGTGTGTGTGTCTCTCTCTTTTTTTTTTTTGAGACATTGCTCTGTTGCCCAGGCTGGAGTGCAATGGTGTGATCTCAGCTGACTGCAACCTCTGCCTCCGGGGTTCAAGCAGTTCTCCTGCCTCAGCCTCCTGAGTAGCTGGGATTACAGGCACGCATCACCATGCCTGGCTAATATTTTTGTATTTTTAGTAGAGATGGGGTTTCACCATGTTGGCCAGGTAACTCTTGACCTCAGGTAATCACCATGTTGGCCAGGCAACTCTTAACCTCAGGTAATCCGCCTGCCTCGGCCTCCCAATTAGAATATCTTTTTTTTTTTTTTTTTTTGAGATGGAGTCTTGCTCTGTCACCCAGGCTAGAGTGCAGTAGTGTGATCTCGGCTCACTGCAACCTCTGCCTCCCGGGTTCAAGTGATTTTCCTGTCTCAGCCTCCTGAGTAGCTGGGACTACAGTTGCATGCCACCACACCCAGCTAATTTTTTGTGTTTTTAGTAGAGATGGAGTTTTACCGTGTTAGCCAGGATGGTCTCCGTCTTCTGACCTCGTGATCCGCCTGTCTTGGCCTCCCAAAGTGCTGGGATTACAGGTGTGAGCCACTGCGCCCAGCCACAGTATCTTTTTTTTTTTTTTTTTTTGAGATGGAGTTTCACTCTTGTTGCCCAGGCTGGAGTGCGATGGTCTGATCTCAGCTCACTGCAACCTCTGCCTCCCGGGTTCAAGCAATTCTCCTGCCTCAGCCTCCTGAGTAGCTGGGATTACAGACATGCGCCACCACGCCTGGCTAATTTTGTATATTTAGTAGAGACAGGGTTTCTCCATGTTGGTCAGGCTCGTCGCAGACTCCTGACCTCAGGTGATCCTCCCTGCTCGGCCTCCTAAAGTGTTGGGATTACAGACGTGAGCCACTGTGCCCAGCCAGTATCTTCTTTTTAAAAAAATTTATTTCATTTATTTATTTTTAGAGGCAGAGTCTCACTCTGTTTTCTAGGTTGGAGTGCAGTGGTGCCATCATATCTCACTGCAGCCTCATACTGCTGGGCTCAAGTGATCCTCCTGCTTCAGCCTCCCAGTTAGCTAGGACTATAGGTATGCACCAACACACCAAGCTAATTTTTAAAAATTTTTTGTGAGTCAGGTCTGGCTTTGTTGCTGAAGTTGGTCTTGAACTCCTGGCTTCAAGCGATCCTCCTACCTCAGCCTCCCAAAGTGCTAGGATTACAGGCATGAGCCACTGTGCCCAGCCTCTCTTATAGTATCTTATTGTATTGTACTCACCCTTCTTCTTTGACATTTCCAAACTGCGAGCATCACTACTCTTGTGCTTTGAGGCCATTGTTAAGTACAATAAAGGTTACTTGAACACAAGCCTTGTGATACATTGACAGTGAATCTGATAACTGAGATGGCTACGAGGTGACTAATGGGCTGGTAGCATATACAGCATGGATAGGTCGGAGAAAGCGATGATTCATGTTCTGGGCAGGATGGAATGGGAGGGCACAAGATTTCATCACACTGCTCAGAACAGTACAGTTTAAAACTTATGAATTGTTTGTTTCTGGAATTTTCCATTTAATATTTTTAGACTGTGGTTGACTCTAGGTATTGAAACTATGGAAAGTGAAACTGCGGATAAGGGGGGACTTGTCAGGTATGCATTTCTTCATGTGCTCTATTCTGTTAACTTTATGGGTAACAAAATTATTTTGTATTTGGGATTATTTTGTTACCAGCTTTAACTTGTATTTTACCTCCCTTTGAGGAATACCATCATGTTATTTACTAATTGTAAAGATTCTTTACAGTGTTTTAAATATTTAGAAAATGGAAAGCATAAAAAACTGCTGTAAATTATGTAGTTTTTGCATTAAATGGAGAGGAAACATTGAATCATATTAATAACATTGTAATGTATGCTGTTCTTTGTTTTTTTTTTTTTTTTTTTTTTTGAGATGGAGTTTCGCTCTTATTGCCCAGGCTGGAGTGCAATGGCATGATTTCGGCTCACCATAACCTCAGCCTCCTGGGTTCAAGGGATTCTCCTGCCTCCTGAGTAGCTGGAATTACAGGCATGCGCCACCATGCTTGGCTAATTTTGTATTTTTAGTAGAGATGGGGTTTCTCCATGTTGGTCAGGCTGGTCTCGAACCCCCGACCACAGGTGATCCTCCTGCCCTCAGCCTCCCGCAGTGCTGGGATTACAGGCGCAAGTCACCACGCCCAGCCACATATGCTGTTCTTTTTTTTTTTTTTTTTTTTTTTTTTTTTTTTTTTTGAGACGGAGTCTCGCTCTGTCGCCCGGGCTGGAGTGCAGTGGCCGGATCTCAGCTCACTGCAAGCTCCGCCTCCCAGGTTTACGCCATTCTCCTGCCTCAGCCTCCTGAGTAGCTGGGATTACAGGCTTGAGCCACCGCGCCCGGCCCACATATGCTGTTCTTAAGTGCGAAGCTGTAAGAGTTAATTGTTCTTCAAATCAATGCTTCCTTTTTTTTTTTCAAGGCATTGGTAGAAACTGATGTTTTCCTGGTACTTAAGGAAGAGGAGGCTCACAACTGGAGGGTATCAGAGATCTCTCATTGTTCTAGGCTCTACCAGGCTGATCCAAGGGCCGAGGGAATTATCTTGATAAACCTGTAATCCATGTTTGGATCTGCCACAGTTAGGGAAGCTCTGCTATAGTTTCAAGTTAATAGAATTAGAAGGGAAGTTAGGTAGTATAGTCAGTGCTCATTTTATTTATTTGTGCCTTCTGTTTTCCTTTTTTTTTTTGAGATGGGGTCTCGTGCTGACGTGATCTCGGCTCACTGCAACCTCTGCCTTCCGGGTTCAAGCAATTATCCTGCCTCTGCCTCCCAAGTAGCTGGGACTACAGATGCGGGCCACCACGCGTGGCTAATTTTTGTGTTTTTAGTAGAGATGGGGTTTCCCCATGTTGGCCAGGCTGGTCTCGAACTCCTGACCTTGTGATCCACCTGCTATGGCCTCCCAAAGTGCTGGGATTACAGGCCTGAGTCACCACACCCGGCCTGTTTTACTTTTTTCTTGATCCCCAGATCTTTTTCAGTTTTCTTGCTTTTTTTTTTTTTTCCAAAGAACTAACCATTGATTTCTAGACCTCAGTTGACTATTATTTCTTTATTAACTTCTACTTCCTTTGGGTTTACTTTGCAAGGGTTTTTTTTTTTTTTTGAGACGGAGTCTTGCTCTGTTGCCCAGGCTGGAGTGCAGTGGCATGATCTCAGCTCACAGCAATCCCTGCCTCCTGGTTTCAAGCGATTCTTATGCCTCAGCCTCCTGAGTAGCTAGGATTACAGGCATGTGCCACCACACCCAGCTCATTTTTGTGTTTTTTTTTTTTTTTTTTTTTTTTTTTTTTTTTTTTTTTTTTTTTTTTGAGACAGAGTCTCGCTCTGTCGCCCAGGCTGGAGTGCAGTGGCCGGATCTCAGCTCACTGCAAGCTCCGCCTCCCGGGTTCACGCCATTCTCCTGCCTCAGCCTCCAGAGTAGCTGGGACTACAGGCGCCCGCCACCTCGCCCGGCTAGTTTTTTGTATTTTTTAGTAGAGACGAGGTTTCACCGGGTTAGCCAGGATGGTCTCGATCTCCTGACCTTGTGATCCACCCGTCTCGGCCTCCCAAAGTGCTGGGATTACAGGCTTGAGCCACCGCGCCCGGCCCATTTTTGTGTTTTTAGTAGAGGCGGGGTTTTACCACGTTGGTCAGGCTGGTCTCAAACTCCTGACCTCAAGTGATCCATTCGCCTTGGCTTCCCAAAGTGCTGGGATTACAGGTGTGAGCCACTGCCAGCGTGCCCGGTCTACTTTGCAGATTTAAAAAATCTTCTTTAGGCTGGTCCCAGTGCCGTGGTGTTTATAATTTATCAATCATAGCCAGTTACAGATTTATTTATTCCTTCTCCACTCCCACTGCTTCACTTGACTACCCTTACAAAAAAACAAAAAACAAACAGAAGTCTTGAGATGGATGTTTGGCTTGTTACTTTTCAGTCCTTCCTTCTGTATATTCATTTAAATTATAAATTTTCATCCTAAAAATGTACTACTTTTAGCTGCAGCCCACACTTTTTTTAGTTTGTTTGTTTTGGGGGAAATTCTCCAGGCAGTAGTTATGGCTGTTGGTGCTTACTGCTGCTTCTTTCCTCTTTTTGATAGCTTTGTGAGAGTACTTGTAATGTTGACACACTGTAAAGGGTACATCTTAAAATATGTAATTTGGTAAGTTTTCTCATAAATGTAACCAGGATAATGAACATATTCATCACCCCAGAACATTTTTTCATGCCCCTTTATAATCCTTTTCTCCCCTTTTCCCTGCTCCTCCTCCAGGCAATTATGATTTGATTCCATGTTTTTTTTTTTGGATAGAGTCTCACTCTGACGCCCAGGCTGGGGTGCGGTGGCTCTATCTCAACCCACTGCTACCTCTACCTCCTGGGTTCAAGCAATTCTCATGCCTCAGCCTTTTGAGTAACTGGGACTTCAGGTGTACGCCACCATACTTGGCTAATTTTTGTGGGTTTTTATTTGTATTAATTAGTTAATTTTTATTTATTTATTTATTTATTTATTTATTTATTTAGAGATGGAGTCTCGCTCTGCTGCCCAGGCTGGGGTACAGTGGTGTGATCTCAGCTCACTGCAACCTCCGCCTCCCAGGTTCAAATGGTTCTCCTGCCTCAGCCTCCCAAATAGCTAGGATTACAGCCTTGTGCCACCATTTCTGGCTAATTTTTTGTATTTTTAGTAGAGATGGGGTTTCACCCTGTTGGCCAGGCTGGTCTTGAGCTCCTGACCTCAAGTGATCCACCTGCCTCAGCCTCCAAAGTGCTGGGATTACAGGTGGGAGCCACCACACCCAGCCCACCCCCCACTTTTTTTTTTGAAACGGAGTCTCGCTCTGTCACCCATGCTGGAGTGTGGTGGCTAGATCTCGGCTTGCTGCAATCTCTGCCTCCCGGGTTCGAGCGATTCTCCTGTTTCAGTCTCCCAAGTAGCTGGAATTACATGCATTCACCACCATACCTGGCTAATTTTTGTGTTTTTGTAGAGACAGGGTTTCACCGTGTGGGCCAGGCTGGTCTTGAATTCCTATCCTTAGGTGATCTGTTTGCTTTGGCCTCCCAGAGTGCTGGGATTATCGGCGTGAGCCACTGCACATGGCGATTTCCATGTTTTTTAACAGGTAGTGTTTTTTTTGTTGTTTGTTTGTTTCTTTTGAGACAGGGTCTCACTCTGTTGCTCAGGCTGGAGTGCAGTGGTACAATTACAGCTCACTGCAGCTCTGACCTCCTGGGTGCAAGTGATCCTCCAACCCCAGCCTTCTGAGTACCTGGGACTACAGATGTGTGCCACCATGCCTGGCTAATTTAAAAAAATTTTTGTAGAGACAGGGTCTTACTATGTTGCCTTGGCTGGTCTTGATCTCCAAGGCTCAAACAATCCTCCAGCCTGAGTCTCCCAAAGTACTGGGATTACAGGTGTGAGACACCGTGTCCAACTGTAATTATTATTACTATTATTATCATTATTTTTTTGAGACAGAGTCTCGCTCTGTCGCCCAGGCTGGAGTGCAGTGGCATGATCTTGTCTCACTGCAGCCTCCACCTCCCAGTTCAAGTGATTCTCCTGCCTCAGCCTTCTGAGTAGCTGGGATTACAGGTGTGCGCCACCATGCCAGGCTAATTTTTGTATTTTTAGTAGAGATGGGGTTTCACCATATTGGTCAGTCTGGTCTGGAATTCCTGACCTTGTGATCTGCCTGCCTTGGCCTCCCAAAGTGCTAGGATAACAGGCGTGAGCCAACGTGCCCTGCCATAATTATATCTTTTTTACATGCTTTTTTAAATTTATGTTTGGCTTTCTAACAGTATCCTGCATCTTTTTTTCCTCCTCTGTGTTTTTAATCTTTTTTGCCACCGTGTGTTTTATTTTGGATCTTCTTTCTGATTTATCTTTCAACTCATGAATTCTTTCTTTAGCTGTATCTAATGTGCTTTTAAGATTGTCTGTGAGGGAGAGGACTGTGTCAAGTCATCGCTGTTCTTTAGGATGGGGTTTGTTAAAATTGTCGAGAATGTGGCCTACTTTAAGAGATACCAAGTGAAATTTAGAAGATGATGAGAGGATAAAACTGATTGCTATGCTTGGAAATGCTTGGTGATACAGGATAAAAATAAATACAACACACCCAACTACAGGATGATAGTTTGCGTAACAAACAGATACCATTTGTCAAGTTGCTTATACCCATATAGAAGAGGATATGATAATCTGCACAGTGAATGCACACAAACTGCCAAAATATGGTATGAAGGTTGACCTGACAAATTATGCTGCAGTATGTTGAACCAGCCTATGCTGGCCCGCAGGCTTCTCAGTAGGATTGACATGGAAAGGATCTATGAAGGCCAAGTGGAGGTGATTAGAGATGTATTACAACAAGGAAAGCATTGACGATCAGCCTGGTGCGTCTGGATGCAGGCCTTGCCAGAACTACCACTGGTTAAAAGTTTTTGGGGCCCTGAAGTGAGCTATAGATGGAGGCTTGTCTGTTCTTCGCAGTATGAAATGATTCCCTGGTTATGATTCTGAAACCAAGGAATTTAATGCAGAAGTGCATCGAAGTACATCATGGTGAGAGTGTTGCAGGTTACATGCGTTACCTAATGGAAGAAGATGAAGATGCTTACAAGAAAGAGTTCTCTCAGTACATAAAGAACAGAGTAACTCCAGACATGGGGGAGGAGATGTGTAAGGAAGCTCATGCTGCTATATGATAGAATCTTTTTTTTTTTTTTTTTTTTGAGACAGAGTCTCGCTCTGTCGCCCAGGCTGGAGTGTAGTGGCCAGATCTCAGCTCACTGCAAGCTCCGCCTCCCGGGTTCACGCCATTCTCCTGCCTCAGCCTCCCAAGTAGCTGGGACTACAGGCGCCCGCCACCTCGCCCGGCTAGTTTTTTGTATTTTTTAGTAGAGACGGGGTTTCACCGTGTTAGCCAGGCTGGTCTCAAACTCCTGACCTGGTGATCCACCCGTCTCGGCCTCCCAAAGTGCTGGGATTACAGGCTTGAGCCACCGCGCCCGGCCTGATAGAATCTAGTCTATTAGAAGAAGCCCAAGAAAGAAGTTAAAACAAAGAGGTGGAACAGTCCCAAAATGTCCCTTCCCCAGAAGAAAGATTGGGTAGCTCAAAAGAAGGCAAACTTCCTCAGAGCTTGGGAAGAGGCTGCTGAGAGCTAAATCAAACAATTGTATGTGAGGATTTTTCAGATAAAGACAATGAACTTATTAACTAAGCAGCTGAAAAAAAAAAGGATTGTCTGTGAGGGTATATTTTCTTTTTTCTTTTTTTTTTTTTGAGACGGAGCCTCGCTCTATCACCCAGGCTGGAGTGCAGTGGCGCAGTCTCAACTCACTGCAACCTCTGCCTCCTGGGTTCAAGCGATTCTCTTGCCTCAGCCTCTTGAGTAGCTGGGACTACAGGCATGTGCCACCACGCCCGGCTAAATTTTTGTATTTTTAGTAGAGATGGGGTTTCACCATGTTGGTCAGGATGGTCTTGATCTCTTGACCTTGTGATCCTCCTGCCTTGGCCTTCCAAAGTGCTGGGATTACAGGCGTGAGCCACCGCTCCTGGCTTCTTTTTTTTGTTAAGATAGGGTCTTGCGGCCGTGTGTGGTGGCTCACGCTGTGAGGTGGCTTACACCTCACAGTGCCCACCCAGCCACAAAGCCCCCCAGTGTTGATGGGCCCTGGATTCCCACTTTTGTCCCTGGGCCTACAGCCTCACTTCCAAATCTGCTATATCTCTGCTAGATCAGCAAATGACCTCAGAGCAAAAATGGCCTAGAATGCAAAGCTTCCTCTTTATGGAATTTCATCCTCTTCTTCATCTTGATCACCTTATCTTGTTCTATAATTCTTTGAAGAGGTTTTCCCTTCCTTCCAGCTTTTTTAGTTTTGTGGGTGTCAAGTAGAAGAGAGAGAATTAGTTTGAGTTATATACTCCTCCATTACCTGAAATGAAGTCCTTAAAAAAAAAAAAAAAAAAAAAGATCAACTGAGACCTAGACAAATTAAGTAACAGTGTAAGACCACATAATCAATGGAAATCCTGGTCCAGAATCCTGAGTGATTTTAATGAAATAGTTCACAGTCATTTATTAAGAGCAGGGGCACCCTAGAAGGAATTTTTTGGTTCTATTGAACCAGATTTATATTTGGCACATGCTCATTCTTTTTAGATAGCCTAATAAGATAGGACCATCACTATGTTATATAAATATGAAATCTATTTGAAAATACGAGACTGTCAGTATAGGTACTGCTTGAACTGTAACTATGCATATATCTGATTGGCTTTTATGCCCTAGGGTGAGAAGGAGGTCACCTTGAAACTTTACAAAGTAAGTTCTTGGTTCCATTTTTCACTTGAATCCCCCTTGGATATCCTCCAGAATGGTGTGTTTTCTTTCCCATTGCAACATTATTTTCAGCGTTGTGGAGAAACAAAGTATGTTCCAAGTAGCAGGTGGTCACTGTAGGCCTTCTTTGAACTGTGAACCTTATTTTTGTGCACCATGAACTGCTTTCTAAAACCACATAAACAATATGATAGGAAAGTTGCCATCTGAATAAAAAAACAAAACCTCACAATGTGTTTGATCTAGTACTGAGCTACACTGGTATATGTGGGCTATATAGCGTTTTGTGATTTAGGTTACTTGTTATTTAAGTATAGCAGTGGCTTGGAGGAAAACACATTCTGAGTTTCAAATAGATAATTTGTAAAGGAAAATTTGAAGTACGGTTGACTTGGCACTTCTGATACTGGAATTTTAGAAGATTTTATTTCTGTATCTCAATGTAATGCCAAGGCAGAATCCACTAGATGCTTGTATAGATGGTGTAAGCAATAAATATTTCAGCTATTTTTAAAAATTTCACTCTTTTTTAATGTGGCCTCTTGAGAATACCATCTTGTACTTCTCATTTTCCCTATACCTCCTTCTATGTGATTAAGTTTTATCATGTATAGACATAAAGGGGGCCTGGCACAGTGGCTCATGCCTGCAATCTCAGCATTTTGGGAGGCTGAGGCACGAGGATTGCTTGAGCCCAGGAGTTCAAGTCCAGCCTAGGCAATGCAGTGAGACCCCGTCTCAAAAAAAAGAAAAAGGGGGCCGGGCACGGTGGCTCAAGCCTGTAATCCCAGCACTTTGGGAGGCCGAGACGGGCGGATCACGAGGTCAGGAGATCGAGACCATCCTGGCTAACACGGTGAAACCCCGTCTCTACTAAAAAATACAAAAAACTAGCCGGGCGAGGTGGTGGGCGCCTGTAGTCCCAGCTACTCGGGAGGCTGAGGCAGGAGAATGGCTTAAACCCGGGAGGCGGAGCTTGCAGTGAGCTGAGATCCAGCCATTGCACTCCAGCCTGGGCGACAGAGCGAGAGACTCCGTCTCAAAAAAAAAAAAAAAAAGGTTGGGGGTAGTTATGATATTATGATATATATGTTGGTTTTTGTCCAGTTTCTGTCATAGAACACCCATAGTCCCTGTTATTTCCTACGTGACTAAAACAATAAACATATTTTACTGAAATATTCGGCCTTTTATTCTTGGTTTTTGAAGTGGCTTCGGAACAACTTCAGAACAATAAAAGTGAAAGACGGTCTTTTGTAATAATGTTGAGGCACTTTAGACCTCAGAAGCAGGCTTCAGAAAGCAATCTCTCTCTGACCTTTTCTTGCCTGCCTTTTTGCCTGCTCCTTTTTCTCCCCAAGCAGGCCATATAAACTAAAAATATACTCTAATCATCCCCCAACATTCTGTCTTGGAGCTGACCACAAAGAAATGATATGACCTACCTTGTCTGATTGGAGGTCATAAGACCCCCATTTCAGAAGGGGTCCTGTCCCATACTTGGGAGGAAAGAATGTTGCACAGAGAGGCCAAGAAGAATCTGAACAAAGAGGCCTTGCTGGGTTTCCCCACTCAGTCTGTTAGCATTAGATCCTACTTTTGTCCAATCATATTTCTACATGGTTGTCCGTGCTTCGGTCGTGACTGTCCAGTGAAGTCCTGGACAGGGTACAGAGAGCTTCCGGATAGCTGAACACGCGAAGGGGCCTAGAGAGTGGTGCATCCAGGGAGGGTATGAGGGCTCTGCACCCCTTCCCACATGCCTTGTTCTGTGCACCTCTTCATCTGCATTCTTTGTACTATTCTTTATAATAAACTAGTACACGTGTTTTCCTGAGTTCTGGGCACTGCTTTAGCAAATTAATCAAACCTAAGAAGGGGATCATGGGAACACTGACTTGAAGCTGGTTGGTGAGAAGTTCTGGATGAGGCCTGGCCTTACAACTAGTGTCTGAAGTGGGGGCAGTCTTGTGGGACTGAGCCCTCTCTCAGCCTGTGGGATCTAATGCTATTTCCAGGTAGATAGCATTAACATTGAATTGGATTAGAAGGTGCTCATCTGGTGGTATCTGCTGCAGAACTGATTGCTTGCTTGTTGGTGGGGAGAAATCCCCACACATTTGGTCACAGAAGTCCACTGTGTTGATGATTGTGGTGTAAGAGCAGAGGAAAAGCAATTTGATTTTTCTCCACAAGATTCAACTAATGATTTACCTTTCATTGTAAGGTTATCATGCTCAAGTATTAATGTAGGAAGGCTTTTTTGATGCAGAGTGTATGTGTGTGTATATATATGTATGTGTTTCTAGAGGGCTAACCTTAAAAAGTGAAATGTAATAAGGAAGAAGAAATGGTGTTTTAAACTTAAACCCTTTTCATCTGCTAAATCGTCCTAGTGAAATACCAACTTTAGTTAATTGTAAAAAAAAATTAGTTAATTGTAAAAAAAAGTCTTTTCATTATATTTTAAAAACCATTTGTATTTTCTTTTTCTGTAATTTATTCATATTTGTCCATTTTTAATTGAAGTGTTATTCTTGTTATTGATTTTTTAAAATGACATCTTTATATGTGAGTGAAATTAACCTTCCATCATGAGTTGGAGCATTTTTTTCCCCAGTATTTAATTCTTCTTTTGATTTTTCTTATGGTCATTTTATAATGCCATTTTTTTTTTTTTTTTTGAGACGGAGTCCCGCTCTGTCGCCCAGGCTGGAGTGCAGTGGCGCGATCTCGGCTCACTGCAAGCTCTGCCTCCCGGGTTCATGCCATTCTCCTGCCTCAGGCTCCCGAGTAGCTGGGACTACAGGCACGTGCCACCACACCCAGCTAATTTTTTGTATTTTCAGTAGACACGGGGTTTCACCATGTTGGCCAGGATGGTCTCGATTTCTTGACCTTGTGATCCACCCGCCTTGCCCTCCCAAAGTGCTGGGATTACAGGCGTGAGCCACTGCGCCCGGCCCTGAAAAGTGTTTCTTAGCAATAACCAGAAACTGTGCTATGTGTTTTACATAAGAGTATATATATAATTTTTTTTTTCTTTGAGACGGAGTCTCACTCTGTTGCCCAGACTGAGTGCAGTGGTGCGATCTCAGCTCACTGCAGCGTCTACCTCCCAGGTTCAAGCGATTCTTCTGCCTCAGCCAACCAAGCAGTTGGGATCAGGCGCACACCACTGTGCCCTGCTAATTTTCATATGTTTAGTTTTACCATGTTGGCCAGACTGGACTCAAACTCCTGACCTCAAGTGATCCTCCCACCTCGGTCTCCCAAAGTGCTGGGATTACAGGTGTGAGCCACCGTGCCTGGCCCCCAATCTTCAATTAAGAAGCAGGTGCCAGGCACAATGGTATACTCCTATAATCTCAGCTACTCAGGAGACTGAGGTAGGAGGATTGCCAGTGCTTGAGCCCAGGAGTTTGAGACCAGCCTGCACAACATAGTGAGACCTTTATCTCAATTTTAAAAAGAAAGAATTAGGCCGGGCGCGGTGGCTCAAGCCTGTAATCCCAGCACTTTGGGAGGCCGAGATGGGCGGATCACGAGGTCAGGAGATCGAGACCATCCTGGCTAACACGGTGAAACCCCATCTCTACTAAAAATACAAAAACTAGCCGGGCGAGGTGGCAGGCGCCTGTAGTCCCAGCTACTCGGGAGGCTGAGGCCGGAGAATGGCGTGAACCCGGGAGGCGGAGCTTGCAGTGAGCTGAGATCCGGCCACTGCACTCCAGCCTGGGCTACAGAGCGAGACTCCGTCTCAAAAAAAAAAAAAAAAAAAAAAAAAAAAAAAAAAAAAAAAAAAAAAAATAAAAAGAAAGAATTAGGTAATGATATGATTTTAATTTTATAGGTGTGGAAACAGAGGCTTAGTGAATTGAATAATCATGTATACCTCATAAGATTCTGTCATATTACATTTTAAAAAGTTTTTGATCAAGTTTAAGTTGTACTGATACACTATATAAAGTGTCTATTTACAATGCTTAATTTACATATGTATACATTTCCAAATATGAATATATTGCAAACTGTATTAGTTATTAGTGAATATTCATTTATCATCAGTATTATGTATTACTATAATATATATACTAATTGCATATTAGTATTAATGTAAACATTAATTTAGAAATACTTTTTTTTCCAGTGAAACCTCGTCAGACTTCTCATATGCATCTTCAATATTTATGGGTTTCTACTCTTTGACAATCTAACAGTTCCAGAGCAATTATTATCTTCTAAGGTGTTTGAGATAGATCCTTATTCGAATCCATATATTATGTTGTGACTGGAAATTTTATCCCTAGCCATGTCTCTATTCACATAACATTAGTAAATGTGATTTTTCATTAATATATTTCATATGAGTAACATTAATGATCTCCATGACATAATTACTTAGTCTGTTGCTTTTGAATGATTCATTCATTCTACAGATATTTACAGAACACACACTATGTGCCAGAAACCGCTAGCATTGGAAGTAGAGCTGTGAACAAAACCAAGCATCAACATTTCTGATATTTAAGAAGATAGGCAACAAGCAAATATGTGATATAAAGTAGTGATAAGTGCTGTAAAATCACAAGAGGGTATAGAGTGAGGATTGTTCTTCAAGTTGATAGAACAGATCTTTAAATAAGTGATTTGAGGCCGGGTACAGTGGCTCACGCCTGTAATCCCAGCACTTTGGGAGGCCGAGGCGGGCAGATTATGAAGTCAAGAGACCAAGACCGTCCTGGCCAACGTGCTGAAACCCTGTCTCTACTAAAAATACAAAAATTAGCCAGGCGTGGTGGTGTGCGCCTGTAGTCCCAGGTACTTGGGAGACTGAGGCAGAAGCGCTTGAACCTGGGAGGCGGAGGTTGCAGTGAGCCGAGATCATGCCACTACATGCCAGCCTGGGCGACGTAGTGAGACTCCATCTCAAAAAAAAAAAAAAAAGTGATTTGAGGCTTTGTGTGGTGGTTCATGCCTGTAATCCCTGCACTTTGGGAGGCTGAGGCAGGAGGATCGCTTGAGCTCGGGAGTTTGAGACCAGCCTGGGCAACATGGTGAAACCCCATGTCTATAAAAAAATTAGTCGGGTGTGGTGGTGGGAGCCTGTAGTCCCAGCTATTTGGGAGACTGGGTTGATAGGAACACTTGAACCTGAGAGGTCAAGGTTGCAGTGAGCTGAGATGGTACCACTGTACTCCAGGTTGGGCAACAGAGTGAGACCTTGTCTCCAAAAAAAAAAAAAAAAGGTGATTTAAGCAGAGGCCTGAATGACATAAAGTGTTTAGATATCTGGAGAAAGACTTTGCAAGCAGATTCAGAAACCCTGGGGTTGGAAAATGCTTGCGGTCTTTGAATCGTAAAAGAGGCACCAGCAGCATGACTTCTAGTTATTGTGCTACACCCTGCACATTTTTTTTTTTCCTCTTTTGAGACAGGGTCTCACTCTGTCACCTAGATGGGAGTGCAGTGGCATGATCATGGCTCACTCTAGCTTCAAATTCGTAGGCTTCAGCAATGCTCTTGTCTCTGCCTTTGGAGTAGCTGCGATCATAGGTTTGTGCCACTATGTATGACTAATTTTTTTTTATTTTTCCTGTGTTGCGCTGGCTGGTTTTGAACTCCTAGGCTCAAGCGATCCTCCTGCCTTGGCCTCCCAAAGTGCTGGGATTTCAGGCAAGAGCCACCATGCCTGGCCCTGGGCAACATTTTTATTGTCAGTCATTTAATAGTAGATGTGTAGTGATATGTCATTGTGATTTTAATTTGCCTTTCCTTAATAACTAATAATGTTGAACACTTTTTTTATGTGCTTTTTTTTTTTTGGCCATTTATATATTTTCATTTGTGAAGTTTAAGTCGTGCCATTTTTATTTTTATTTTATTTTATTTTATTTTATTTTATTTTATTATTTTTTTTTTTTTGAGACGGAGTCTCGCTCTGTCGCCCAGGCTGGAGTGCAGTGGCCGGATCTCAGCTCACTGCAAGCTCCACCTCCTGGGTTCACGCCATTCTCCTGCCTCAGCCTCCTGAGTAGCTGGGACTACAGGCGCCCGCCACCTCGCCCGGCTAAGTTTTTGTATTTTTTTAGTAGAGACGGGGTTTCACCGTGTCAGCCAGGATGGTCTCGATTTCCTGACCTCGTGATCCGCCCGTCTCGGCCTCCCAAAGTGCTGGGATTACAGGCTTGAGCCACCGCGCCCGGCCTTATTTTATTTTTTGAGACGGAGTCTCGCTCTGCCGCCCAGGCTGGAGTGCAGTGGCCGGATCTCAGCTCACTGCAAGCTCTGCCTCCCAGGTTCACGCCATTCTCCTGCCTCAGCCTCCCGAGTAGCTGGGACTACAGGCGCCCATCACCGCGCCCGGCTAGTTTTTTGTATTTTTTAGTAGAGACGGGGTTTCACCGTGTTAGCCAGGATGGTCTCGATCTCCTGACCTCGTGATCCGCCCGTCTCGGCCTCCCAAAGTGCTGGGATTACAGGCTTGAGCCACCGCGCCCGGCCTAGTCTTGCCATTTTTAAATTGGGTTGTTTACCTTTTTATTCAACAGCTGTAGGTATTTTTCTTTCTTTCTTTCTTTTTTTTTTTTTTTGATGCGGAGTCTCACTCTGTCTCCCAGGCTGGAGTGCAGTGGCGCAGTCTCGGCTCACTGCAACCTCCGCCTCCCAGGTTCAAGCGATTCTCCTGCCTCAGCCTCCCAAGTAGCTAACAGGCATGCACCACCACGCATGCATGGTCCACCCACCTCGGCCTCCCAAAGTGCTGGGATTATAGGCGTGAGCCACCGCACCCAGCCCAGAAAGGAACATTCTTAAGCATTGAAATGATTCTTGTCAAATTTGATTTCTATTCAAATTTAGGAGCTGGACCAGGCACTGTGGCTCACCCCTGTAATTCCAGCACTTTGGGAGGCTGAGGTGGGTAGATTGCTTGAGTCCAGGAATTTGAGACCAGGCTGGGCAACATGGTGAAACCCTGTGTCTACTAAAAACACAAAAAATTAGATGGGCCTAGTGGCACCCCACGCCTGTAGTCCCAGCTACCCTGCAGGCTGAGGTGGGAGAATCTCCCGAACCTGATGGGAAAGGCTGCAGTGAGTTGAGATAGCGCCACTGTACTCCAGCCTGGGCAACCAAAGTGAGATCCTGTCTCAAAAAAACAAAACAAAACCAAACAAATTTAGGAGCTAGCTTATGACTGTAGAAATAATTTTGGCAATAGAAGTAAGGAAACTGAGTTGTAGTCTAGCTAGTTAACATTTGACAAACCATTAACTTTATACGTCTCATTTTCTTCACTATAAAATGAGGAAGATTTGATTCGAGGATTTATTAAAGGCCTTTTAAAATCTGAAATTATAGTTTCTTAATTGGTTTTGTAGAGATTTTGGCTTTATAAAAATGTGTGAACCATAGTGACAATAGAAACATTTGAAATCCTATATTTGGGTGATTCATAAAAGAAGGGAAGAATTATGGGCATCTTGCCTGTAATACGTTACGTAATCTGAATCATTGTTACCCATATCATCCTGTGACTGATAAGGTACTCATGCCCACCTCCCCCCCTTGTCTTTCTGTAATACTTTCCCTTCTCCCTGCCTCAATAATAGCTTTATCGATGTATAATTCACATACCATACATGTAATCTATTAATGTTTAAAGCATACAATTCAGTAATTTTTAGTCTATTTACAGAGTTATATAGCCGTCATCAGAATCAATTTTAGAACACTTTCTTTACTCTCCAGAAAGAAAGTACCCTCCCTATTTCCCCTCTATCACCTAGCCCTAGGCAACCATGAATCTACTTTCAGCCTCCATAGATTGCCCTGTTATGGACAAATATGTGGCTGGTTTCTTAGTATAATGTTTTCAAGGTTATTCACGTTGTAGCATGTGTCAGCTATTTCATTTCTTTTTATTGTCAAATAACATTCAGTTGTATGGATATACCACATTTTATCTATTCCATCAGTTGATGGACATTTGAGTTGTTTTAATTGTGGGGCTATTATAAATAATGCTATTATGAACATTTGTATACAAACATTATGTGGACATGTGTTTTCATTTCTCTTGGATATATACTTAAGAATGGGATTGCTGTATCACATGATACCTCTATATTTAACCTTTTGAGGAATTGCCAAACTGTTTTCCAAAAGTGGCTGCACCATTTTACATTCCCACTAGCAATATATGCTCCAGCTTTTCTACATCCTCCCTTATACTTTTTTTTTTTCTTTTTTTGAGACAGAGTCTTGTTCTGTCACCCAGGCTGGAGTGCAGCGGCACAATCTTGGCTCACTGCACCCTCTGCCTCCTGGGTTCAAGTGATTCTAAATTATCATGCCTTAGCCTCCCGCATAGCTGGGACTACAGGCGTTTGCCACCATACCTGGCTAAGTTTTGTATTTTTAGTAAAAATGGGGTTTTGCCATGTTGGCCAGGCTGTTCTCGAACTCCTGACCTCAGGTGATCCACACTCCTTGGCCTCCCAAAATGCTGGGATTATAGGTGTGAGCCATCGTTTCTGGCCTGATTGGCCAGCTTTTCATTTGGAATGGGTATAGGACATAGTTGGAAGTTGGTCTCTTTGGTTATTTCCCTAACATGTCCAAGCATCCTAAAGTATCAGTCAAATAAGCAGTCTCTTCTCATTCCTGGCAGAAAGTAAGTCAAAGCCTTAATTCAATTTGCACACCTGTTTTCATGTAACAACAAATAATATATATATTTTTTGAGGCGGAGTTTGGCTGCTGTTGTTTAAGCTGGAGTACAATGATGCAATCTTGGCCCACTGCAACCTCTGCCTCCTGGGTTCAAGTGATTCTCCTGCCTCAGCCTCCCAAGTAGCTGGGATTACAGGCATGCGCCACCACAGCTGGCTAGTTTTGTATTTTTTAGTAGAGACGGGGTTTCTCTGTGTTGGTCAGGCTGGTCTTGAACTCCTGACCCCAGGTGACCTGCCTGACTTGGCCTCCCAAAGTGCTGGGATTACAGGTGTGAGCCACCGCGCCCAGCCACAACAAAGAATTTTACCAGAAGTGGGTATGATTTATATCTTAGTTTGAATTGCTACTTATCTTTGGGGGAACAGACCTTTTCTTGATGTATCTTTAACACTGAAATCTTGGCAAGTTGCCACGTCTCAAATGTTCATGAGTCAGATGGCAATATCACAATATTATAGTCACACAGGAATCTGATAGAAAAGCATCACATTTATAAAGCCTTGTTTCTTGTACATCACTGACGTTTTGTGAATTTATAAAGAATTTGTAGTTATTTTTAAGGAACATATTTAATGTAGGTAATGTAGCCTAGAATAGGCTAATTTGAAATGAAACTCTTGCTAATAGGAACTTAATTCACCAAATTAAGAATATTTAGTCTTTGTAGAGATTTTGCTTTTGAAAATGTTGCAGTCTTGATTTCTTCTTGTCAGGCCAGTCAGAATTGTGAAGTAATTTTTTTTTTCTTATTCCAGAAATACATGCTACAGGATTTAACTATCAGAATGAGGATGAAAAAGTCACCTTGTCTTTCCCTAGTACTCTGCAAACAGGTGAGAGACATGGCTTTTGTAAAATCTCGTGATGAATACAGTGACATCTGACTTCTTCCAGAGAAATTTATTGCATGCCATTTTTTCCCTCATTGTTATTAACAGATAAAGTATTAAGAGCTGTGTTTTTTTTGTGTTTTTTTTTTTTTGACAGAGTCTCACTCTGTTGCCCGGGCTGGAGTGTAGTGGCATGATCTTGACTCACTACAACCTCCACCTTCCATGTTTGAGCAATTCTCCTGCCTCAGCCTCCTGAGTAGCTGGGATTACAGGCGCCTGCCACCACACTGGCTAATTTTTTTGTATTTTTAGTAGAGACAAGGTTTCACCATGTTGGCCAAGCTGGTCTTGAACTCCTGATCTCAAGCAGTCTGCCCGCCCTGGCCTCCCAAAGTGCTGGGATTACAGGTGTAAGCCACCGCGCCCAGCCATATTAAGTGCTTTTTAAAGAGTTTTATTGCAACTTTTGGGCCACCAGCATTTCCTTCTACGGAAGTTGGGCTATGAAAAGCAAGGTTTCCACCTCCTGTCACTCTATATTCTCTTTAAACAAACAAGCCGAGAAAAACAGGACAAAAACTAAAGATCATTCTACTCTAGAATGTAATGGATTGTTTTTCAGTTTTACCTTTTTTTTTTTTTTTTTTTTTTTTTGAGACGGAGTCTCGCTCTGTCTCCCGGGCTGGAGTTGCAGTGGCCGGATCTCAGCTCACTGCAAGCTCCGCCTCCCGGGTTCACGCCATTCTCCTGCCTCAGCCTCCCGAGTAGCTGGGACTACAGGCGCCGCCACCTCACCCGGCTAGTTTTTTGTATTTTTTAGTAGAGACGGGGTTTCACCATGTTCACCAGGATGGTCTCGATCTCCTGACCTCGTGATCCACCCGTCTCGGCCTCCCAAAGTGCTGGGATTACAGGCTTGAGCCACCGCGCCCGGCCCAGTTTTACCTTTTTAAAAATACCTTTACCTAGGCCAGGCGTGGTGGCTCACACCTGCAATCCCAGCGCTTTGGGAGGTGAAGGTGGGCAGATCACTTGAGGCCAGGAGTTAGAGACCAGCCTGGCCAACATGGCAAAACCTCGTCTCTACCAAAAAATACAAAAATTACGCGGTGTGGTGGTGCATCCTTATAAAAAAATCCCAGCTACTCGGAAGGCTGAGGCAGGAAAATCGCCAGAACCCAGGAGGTGGAGGTTGCAGTGAACCGAGATCGTGCCGCTGCACTCCAGCCTGGGTGATAGAGTGTGACTCTGTCTAAAATAAACAAACAAAATACCTTTACCTAGCTCCCCATCTTCTACTAATTGAATCCAAATCCCCGAAGTGCATGGTCACAGATGATTTTAATGTACAACCAGAGATCAGATAGGTATTATGTTACAGAGTGCACAGAAAGAAAGATACGTTGATATGTTACTATTGTTAGGTATAAAAGCACAAAGAAATAGACTTTCTGAGCTTAGTGTATGTGGAAGAAATTATATACAAATCAGTTGGTGAAGTACTAAGACTTTGATGAATGAGCAAATGAAAAGGAAAAGATAATTCAAAAGAAAAAAATGTAAATGACTAATAAACATGTGAAAAGATATTGAGCCTCCTAGTAATGAGAAATTTTTGCTTCTCATGTGAGCTGAAATTTTAAAAATTCCCAATGATATGGCTGCCTTGATATTGCTGGGGGGAGTATAAATCCATGTAATTTTTTTGAAAAGTGTCCTGGCAATATATCCAGAGCCTAAATATGCTCACGTCTTTTGACCCAGCAATTCTGCTAATAGGAATATATATATCCCAAGGAAAAGTCATAAATACAGAAAATACTTTATGCCCAGAAGTGTCTGAGATATTACTTATGGTAGTAAAAAATTATAATTAATATATTTGTTCAACACTAAGGAAATGATTAAGCCAGGAATGACATATCTATATAGGGAAATATACTTAGCAATTAAAAGTGAGGTTTGTGAATTCTTAACACTGTAAAGTGCTTATTATAATGTAAAATTGAAAAGCAGAATATAAAATTACATATTTAAGGTGATGAATCATGTCTCTAAATGGCACAAATAAAATGATAATTATGTCTGGGTTATGTCTGGGTATTGACATAATTGGTGATTTTTATTCTTATTTATGTCTTTTATCTGATTTTCAGAATTTTCCTACTGAGAATCTATTGAATTAATATAAAATTATTTTTAGAAAAAAACAAATCAGAGATGTTTAGTCTTTTATTTCAGTGCTCTTGGAGGCCTTTTATGTGTAATAATTATAAAAATAAATGGGCCGGGCGTAGTGGCTCACGCCTGTAATCCTAGTACTTTGGGAGGCCAAGGTGGGCGAATCACAAGGTCAGGAGATCAAGATCATCCTGGCTAACATGGTGAAACCCCGTCTCTACTAAAAACACAAAACATTAGCCAGGTGTGGTGGTGGGTGCCTGTAGTCCCAGCTACTTGGGAGGCTGAGGCAGGAGAATGGCATGAACCCGGGAGGTGGAGTTTGCAGTAAGCTGAGATTGTGCCACTGCACTCCAGCCTGGGCAACAGAGCGAGACTCCGTCTCAAAAAACAAAACAAAATGAAAAATGTTTTGCCATGAACATGTGTTAAAAGCTATTGAAGAATATAATATGAAAAGGAGGGAGATTCTCTGATTTCTTCTACTTCCGTTGTCTGGTAAATCTGTCTAGAAATATTCCTATGTATATATAAATTTATGTGTGTAATTTAACCCACAAATAGGATCACAAATCTTAGTGGCTTATAACCACTGAGATTTCTTTCTTTCTTACACATGAGCCATGAAGACTGCTGATCATATGCAGCCATATCACCAACTCCGCTGGCTCCACTTGGCTCCCAACTGTCTTTCTAGGACCGTAGTGAGCGAGCAGCGTCTGTCTGTATCATGCATGGCAGAGGGCAGAGGCTTAGGTATGGGGAGAAAGCTAGACCACAAAGACACATTTAAAACTTCTGCATGGCCAGGCGTGGTGACTTACACCTGTAATCCCAGCATTTTTGGAGGCTGAGGCGGGAGGATTGCTTGAGCCCAGGAGTTCGAGACCAGCCTGGGCAATACAGTGAGACGTTGTCTCTATAAAAAATAAAATAAAAAATAAAACTTCTATATGATGGTGTTACACTTGATGTCTACTCACATTTCATTGGCCAAAGCAAATAGCATACCAAGCCCAGAGTCCCTGGGGTAGCATTTAACAGACGTTTGAGGAAAGTTTCTAATTAAAGATAGGGCAAAAAGCAAAACTTTAAATATAATAGAAATAAAGGAAGTTGGAAGAAGCAAAGACAAATCTAAAGAAAGTTAAAAAAAAAAAAAAAAAAAACCCAAAGCTAATTACTATCCTTAGAGAGTTAAGAGAAAGCATTGCGTTCATTAAACAAGGACAGGACAGAATGCCATCAGATAGGAAGAATTAACAGCAGGAAAACTTGAAAATTATAATAGATATAAAAAACCCAGTAGAAGTTTTAAAGATGAAGTTGAGGAAACTTCTAAGCAGTAGGAAAAACAGATAGAAAACAGAAAAGTAGATTTGAGAACCAGTCCAGCAGAACCAACATCCATGTAGTAAACCAGAAAGCAGAGAAAATGGGAAGAGGATTTTTTTTTTTTTTTTTTTTTTTGAAACAGAGTCTCACTCTGTCACCCAGGCTGGAGTGCAGTGGTACGATCTTAGCTTACTGCTACCTCTGCCTCATGGGTTCCGGTGATTCTCCTCCCTCAGCCTCCTGGGTAGCTGGGATTGCAGGCACGCACCACCACAGCTGATTTTTGTGTTTTTAGTAGAGTTAGGGTTTTACCATGTTGGCCAGACTGATCTCGAATTCCGGACGTTAGGTGATCTGCTCACTTCGGCCTCTCAAAATGCTCGGATTACAGGCGTGTGCCACTGCACCTGGCCAGAAGAGAAATTTTGAAAAAGACAAGAAATTTTCCTTGAACTGATAGAGCAGGAGCCTTCAGTTTGCAAAGGTACAACATTGAGACTAGCTTCAAAAATGTAAAAAGTCCCACACTGACTCAAATTCTAGAACTTTTGGGATAAAGTAAAACTCTCAAAAAGTTCCTGTCTGGCATAGGGGGCAATAGGAGGGAAGTGGGTAGCATACTACCTTTACAATTTGGGAATCAGAGTAGTCCTAGATTTACCGTTAGAAACAGTGGAAACTTAGACTCTAATGAAGCTGTTCATTCAAAATACAAAATGAATCTGATTTTCAGCATAAGATTGCATACCTAGCCCAACTTTGAATTTCAGAGTACAATAAAGATATTTTCAGATTTGCAAGGTCATGGAAAATTTGATTCTTTGTAAAAGATATTGGAGTGGGAGATGGGTTAGCTAAAGCATGACTTTCTAGAGTAAAGAGAAAATGTCTATAGTTGAAAAATGAAGAAATAGACTGTGTGTGGTGGCTCATGCCTGTAATCCCAACACTTTGGGAGGCTGAGGTGGGAGGATTGCTTGCCCAGGAGTTTAAGGCTGCAGTGAGCCGTGATTGTACCACTGCCCTCAAAGCCTGGGTAACAGAGTAAGAGTATCTCTGTCATAGAAAAAAATAGCTATGTAAGCAAGACATTTAGAAGTCACAGAGTTTGAAATTGGTTGCTTCTAAGGGCAGGGTGTGGGGAGTAGGGTAGTGTTGAGCAGGACCTGGAGCTTACATATTTTAAACTATGAACTATTACTTTGATAGAAATTTAAATTTTTTTTTTTTTTTTTTTTGAGACAGAGTCTCGCTCTGTTGCCCAGGCTGGAGTGCAGTGGCGCGATCTCGGCTCACTGCAAGCTCCGCCTCCCGGGTTCACACCATTCTGCTGCCTCAGCCTCCTGAGTAGCTGGGACTACAGGTGCCTGCCACCACGCCCAGCTAATTTTTTGAATTTTTAGTAGAGATGGGGTTTCACCGTGTTAGCCAAGATGGTCTCAATCTCCTGACCTCATGATCCACCCACCTCGGCCTCCCAAAGTGCTGGGATTACAGGTGTGAGCAACCGTGCCTGGCAGAAATTTAAAAATTTTTAGAGTTTTAAATCTATATCATTATAGACTATATATATTCTATGTTTACACTGTGAAAAAATTAGAAGTCAATAGAAAAAGAGAAATGAAAAAAATCCCTTCTTATATATTTGGAAAAATTATACCTCTGAATAATTGAGTCAAAGAAGACTTGTTATGGAAATTAGAAAATATTTAGAACTGAATAATGAAATTACCACATATGAAACATGAGGGATAAACATGTTTCATATGCAGATAAAATGTTAGGATATTTAGTTAAGAAGAAAGACTGAAAATTAATTAGCTAATCATTAAACTCATAAAAAGAAAAGGTAACTTGGATAAAGCAGAAGAAAGGTTTAAGAGCAGAAACAAATGAAATAAGTGAGGGGCAGAAATATTAAAAAACTGATATTTAAAAATAGTCCCAAAAGATATATAAACCTAGCCAGTATAGAAAATAAAAGCATAGATTGAATTGTTCAGCATTAGGAAATATGGTAACCATTGTTCATTCAGTTTAAAAAGTTAAACATTCTATATTTATCAAAAGGAATCAGTTTATTTGCTAGAATTCAGGGAAGAGTAGACAGAAACTTCTAACATGATAGAACATATGTATTACACACACACACACACGAGACATAATCTGTGCCAAGTACTGTTTTAAGTGCCTCAGAAATATTAATTTATTTAATCCTTTCAACAACCTTTTGAGGTGGATTTTTTTTTGTGTCAAAGTCTCTCTGTCACCCAGGCTAGAGTGTAGTGGTGCAGTCATGCCTCACTGCAGCCTCAAACTCCTGGGCTTAAGTGATTCTCCCACTTCAGCCTCCCGTGTAGCTAGGACTGCATGCACATGACACTGCATCTGGTTAATTTTAAAATTTTTTTTGTAGAGACAGGGTCTCGTTATGTTGCCTAGGCTGGTCTCAAATGCCTGGCCTCAGGTGATCCTCCTACCTCAGAGTGAGGATCTTGCCATCCTCCCAAATGTTGAGATTACAGGCATGAGCCAGTATGCCAGCCAGATTCTGTTACTTCTATTTTATAGATAAACTAAGGCAGAAAAATGATTTCATTAACTTAGATAATTTGTCCAAGGTAACATAGCTAGTAAGTAGCATGGCTGGGATTTAAACCCAAGCAGTTTAATTCAAAAGTCTGCACTTTTAACCACCACATTGTGCTATCTTTATTTTTCAAATGAAATATTTCAAAAACATAGTACATTTACATAGTTTGAAATTCAAATGCTATCAGTGAAATTTTGTTTGCCATTCTACCCTCTCTTCTTTCTCATCTCCATTCCTCAACGGAATGAAATGAAATTTTCCTTTCAAAACAATACCCTGCTTTTGTAAGCATTTATACTTTTTAAGAACACAGAAATCACCATGCCATACATAATGTTCTGCACCTTTCTTCTCTTCCCCTTAACTGTAAATTTTGGAGGCCATTTATAGTAGTATATAAGAGATGCATCATTCTTGATAAGGTCTGTTTACAGCAGACATGCTAAATGGTGAAGCTATTTCAAATAATAACAGAAACAAGTCAGAGAAGGTTATGACCATTAGTATAGTATAATTTAACATAATTTTTGACATTTTTGGCCAGTATAACAATTTCGAGCTAATATAACAATGATGTAAATATTAGAACAGAAAAATTATCTTGCAGATGTGACAATATTGAATTATTATTGTCATTATTACTATTTTTTCTTTTGAGACGGTGTCTTGTTCTGTTGCCCAGGCTAGGGTGCAGTAGCATGATCTCAGCTCACTGCAAACTCTGCCTCCTGGGTTCACGCCATTCTCCTGTCTCATCCTGCCGAGTAGCTGGGACTACAGGTGCTCGCCACCAAACCCGGCTAATTTTATTTTTGTGTTTTTAGTAGAGACGGGGTTAGCCATGATGGTCTTGATCTCCTGACCTCGTGATCCGCCCGCCTCGGCCTTCCAGAGTGCTGGGATTACAGGTGTGAACCATCACGCCTGGCCAACAATATTGAATTATTGAATATCTGCTTGAAATCATTGGCTGTCACATTTTCCCAAGGTTTGCTTTAAGAATGAAGTTAATCTTTTTCAAGACAGATTGCACAAGTGATCTATCTGATATTGAAGCAAATACTGAGCTTATCTTAGGAGGACATTAATAACCTTTGTGTTTAGCGTCATCAAATTTAACAGTAATGCAAGCTATTATACAGCTAAGTAAAACCTACTTTTCTGAAATTGGCACCATTCTGGAATAGTGATTAAATTACCATAATTATTGTAAGGTCTAACCACCTTAGAATTAGTGGCTAAGGGTCCTGAGAATGGCTTTTATATGGAGAAACACTGGTAGTTGTCAGCATTTTGAAGAGTCAAAAACAAGGTAATAAAAAGTGGTGATACATGGCGAAACCCTTTTTCTACTAAAAACAAAAATTAGTCAGACCTGGTGGCACACGCCTGTAGTTCCAGCTGCTCAGGAGGCTGAGGCAGGAGAATTGCTTGAACCTGGGAGCCGAAGGTTGCAGTGAGCCGAGATTGCACCACTGCACTTTAGCCTGGGTGACAGACTGAGACTCCATTTCCAAAAGAAAAAAAGAAGTGGTGACACAAAGGCAAAGACCTTTATTCCCTTTTTGTATAAATTAATCTCTTTATTTTTATAGCATTTAGTAGGCTCATTAAATTTCTTATTATTAAAGTATTTCAAGATTTATTCCAGGTTTTACAATTGTTATACTCTCCTAAGCTTTAAACATTTAAGGTTTTTGATGGAAGTCCCAATTTTTCAGTTGTTTACATTATAAATGAGCTTGATGTATGTTTCAAAAGGTTTATAACCCCAAACAGATAAATATTTCACACATTGGATATGAAATAAGGTATCTAATTTGAGGAAGTGGTGTAAATTTTGTGTGTTGATAGGTATAAAATTAGACAATTTGGCAATCAGTTCATTAATATGGTGTAAATTTGATAAATGAAGTTTATTAAAAAGTCATTTTTTTCTTCTACTTGCCCTAAAATTCTACTATTTGAATAGTAAGTAAATACTTTGTAATTGGTATCATATAATGTGACACTAATTAAATTTATTAATGATTTTTAAATACTTTAACTTGTGTTTTGTTTGAATTTCAGGTAATAACTCTTTCCAATACTTTGTATTTTGTTTAGTATGCCACTTTTTGGAAGTGGTCACTGTCAATATCTTGTTATGGTTTGATGGCCTTGGAGATTTAAAACCGAGTAAAAGTGTAAGCAGCCTTTCTTATTTAGTTATGAGTTTTAAATCCACTTTTGTTCCAACTAGGAAAAAATGCAAGTAGATTTACCATGAAATATGAATTATTTTTAAAAAACATCTTAACAGTTGATTGACTTAGTGAAACAGATTGGGCAATTCCACTTATGGAATTGTAACATAAAATTCCATCATATAGTTTCCATTAAAGGTAGTAGGTTTTTATAATCTGTTAGACTACTTCTTTGCAAACTTTATTAATGTGAATACATTTGCTTTTTTAAAAAACTAAGTGAATTTCTAAAGAAAATAGAAATTAAAAATTTTTAATTTAAATTTTGCTTTATAGTTTAATTTTTAGCATCATTTAGAATTATCAATGATTTTACTATATTCATATATACTGTCCCAGTAACCTGTCATTCTCTTTAAAGAAAAAAGTATTCATTGTCCTCTTTAGATATTCATAAATACTGATTTTTAAAAAATAAACATTACAAATGTCTATTCAATTAAGCTTCAGTTGAGTTGTGTTTTTCTCAGAATCGTTAAGAATATAGTACTTTCTTTTTTTTTTTTTTTTTTTTT